>NC_056046.1:8553822-8862388 GCF_004379255.2 Salvia splendens
ATCGATAAACTCGCCCATTAGGACACAAGCTTATCCTGTCAAAGAAATGTAACTTCATAATACCCAAGAAAGTCCGGTCAATAATTTTACTTCATAAGACAAAGACAGTCCGGTCAAAGAAGTTTATTAGAATACCGAGGACGCAAGTCCTGTCAAAGAAGTTTACTTCATAAACCAAAGACGATTCCGTTCAAAGGAGCTCTTCATAAGACCGAGGACGAGTCCTGTCAAGAAGTTTACTTCATAAGACCGAGGACCGAGCACGATGAAGTTTTTTCGCTGAGCTGTAATCGCAGTGATAGAGCGAAATGAAGATTTCATTTATTAAAACTTGTTCGGTCATACCCTCCGCTGCCCTACGATAATGCTTTACTTCTATTTAAAAAGAAACAAAGGACTTATTATCTGTCCCCGTGCTAAATTTGATCCACCTCTCAAAAATCCTCTTGAAGCCGAGTTCTGCGTTCCGGGCAGCTGAATAATAAGCAGGATCGCGAGATCTCTGACGACCTAACCGCCTCTTCCTTGAGCTCCGGGAGTTCTTCTGGCACTCGCGGCGAAGATTTCCTCTTCACGAAGCATTTGTTGATCTTGCTCACTCATAATCACTCCACACCACAGCTCCTCTACGAACTTCAGTCCGTCCTTGTCTTGACGTTTCCGGTTGCTCCTGAGTCCGTTCTCGTCTTGACGTTTCCGGTTGCTCCTGAGTTCGTTGCTGATTTGGAGTAGGATTTTGAGCAAGTGGATCAGAGGTTTGAGCTGGAGTATGAGCATCTGTTGGCGGGAAATGCCTAAGGAATCTCTCGATTGAAGGACGCCGGGAAAGAACGATGTCGTACCGAGAAGCCCAGCGCCGCAATGATTTCACAACTTGTTGGCAAGCCGAGCTCTCCAGCGCATTGTTCCTCCGGAGTACATGATATTCCTCCCACAGTTCGTCAACTCGTTCCTGAACTTCAGAGATGGTCATTCCCCCGCGCCTGCAGATGAAATCCTCATACGCAGTCCTCTCTCAGCGACGGCAGTATTCAGCTCGGCCTCCAGATCTTTCTTTTTCGGACTCTAAGTCCTTATTGTCGGCTTCCAGCTTCACTAAACAAGCCAAGAGTTCGTCATTCTTCATCTGGTCAGCTATGGCTTTTTTTCTCAGCTTCGTCTAAAGCGGAAGAGTACAGCCGCTTCCAGTGAAGTACCTCCAGCTCCTTAAGAGTTAAGAATACAAAGCAGCCTATGTCAGTTCGGCATTTCAGTTTACTGAGCAGGTAGTAAACCACAACAGGAGTAAAAGAGAGTACGAAAGCTATACGAAGACACAAGTGCAGAAAGAAGAATTTTTTCATTCATAAGAAAAAAAAATTTTTACACGAGGGCTTCAAGGCCATTTTACAAGAAGGAAGAAACTAAACTAAGAGAAGGGAGACGAAATCATACTCCGCCAGCTTCGTCTCCGGCTCCTCGGTGAGGTTCAGCTTCCTTCTCCTTGTCTGCCTCAGCTTCAGCCTCGGCCTCCCTGCTCCCCCCAGCCTGCTCGGTGCCCCCATCACCGATCAGCAGCACCTCTTGCTCGGTCTGCCTGTCTCCGGTCTGCTGATCAAGCTGCTCGGTCTCACCCTCTCCGTGGAAAATTGGAGCGGGTGAAACTGGCCCTAAGGAGGCAAAGATAGCCTCCATATTCTCTCTCCGGTCAGCTCGGCAACTACGAACTCGGTCAGCAGAAAGCAGGACCGAGGACGAAGCAAGCTCCTCAAGGAGCGGCAGACTCTGGAGACGAGCTGCTATCTCTCGGCCGTACAGCGGCAGAACGACTTCGGGCCCCTGCTCGGCATTATCGGTCATCAGTTTCAGCAGATCACCGACAAAGGCCGAAAATTGATTGCTCAGAAAGAGTTTCTCCGCGAAAGCACGGAGAACCTCCCCTTGGGCAACCACGGCGGCAGCATCCCTCCGTTTCGTCTGCTCTCGCTGGATGACGAGCTGGTTTTTGGCAAACTGGGCTTCATCCTGGGCCGAGATCCTAGCAGCTCTGGCCTTCTCAAAGTCTGCCTTAGCCTGTTCGGCCTGGTGACGAGCAGCCGCCAACTTCCTCTGCATCTCAGCATAATCGTTGGACGCTTTGGAGAGTTCAACGGCGACGAGCTTGGAGAGCATATCGTTTCCTCTGGAAAATGGAAAAAGGAAAAAGTCAACCTAGGGGCCACAAAAATACAGAAAAAAGCAAGGCCAGAAAATCAAGAAGAGAATTCACCTCGGCGAAGTCCGTGGGCCATAAAAATGGCTCACAGATATGTTACGAAGGAGGGCGCCAAGACCACGTCTTTCTCTGGCGCTCTTGGGGCTTCTGGCTCCTTCCCCTTCCCCTTGCCGAAGTGGACTCCGCTTTTTGGATCCGAAGAAGAGGTCTTTTGCCTCTTCGGATTCTTCTCGGCATCAGGCGCCGAGCTGGTAGCCTTCTGTTTTCTCCGACTCCTAAGCTCGGAGGATTTGCGGCTAATCTTATTTAGCAAGTTCACTGCCAAAAAGCAAGAAAGCAGGTTAGTTTTCGCCACCAAAAGCAGAGTAAGGCACAAAAAAGAAGTCCTCACCCTCAGTCTCTTCGTCCGAAGACGAGGAAGTCCGAACACGAAGTCGCCCTTGACGAGCTCAGGACTCCAGGTACTGCTTCCTAATCATAGGAATCTTATTGAGCTCGCCCTCGAGCTCGTTCAACGGTTCTAACGAGGATGAGGAATCACGGACTTCGGCCCTCTCCAGGGAAAGCCCGGAGCCGCTGTCCTATTATAAAAAAAAGAAGCGATGTTGCCACTTTGGCCACTGGGTTTTGCAGAAGGCCCTAAAAGGCTGTAAAGGGATCAAGTAAAACCAAGATCCTTTCCTCTTAACTGGAAGAAATTAAGGATTGCCCTCAGAGACAGATCCTTATCTAGCCTACGCAGTTCGGCAGCAAAGGCCGATAGTGCCTCCAAGAGTTCGGAGTCACCTGACCTAAAGGGAGTTTGAAAAAAATCTAGCAGCTCTACAAAGGCAGGGGGAAGAGGGAAACGAAGCCCGCATTCCAAGCCGGCTTCATAAACGGTAGGCGTAACCCTCCGGCGGCGAGTCAGCCCTATGAAGGTCGTCGGGAATCGCAACCTTCCCCCAGGAAAAAAATATTTTTCGTGTAAGGATATCACAGTATCCTTACTTCAAGATGCTGTGAAATACTCTACGGTCTTCTCCCGGATTCTTTCCGGCTAGAAGACCCCTATCCCCTTTCCTACCGCTACCTGACTCAAGAAGAAGAAGAAGAAGACATGGTTCTTACTCTTTGAAAGTCTGAAGAAATTCTGAAGAAATTCTCGAAAGCGGAAGGAAATTTTTACGCAAAAAGAGAGAGATTGCAGAAGAAGCAATAGCAAAAGTGTTCAACTGATGAAGAAAGGACGTATTATCAGATTCGGAGAAGATTTCAAAATCATCGCACCGTTTCGAATCCCACCTTTTCAGGATTCAACGGCCGGATTTTACTGTCGCATTTAATGCAGTCACGCGCAAGGCACGTCCCCTGACGTCCCACCTTTAGTAATTTGTTTAAGATTTTGATTTGGATCTTTTTTGTTATAAAGAAAAGTTAAAGAGAATCATGAGATCCTAAAATTTGGGAGCATGTAGTAGTAATGAAAAAAAATGAATGCACTATTTGTGTTTCGTAGAATTGACTTTGCGTGTTTATAGGACTTATAATTATAATTAGATTTGTCAAAGATCTATGTACAAAATAATGATCATTTACTTGGTCCTAATATTTCCTCCACCAATCAAATAAAGCCGATTTGAAACAATCAACATAAGGTTTTACCTAAATTTACGCAATGCAACTATATTTCTTACCATTGTCGTGTAATATAGAGTAGTGTAGTAACAAGATTTAGTTTATTTTTGTAGGGAATCCGCAGTAACTTTAAGCTTATATACAAGAAAATAACACCTCAAAATTAAAAGCCCTAGTGAAGTGATGTAAGGTTTTGTAATAGATTGACGAATTCTTTTCCCTAAGCACCATCAATCATATTTTCTACTCCTATATTTCGTTCCATTTAATACTAATTTGAGTACTTTTACCACTGTCACCAAAATTTGAGTATTTTCAATTTTATAATAGCTCGTTTATAAACAATAGTTATATTTTTTCTTTGTAGTTATGATAATGTGAGTGATGGGGTACGTACTAAACAAGCCAATAGCAGTGACGGCCCATCAGCCCAAAGCCCAAGGAAGAGTATCAGTTCGGCATTACCAAAGAGTTCGGCCCCCAGCCTACAGCTCGGTAAAAGCCGACCAATCAAGCTCTACTCTCAGATCGGCAAAAGCTGCTCGGCAATAGTTCAAAAGTTCGGTCTCAGTATTCGACCGAACTGGGAGATAGTGGGACTCATGCAGAACCTCCACGACCTCCACTACACGATCTATTTAGTGGTGTCAACTCATGCAGGATCTCATGCAGGATAGCGGACCAAACAAAGAGATAGTGGACCCCATGCAGGATCTCATGACCTCCACGACATCCACTACCTAGTTAGTGGTGATGCAAGCCACGACCTAGTTAGTGGTGATGCAAGCCACGATCTTAGTTCAATGTATAAATAGAACTTAGATCAGATAGAGGTGGGGCTCTGGACAGAAAAATAACATATAGCAAAGTCTGTATTTGTAAGCTGTAAACCAGATCAAGCAATACAATCTTGCCCCTCCTTTCTTCCCGTGGACGTAGATTTACTTCAGTAAATCGAACCACGTAATTCCTTGTGTCGTGATCTATATTCATTACCTGCATTTACCTACCATCAAAAAATTCGCCCAACCATCAGTGAGTTATATTCTTCAATCTTCACTAAATTATTAGAACTATTTTTCCCTTTATTTCTCGTTCCTATCTTTTTAATTTCACGCTAAAATCTGTGGATGCATTAATAATATTAGAATATTTTTTTCTCTATTTCTCTTTTCTATTTTATCAGTTTCGCACTAAAATTTATGTTTTTTACTATCAAGATGATTGTGAATAAAACGAAATTATTAATCATCCCTCCCTTGAAGATTAAAAGAATCGCGATTAAAGGAGCAAAAAGACGGAAACAGAGTAAAATTACGCGAAAGTGAAAAATGGCGTTCGAGCAAAGAAAGAATACAATTTCGTTAAATAAGAATTCGGACAATAAAATGTTGGGCAGAAAAGGGCACGTGATCACGTGGCGGCGGTGCATTGCGCCAGACAGACTTTATAGCAGCCGTCACCGTCACTCTGCTGGCGCAGACCTCATTTTCCAGCTGGTTCCAATCAATAAATATTCCCTTTTTCTTTATTTATTTGACCTTATTTATTTCAAACCTGCTTTTTTGCAATAACTTCTGATTGCCAGTTTTTATTTATTTTCTCAATGTTTATGTACATTTGAATGGTCAATTGAAATAAATTATGAAAATATTGACATATTTCCAAGGGCATCTACAATTGGCGCCTTATAGGGATATGATAATATTTCCAAGGGGAATCCACCGGGTACGCTCTATAGTCCGTCCTATAGGGCGTCCTATGTTCCGTCACAATCATCATTTTATCCTTATACCATTCACATGCATTGTGATGTCTTATAGGCTGCCCTATAGTCTGCCTTTAAACATTTTATTTATTTGAATATTTAAAACACTACAAAAAATTGGAAAAAACAAAACTTCATTTCATTGAAAATTCAAACATTACATTACGAAATAAAAAAACCTACAATTCTCAATGGTGATTACGTCCCAAACTTCTTCCATCATGTCGTTATGAGCTGAGCATGGTCTTGTTGGTTGCGCATTAAAGTCTGTTTAGATAGAACCTCATTAAAGCCCATCGGTAATCCTCCGAGGTACTCCAGTCGTTGTCGGGTCTCATTTTTTCAGTGAGAAAGATTGTGAGTGAAATATTGGGTGCGTTGGGAAAGTGAGAGATGGGAGAGAATTACTGGTGTGGGAAATTGAAGAGAAATGAGGGTTTAAATAGATAAAAATTTTAAAAAAAGGAAAACGCGTTGCATCGTCCGCGTAACCCGCAGTGGGGCAGAAGATACCGCGGACGATGCGTGTTTCGACGCCATCGTCCGCGGACGATGCATCGGGCATCGTCCACCCCACCGTGGATGCTCTCACACATGAAAATATGATATTATGTAATATTAATTTATAAAAACAAGCATTAATTGTAAATCTTATTCAAGAATTATTTCTCCTCATATAATTGGGGAGGTGCAATCTTGCCACTTTTGCAAGTAATCTATAATCATTTTTACAAATAGATTTAAATTGATATCGAATGCCAAATTACAAAATATTTTATAATTTAACTTAAATACTAGTAATACAAAAAGAGTAAGTGATAAATACTCACTCTATCCCACTAAAGAGTAAATATGGCTCATTTAATTTTTTAGGATGTCTCAACCAAAATTATCATTGCTAAAATTAAAAATACATTTATTTATTCTTTATTCTATATCTCTAACTTTACCCTCTTATTTTGGAGTACAAAATAAAATTGCATAACATCTCGTATCATCCAAAGAGTCTTTTTTCTGTGGGACAGATTGGAGTATGCGTAAAATGTACGTACATAATCAAACTCATAAGGCATTTTATACATAAACTGTATAAACATTATTTTATATTGAGTATACGTAAAATGTACGTACATAATCAAACTCATAAGGCGTTTTATACATAAACTGTATAAACATTATTTATACACCTACCCTTGTGCATCAATTAGGAAAAATATTAAATTTGTCAAATTGTAAATATGCAGATTTAGGAAAAGAATAATTTTAATTCATTGGTTATCTGCATAGTTATCTCAAAATCAAGCTGGAAATCGGTGTCGGTCAGTCTATATAAAATTTCAAATCATACTGTTTTATTGATATCTTTAAAATATACTCACTCCGTCCCGAGCTACTCGCTCATTTCCTTTTCGGCACGGAGATTAAGGAATGAATGTATAGGAAAGTCAAAAATGACGGATGTAGGTGAAAATTTTTACTAAAAATGGAAAGAGTGCAAGTAACTTGGGACGCCCAAAAAGGAAATACGTGCGAGTAGTGCGGGACGGAGGGAGTACTATAATAGGGATAATTTAACTAAATCGATTTAAATAAAAGTGGCTAGGTTCAATTAAATTTTTAACTAATTAAGAGTATTTTAAACAATAATCATGATTCATTGAGTATTTAAACCAAAGGACACTTCCACGTAATTAGTCACTGAATTTTTTATTTACTTAGTAGTATTTCAAAAATACAACAACTACAACTGCCGCGACTAAAAAAATATAGAATGAATTAACTTTATACGCCGCGTGAGCCCACGCGCCGCCGTTTGACGTGACAGCGGAACCACTCCCCGGCACAATATGTTTTATTCCCATACAATTTTATGTCCTTTCCTCTGTATATCTTTTTCACATTCCATTAAAATAACTGTATGGTAAGTAAAGTATCGAAAAAGCGAAGAGTTGAAAAAGACATTTAATTATATTTACTGAAATTTCGAATTTTAATTATTTCCGTGTGAATTGAAATCACAATCCTTAATTGGGATTTTACTTTTATTGCGTAGAGATGATTTGATTTCTGGTTTTCATTCTTATTTAATGCTCTGTCCATCTGTCAAACCGCGTCCCGTTTTAATACACAACTCTCTCTCCATATGTATATATCGCCGTCCACTCATTAGCTCTATTCTACAACTATTTCTCTCTCTTCACTTCCATCTCCAAAATTTATTTCCTTAATTACCCCAAAATTAAACCTCCACATTTATAAAATCAGAGAAAGAGAGCTCAAACCCTGCACTCATACATATGATTATTCCTCCGAGATCCGGCGACGGCTTAATCCCTGCCGCGGGGATTTTTCTAATCCTCCTCCTCCTCGGGCCGTGCGCCGCCATCCGGTCATTCCCCGACGCCGTCCTCGCCGGATTCTCGGAGGCGCCGGAGTACCGCAACGGCGTGGACTGCCCCGCGGCCTCCGCCGATCCCGCAACGTCATGCGACGCCTCATTGGTCCACGTGGCGATGACGCTGGACTCGGAGTACCTCCGCGGTTCAATGGCGGCGGTCCACTCTGTCCTCCGCCACGCCTCCTGCCCGGACCACGTCTTCTTCCACTTCATCGCCGCCGAATTCGACTCCGCCACGCCGCGTGAGCTCACGCGCATCGTCCGATCCATATTCCCCTCCCTCAGCTTCAAAGTCTACATCTTCCGCGAAGACACCGTCATAAACCTAATCTCGTCCTCGATTCGAGTCGCATTGGAAAACCCGCTCAATTACGCCCGGAACTACCTTGGCGAATTGCTCGACCCGTGTGTGAAGCGGGTCATCTATCTGGATTCGGATCTGGTCCTAGTCGATGACGTGGCGAAGCTCTGGGAGATCGAATTGACGGAAAACCGGGTCATCGGGGCTCCGGAATACTGCCACGCGAATTTCACGAAATACTTCACTGACGGGTTCTGGACCGACCCGGTATTGAGCGGGGTATTCGGGTCGAGGAAGCCGTGCTATTTCAACACGGGTGTGATGGTGATGGATTTGGAGAGGTGGAGGGAGGGGCATTATCGGAATAAAATAGAGAATTGGATGGAACTGCAGCGGAGGAAACGGATATACGAGCTGGGGTCGCTGCCCCCTTTTTTGCTGGTGTTTGGTGGTGACGTGGAGCAGATCGATCACCGGTGGAACCAGCACGGTTTGGGGGGTGACAACGTGTCGGGATCGTGTAGGGAGCTGCATCCTGGTCCAGTGAGCCTGCTGCACTGGAGCGGGAAGGGAAAGCCGTGGGTGCGGCTGGATGAGAGGAGACCGTGTCCGTTGGATCATCTGTGGGAGCCCTATGATCTGTACACGTGGCGGGGGAAGAAGCAACGATTGGGGTTTGTTGGATATTCGAGTTTTTTGTTTTGATTGATTATATTTTTTTTACTATTGGAGAGTAGTGATTCTTTGATTATTACTGATTGGAATGAGATCACTTGTTGTACAAACGACGGTGGATTGGGGGTTTTTTTTGTTTTTTAATTGATGAGATATTGAGATGGGGTTTCCTTGGATTTAAGGAACCAATTTTGGGAATTCGGATTCTTTCATTGTTATTTGACTTTTTTTTTGTTCGTTGTTAATTTTTGTTTGAATTTATCAATTTTACAGTTATGGAGTACTTTATTACCATTAATAGGGAAGGTGATTAATTGCATTGAGCAGTGATTGGGTTTTGAGATGATTCTTTCCGTTAATGAATTGATTGGTAAAAAATTTATTGATTGATAATAATTGAAATAAGGAAATTATTTATTTTGTAACGTGGCAAAGTGGGTATGAACCATGAAGGTTATGATTTGCTAACAAGTTGTATCATGAAATGGGCCATTATGGAGTTGACAATGACTTCAAATCCAGATAAGAAAAAGGGTCATGTATGAGATGGGAGTCTTGGGATTTAGGAAGGTTTGCTTTATTTATTAATTTTATTTTTCAAAGAAGAATAACAATGATGAAGTGTTAGGAATAAACCACTGGCATCTCATTAATTTACACCCAATTTTTAAGTCAATAATTTAGGATTCACTAGTAGCCTAGATCTAGAATTGAGATTCTAGTATATAATAAAATTGTGGGATTTTTTTAAATCTGTAGAAATATCATGTCATGTCACGAATCATGCGTATGTAAATATGTAATACTACGTGTTTGGATATTTGAAAATTGAATTTTCGTTCAACATTAGGAAAATCAAGTTTGTTATGATAACCTTTTCATAGATTTATGGCAGGTGTCTTTGAATATGATACCGTGTCTGCGTGCATGCCTCAATTCAGGCCATATTTTCTTTGTTTTGATAATTTAATGTTTTCATATTTGTTAGTAGGGAAAAGTATATAGTTCGTATTGAGTTTCCTCTACCTTCGGGGAAAGAGAAACAAAAAACTAACAAAATTACTAGTCTTAACGAAGTAACACGTTAGGATTGTTCGTATAGTCCAAAAATTAATTAATCTAATAAAAGATCTACAAAGGTTTAAGGTTTATATTATATGAGGGGGTGTTATATTGCTAACTCACTCTTAAATTGCCAACTACAATTAAATGATATGCACATTGGATTATTAAATCAAGGTATAAGATTATTAATGCACGAATATCAATATGAAGCACAACAAATGTTCTATTAGTGTCAATTAACTAACTTTTAAAAAATATCTCAAAACTTTAAATGATTATAACTATCTCAATTTATATTATTTTTTTACACAAAATATGTCAAATTAAAAATAATTTTGTAAGGATTCTAACGATGTCTCCCTTGCATATGTCACGATATCAAAATTTGAAAAAAAATATTAAATTTTCGTAAATATCAACTAGCAGTTTAATGTCAATATGACTACTATAATATGTCAATATAATACATAGGGATGTCAATGTAGCCCGTAACCCGTGGGCTGGCCCGAATAGCCCGCCAAATTTATAGGGTTAGGGTTGGAAATTTCTAGCCCGATAAAATCACAACCCGATTAGCCCGCACTCGATTAACCCGCAACCCATTAAGGCCAGACCCGAAAACCCGATAAAATTTCTATTATTCTATTTTTTTACTCTCAATTCGACATTTCATTGATTAATATTAACTAAAAAAATAACTTTCAATTTTATATTAAATATACAAATTATATATTTAATTTTTATTAATATAATAATTGATAAATAAATTAAAAACTTCAAATTCACAAAAAATATATTTAAATTTCTAAAACATGCATTAAAATTTTACGAAATATCTCAAATATTACTATTTGATCATGTTTATGATTGAGTTTAAGCATATATCTTAAATATATCATAATTAAATGTTTTACATTGTATGAATATTAGTAATTTTAATCATTATTTATTGGATTGATCGCATGTTAATATTATCGGTAGCAACCCGATTAACCCGCTGGGCTAGCCCGAAACCCGAGCTTTAGAGTTAGGGCTGAGCTTTTATAACCCGAAAGAAATCACAACCCGATTAGCCCGCACCCGATTGACCCGCAACCCGAGTAGGGTTGGCCCGAAACCCGACGGGCCAGCCCGATTGACATCCCTAAATACATATACAATGTCAATGCTAAATTTTGTTGATATATTCAATCAATCATATTGATATATTTAGTACACTATTGACAATTTAATTCAAAACCTAATTTTGATAGTTTTCTTATCTTTTTAAATTTAATTAATAATAAAATGAAATTACACATAGCAATTTATGGACCACTAGATCTTTATAAATCTTATGGTTTTAAATTAGTTATAGTTAGCAATTAAAAGTAGAGTTATCAATTCATCACACCCCTATATTATATACTCCCTACGTCCCTCTGTAGTAGAGGCGTTTCATTTTGAGCACTCGTTTTGAAAAAATTATAATAAATAGCTAAAGTGTAAAAAAAGTAAATTAAAAAATAGAATAATATAGTTAAGAGTCTTCTCTATATTAATTTTCCTCTTATTTTACATTTTTTCTATTTTAATTATTTATTATCATTTTTTCAAAACGAGTGCTCAAAATGAAACGTCTCTACTCCACTACTACAGAGGGACGAGGGAGTAGCTTTTATCGTTGGAATACATATCTCATAGCAACTCTATTTCTATAATCTTATTCTAACCACAAATTTTTTGTTTAATATTGAATCCAATAATAAACAAGCGATAATCATGCTGTAATAAGACATCTAATTAAATGAAGACTAAGATTATCAGAAAGTTTAATTTTCTAATTAGTTAATTAATTAGACATTAAATTAGATCTAGAAAAAGTACCAATCATTTTCAATACCAAAAATCGTATTTAGCTAAACTTAATTTTATGCTTAGCTAAACGAGGTATAGTTTAGATGAAGATACAGTTGAAAGTTGAAACATTTTAGAGAGAGACAAAATGGATAAAAAATGCGTTATATAATACCAGTGAATTCAGCTTCAATGTAACACATGTAAATATCTACATATACATATTTTCAGATCCTCTCCTTCCATCAACATGGAGCACAGTGCTCGTCATGTGACCGTTGAAAGGAGATTCAGCCGTTGTTCTCAGCTCACTTTCAACCATCAGATCACGTTTAACTGATATCAGTAAACACGATCTGATTTTGTCGACCAACCAACTCAAGATAGATAACCAGTTAAGGTTTCAAGAAACATAAGTTGGAAAAGAAGAGCCTAACCTTCATCTTTCCGATGCAGTGAAGCTTTGGCTATTCAACTAACCATCAATCTACAGATTCTTCTCACTCTTTGAGAACAGCCACTGTGAAACGGCGTTTTCCTCCTTTTGCTCAAGCGATATAAGAAGTCTTCTGTGCCTATAACATACGCAGCCTATGGTACAAAGCCAGACAAATTTAGCATGATGTTAAGGGTATTTAGGTCGCATAAACCAGCTTCTCTCGTTGGCGTACCTTTAGTGTATTGCAAGCAACCTTGATTTCAAGACCGTTATAAGTTACAAGTTGTTCCGTGTCTCTGGAGATGTCGGGGACCTTGTCTTGAGTCGAAAATTTTCTTTTGTTTCTGTGGATGCCTAATCAGATTAACATATGCACAGGAAAAAATAAATGTTTGATGGGGAATTTCATCTGCACATTTTAATGTTACCTCTTCAAGAATATCTTGTGGTTTCCCTTTCTTTCTGGACCAACTGCTAGGAGTTCATCGTTCAAATAAGCTGCAAACGAGGGGTCCATGTAGATAGCCGTCTCTTCGGGTTTGTCCTGCTCGTTTTTCATGAGCTGAACCGTTAAACACGTTGGAGAAGGCACCTGCATCAGAAGTTCATGCACAGTATAAGGGTTGTAACCTGAAAGATATACCAATGCTCTGAATAAAACAGGATCCAATCAGTAAACCTACACATTCTATCCGATACAAGTTGTCTTCGGGAAGAAGAAAACGTGCATTCTCGTGATAAATATCATCAGAAAATTTTTTAGGACTTCTAGATCTTTCGTATGAATAGAGCTGAATGAGTTTGTTCTCCATCTCCTCGCTTGCAATTGTTTGTAGCTGTAGAATATGAGGGGCAACCATTGAATCACAAACTGCAGAAATGGTGGAAACATGTACATAAAAGAGAAGTAAATCCCAAGTCACCTGTTTGACAAGTTTATGTATCAGTTTGTCTAGTGAAAACAGGATGTAGGATTGAGCACCAATGATAGTTCGGCAATCATCTTCGAACTTTGCATTATCGGATGATCCATCCAGCAAACTGTGTAGTGCATCCTTAAATCTGTTACACGTAACAAGTTTGACTTTATTAGTAGACCTTCATAGGTCCACCCTGAGAAAAGGATGCGTTCATTTGAAAGATCAGAAAACTACCTAGCATATGAATCTGTCGTATTTGAATCATTCAAGATCCTCCATTTATTTTCAGGAGACGACGAATGCAGCTTAGCACTATGCATTCTTTCATATAGAATCTGTAGAAGCAAGAAAAGAGATGATTATGATGGATGTTCAAAACCATAAATAAATGTCAATAAATGAGATGAACTTTACCTGGTGAAGCCTAAAAAGCAAATAGAAGGAATCGTTTCCGTAGAAAATCTCTGTGTTCCTCTCTTTGATAGGTAAGGCAGCAGGCAATTTCGTTGAAAGAGGCTTTACAGTATGTAGAATGTGACCAGAAATTGCAACCGTTCCCTCGTTCTCATGGATATCTGCCACGCCTTCAGCCTCTCGTTCACTCTCATCCTTGTTGTCATTCTCATCACGGTCCTCATCTTCGTCATGATCTTCGGGGGAGCGCTCTTCTCTATCGGCTGAATCAGTCGCTGAAACTTCAGCAATTTTATAGCCATTCTCGCTGTCTGAGGAGCCCTTGGCACTTTCATCACCTTCATCGCCACCATTAGCATCATTTTCTCTTCTCGCCTCCACAGCACAAAGTGCTTCTCCTCCGGTCCTTCTAGTACTCTCAGCACTTTTACATGAACTGTATGCGACGCCTCCAAATGCTGCCAAAATGTTGTCTTCGTGATTCTTACTAGGAGATAATTCACCTTCTTCTTGTTCACCTTTACCGAAACCTATAATTTCGTTGTGGCATTTCTCGGCTTTGATCCCCTCAATCGCAGAGGAAGTAACTTTCCTATAAAGACCACACTGCAAAAACAAACCTATATTGACTCTTTTCTTGGTGACTAGGAGTATATGTTTTAACTAGGACCATATCTGAAAGATAAAGACATTTTTTTGACCCATTCTTCCATTGTGTTGCTGACTTGTTTATATACCCTCCTATGAGATTCTCAAAATGCACAAAGACTCTAGTATACCTGTGGTTTGTTATTCAGCAGTAACGTAGTCCTGTGATCACCAATAGCACTACTTGATCCTGCAGCGTGGCACAGACAATTTCCTCAAAAGTTAGCCACAGAAGTAGATATAAGTTATGACAAAAAAGTAGATATTGAAACCATTTTGTAAATCCGCACCATTTTCAACATTTATGTTCTTTTCTCCTGTAGCGTTAGGAGTAACTTGCTCGAAGAAACCAGCTTGTTTGCTGGTTCCGGACATAGCAGGTATGATGCCGGCATCAGTGCGCATTAGTCCATTTTGGGTTCCATTTCGTAATATATCAATCTCACAGGCAGTATTATTTGCACTAGGAGAACCACCATTCTTGCCAACGTTATCGTCATGTCCCTTTAGTATTTTGCTGCAACAGGATTGTTCAGTTTGAATATTTTCACCACCGGCTTTAGACATATCTGATGATCTGTGGTTTTCTGAAGCAGCCTCGACAAAAGGGATGTCGTTCCCTTCGCCTAAATTGGCCAATCTTGTAGTTGAATCATTTTTGACAGTTTCCTTGACATCCCCCGCACTAGGACGGGGAGGAATGCTGAACACCGGTTCGATGAACGTTGTCCAAATCTTCATAACTTTGTCATGCTGCTCAGGTGTACACACTTCTCCACAAGCGTATTTCATGAGCTGATATAGATCTTCTTGAATGTCGGGATCAGGATACTCAAACTTCATATGAGGTTTGATGGGTTGTCTGTATCCAGCACTGATGAAGAGAATCTTTTCATCTTCATTCTGATCCTTGTCGCTCATTTCTCTGATTTCAGCTAAAAATGCTGGTGGAGAGAAACCATGGACCAAATTATATAGTCAGTGAATATACTTTTCTTTATGAGGATGAAAAGGAAACTTAATATCAGGCATTATCATATTAAGTCTGGTAACGCATGTAAATCATAAGAAGTCTGAGCACAGTGTAAATCTAAACTACCTTTAGCACTCAAGTTCTTTGTATCTTGTTGTTTAAAATAGAAGCTCCGGTGATCTAGTGACTTGTGGTAGTTTTTAGCATAAATTTCAGCCCAAATCTTATTGAAATCGGAGCGGCATCTTGCCCATTCTTCCTGTTTCTGCTTCAGCCGTGTCAAAATAACTGGCAGGGCAAGGGGTGCGTTCTTCCTCAATACATCCCTCACGTCAAGCCCATGGTCACCATATAAACGCTCAATGCACCGAAGGTTAACAGCTGAACAAAGGATAGAAATGGACTTTCAAGTCAACTGTCGACAACAAAATTTGTTCAGAGAAGCAAGCAGGTTCACTGATGCTTACCTGTCAGGTGATCGTCTATTTGAAATGAACTCTCAGTCTTATCGGTATGAGAATTCATACTATCTAACAATTCTTCAACACGCTTTGTTGTTGCGTTAACAGATTCCAACAACATGTCAAGTTCAAACCTGGAATCATAATAGAAACACAGATTCACAACTTTCCATGCTTGTAAACGATTCTTTTAAAAGTCTAGATGGCAGGTTTACACCCCAAATTCAAATAATCTCCTGAGAAAACTCTTTACCTGTCATCCTCACAACGGAACAAGCTTTCTTCATATTGGTTTTTGCGCATGTGTTTGAACGAGTAGTCCTCACTTCCTGAAGTGACGGACACCCAATGGTCATTCAGCACTTCAGAACCAATCTTTGTTCTACAACTCACAGATGGAATCGGATACTGCATTTGGGAACGCTGAACGGATTAGCATCTAGATCAAATACATTCGGTTATGTAAAACAAAATTACAATACTTACATTGTTAGGAAGAAGACGGTAACTTGGTGAGCAGCTTTCGCAATTAGAGAGATCAAGTTCATGAATGGGTTTCGCCATATACTTCTCCTTTGTAATGGACACCTTCTGTCCCTGGACATCATTGCTGAAAGCAAGAACCTTGTCTGGTCTGTCCCTTTCTCTATCGCCGTGATCTTTATTTTTGGTACCGTCTTCCTTAAAGTGTTCATCTGCTTCACGACTGTCTACCTTTAGAGATCTGAAATTCTGTTTGCTGCCTAGAAAATATTTGAAACACCCAGTTCAGAGCAAATTAACAAAGTATATATAGTTTCAATAAACAAAAATGAAAAAGCAACGCATGATTCTTACCTGTTTTCTCAACATAAATTATGAAATCGTCACACTGTTCCTTGAGATCTGGATGTGATCCCAGTACACTAGCCACCTGATACAATATAAAGTTTATCCCAATTACTAATCCTACTAACAATACGAGATAGAAATATATGACATGTTGCAAGCAATTCTCTTTAATAAGGTTTATAAAATGTTAAACGGTTGATGTTATATTTTCAAGCTTTATCATCAGAACAGATACGATGAGATGTATGAGAATGATCAGGATGTAGTATGCACAAAACTTTGGGGCAGTATGCAATTTTAACTAAAACTGCTCTTGTGTACGCCATAATTCAACAAAACTAGAGGACAGATGTAAACTGGAGTTAACTAAACGGATAAATGTCATGAGAAAAATTTACCAGCTTTTGAAATTGAGGTGGCGTAACAAACTTGCTTCTATAGGAGCGAACACAGTCCAAGAACTTCTTGTAGTTTTCGGAATCTTTCAATTTTTCCTTCACTTTTCCACAGAAAATTGACACTGGGTCCTCTGTTCCTGAGAAAAATGAATTGATTTTACTTGATACATGTGGACACTCCTACTAAATGCAGATAGATACTCAAACAAATTTATAATAAAATCCCAAATAAAAGTTGCAATATAAAATTTACTATTATTCTCAATAGTAAAAACCAGAATAACTTACAAAACAAAATGAATTGATTTTACTTGATACATGTGGACACTTCAACTAAATGCAGATAGAGTTCACAGATATGAAAATGCTTACTAAGACTGATATAAGATAAAAATAAACCAATTGGATGTAAACTGAGAATCACGAGTGGTTATAACAATTAAATGAGAGCAATATGAGGAAACACAATCTCACTCTTACTGTACCCACCTATAGGTAACTGGTCATTCGCAGAATCATCTCTGCCTGCAATTTTTCTTGCACTATCCAAGTTATCATCATAATCACGCTCAGTTTTGTTCTCTTTTGTATATACTCCCCATTGCACTGAATCAGTGCAAGCAACAAACTGGTCAGCTGCAGCAGGCTTCTGGAACAAATGTGCCAAAAGAGATATTTAATTATTCTGCATAACCAAGTCAACCAGAAAGCAGTGATTCACTAAAGTGAAAGCGACCTGCTCAATAGGCTGTGTCGTTGTCATGGGAGAGCCTCCACTATTCTGCAGCAAGATATGATTTTTAACAGGCTGGGCAAGATGGACGGGGGCGGCAGAAGTAGTATGAGGTAAGAAGTGAGTGAACTCTATGAGTAGGTCAGCATGATCCTGAAAAAGAACTGAAACCTACAAACAAGCATCAAGAAATCACCACTCAAGAACATTATACCTGTTTATAATTATACATAGTACGAAAATGAACTCTGAGTAGAGTACCTCCTGATAGACTTCTGTTATTGACATATTATTTTTTCTGTATATATTCAAGATGTCAAGAAATGCATTGTATACGTGATGATCACCCTGAAATCTAGTCTGCAATTAGTTCAAAATTTGTCAGACCACAAATTATGTTGGAGAAACAAGAAACAGAGGACTATAGTGGCATGTTTTCGCAGCTGCACCTTTATTTTGTTTACAAAACCGATTGCTTCTTCAAAATCTACTGGCTTCTTTTTTGGAAGTGGTTCATCCTCTGCTGGGAGGGTAATCTCGTATCCCTTCGGTAAAAAGGCATTGAAACCTAGAATTAGGTCTCGGTCCCCTCTAAAAAGTTCCTTCACTTTCACTATAACACCAGATGTATCGATTCTATATCCAGAGCAACAAAACAGACAGAAATAAACACATTAGCATTATGAAATCCGGACTAAAACATAAAATGAAGAGCACAGTTCTACCTTTGAGCCTTGAACTCTTTCATGACATCAAGAAACTCATTATACATGTCCCCTTTGTCCTGAAACTTTTCCTTCACAACTTTGAGATACGACAAGGCATCAGTTGTTTGGAGCTTCTGAACACTTCTTGCAGTTAACATCTGGGCTTGCCCGGAACTTTATCGTCCAGCCAAATATGCAAATTTCAAATCCTCATCAATGCACAGTGTTCATAATAAAAGAAGACAACCTTCCTTGCCTCGAATAAGCAAATTTTCATATCCATGACGATGCATAACCATTACATTATCGTCCCAAAAAAAGGAGCAGAATAAAGCCAATCTTCTGAAGCATATAGTACATCTTATAAAAACATCACTTTCCAGACAATCAGACTTATGCAATCACTCGAGATTCAATTCGCCTCTCAGTTTCTACAAACAAAACGAGCACAATCCGCAACAGGAAATACAATAAAAGCTCGAAATATTGACATAAATTGCAAACACAAAACACCACTTCAATGATAAAAATAGTTCGCACAAAAGCCAAAAAAACGGAGCACCACTACAGCAAGAACAATCTCATTGCTAAAATCGTAACAGAACAAAACTAACCAATCACAAAAACCTCAACCAACTAGTCATCAAACGGTAAAAAAAAACATAAACGCATGAAATGGAAAGTAAGAGAGGGAGAAGAAAAACTCTCACGGTTCAGTTGGAGAAGGAATGGCAGAGCCTTTAGGCAGAGAATTCACAAACACGTCATCTCTAGACCTCTTCATCGCTTTGTACCAGAAAAATTATCTCCTAAAACAGATTATAAATTTACCACATTTTTATTAACTTGGACTAGAAAAAATCCTGATCCAAGAGGCCAGCGGTAAAGCAATTAACAAACAATTGAGCTAGCAGCAATTTAAACAATGGTAATTAGATCTATTAAGCGGACAATTAGAGAGTAATCGTGAGCCTTAATCCATACCTCGAGGAAGATCGCCTCTAATCGAAGAGGAGAAGAAATCGCGATTACAATTCAAATGACTTGAATTATACGAAAAGTATAACCCAAAAAAGGCATAAAAAAGCTTGGAGCTTTTTGCAGCAATGGATCTTCGGAGTCAGGCTAATGAGCGAGCACAACAGAGTTCATTATAGCAGAAATGGTGTGTTCATATAGTTTTATAAATTTATGGTCTGCACAAATTAGGCAATGCACAGAAGGATTTTGATTTTGGAAGCGGTTTATATTGAAAATTGATAGCAGTAATATTTATATTTAGAGAGAGAAAGAGGAGACGAGATTTTACTCTGTTTTCATGCGTCCTTTTTCTACTCCTATAAGTTTGTGGAAATAATATACTACTTCCGTTTTACACAAAAAAGGGGAGATGAGAAACTATATATTTTTTGGAATCGAAAATGTCATAGGGATTAATCCATTTAATTTAGATTGTGGGATTAAGATTTTCATATCGTTTCAATTTTTTTTTTATGTATTTTAAGATTTATCATATCGTTTCAATTTTTTATGTATTGTTGAGTTAGGCTTCTTAAGTTGATAAACTCATAAAAGAAAAAAAAATGACTAAAATCGGTCATTTACACATTTAAAAACTCATTGGTCCTATTGGACATGTTTGATAAGTTGGTAATGCCTAAATTAGATACTTATATAATTATTTTCAAGTATTTAGTATCATAGTTAACATATCATATAAGCATGTGTTATCCTCTATGGCCAATCTAAGCGCATTTTTTTCTTTAAAATACAAAGCTATGTATCTCACAATTTTTTTTTTATGTATCTCACAAATTTGGTCGGATAGCATTTCTGCCTCATTTCTGGTCTACCAAACAACAACGAAAAAACACTATCTTGACAGCCCGCATTTCTTATCTTACCTTTCAAATCTTCTTATATCTCATCTTTCTTATCAAATGAGCCCTAGGTATATTGTTTTATAGTAAACAATACTTAGCTCACATTACTTGAATCACTTCTTATTAATTTTTATATTTAATAAGAGAGAATATGTATGAGAAGACTTTTCAGCATTATTTTCTCTCAACTTTAACTATATTTATTAATATAAAAGAATAAGTAGAGAATTCTAAAATAAGTTAGGAATTGCTATAAATATGGGGGAATTAGTATCATTTTGCACAAGTTGAAGAGTTTGAAAATAAAGAATTTCTTATTTCTCCACATCACCTCTCCTAAACCTTTCTCATATAACTAATCAATTGTCTTCTCAAATATTTCCTCCAAACTAAATTACCCCTCCAATATATTTCGTATTCCAACATATATTACCTCCGGGCACAAAATTATGATTCATATTATCAATTTTTTTCTCTAATATATTTTTAATAATTAAAAATATATCATAATTCATATCGTGGAACCACAGTTAATTTGATTTGTGTCTTTAAAAATGACAAAGGATCATTTGGTAATAGATAATTGTTACTCTTGAATTGTTGATGGAGGGCTACATTTCCCATAATTGAGTTGGTAGCAGAACCTCAACCTGTCACATTCCAACATATATACATATAATAAACAAATACTAGGACTTAAAGTAACTAGAAACGTGTAATTTTATAAAAACTTGAGCGGTGAAAAAAATGCTCTTTTGATAAGTCATGTAATTATATCAATTCATGTATGTAACTTTTAATTTTACAAGTGCTAGGCGGGTTCGTCAGGGAGCGTGCTAGGTGGGTTCGTCAGCTCCGTTCAGCCCTTCCTTCATCGCAGCTTCCCGACCCCGTGGTGGCCCCGAGCACGTTCTTCAGCTTTCCGTCGCCTGGACTCCGAGTTTCCTCTTCCAAGAACAGCTTTCTTAGGAGCGTGCTACTCGCCTCTTGTCGCTTTCAGGTCATTAGTTTACGTGCCTAACGATTCACACTACTTTAAAGTTTAAACTCCAAGTTATATATGCTTTGTCAAAATTGTCATGAATTATAAGAAATTATCTGAATCTCAAATTATTGAGGTTGTAATAAAAATATCATGCTCCAAATTTTTGGACCTTATTTTTAATACATTGGGAGTATTTTCGTTCGAGATATTTTTGATAAAAATGGATATAATTTGGAGATTAGTGATATTTATCCATACAATAATAATAATAAAAATTCTCTAAAAGTAAAGATGTAACTATGCACGCTCCTAAATACTTTTAGCCTCATTAGAAACAAAATAAAATTTACTATGTACTACTGTATAACACGTTACTATTGTAAACTTGACTCTACAAAGTTGTGATGTGATAGTGTGGGTGTGGTGTGTATGTTCATAATTAGGAATTTAGGGTTAGGGAGTAATGAGATTTTAGTTGGGCCTTATATTGGGCCTGGCCATGTACTATGGTGGGCAACTAAGTCCTCACAACTATTTGAAAATTTTGTATATTCACAAAACAGCTAAGGTCTAAACTTTTAATTTCGTATGTAGTGACAAATGATAATCATTAAAGTTCCCTAATGCGACTTACATTCTATCTATGAGATGGTTTACCAATTTATTATTGTATACTGTTTACTTATGTAACCGTGAATGGCATCCTTCATAAATCATGTGGAGTGCGTAGTTTACACACAAAAAAAATTGGATCTACGATTTTGGTTTGATATACTCGATTTTGTTTGACATTTCATAGAAAAAATACAAACAAAAATGAAATTGGGTCCGATTCTGAGAATCGTAGAGATTTGGGCGTGATTGGAGGTGTGATGAAGTGACGGTACAACTAAAATGTTATCCCTTTAATCATAGTAGGGGGAATTTGGTGGGATTATTGATAATTTGAAATCAATTAATCATAGGATTACGACATCCTTAAAAGTTAAACTAGTATGAATTGATGTATACGTGTACAAAAGGGCTGCTACAAAATTAATTTTAATCGAATTGAATTTTAGTGGTTGCCAAATGCCAGCTCCTTATTCGCTTTAGCCCACTAGTTGCCAAATTCTCCTAACTAACTATCTATCTATCTAGCTAGCTAGCTCGGTTAATAAACAGAATATACGATTATAATAAATACATGTTAAATAAATAGTACTACTACTAATTGTACTAGTTATATAGTAACTTCAAAATGAATCACATATTTTGGGCAAAGCTTATCTAGAAAAGTTCTAGACAGGCTGTGAACACAAGCCTTTGTCGTCTATACTTTTCCTTATCTGTACATGTGCCGCCGCCGGTGACTAATTACTTAATTTTGCCCCTAGCTATATTTAATTACATTAATTATGCGACCACCAAATATATACTCCAGTAATTACTATAATCACATTAGTCAGTCATTATTTTCAAAATTACATTATGCACAAATATGATATTATTACTTTACTTCCAAATGGAATGGGCTAGAAGAAACGTGACAAACGTAGACGTCTGCTATAGAAACAAATTATGAATTTAAACTACTACTATATTAATTTTTGTTAATGGTATTTCTGCTACCTCCAATTTCAGCACATCGATCTAAGATTTAATATAGTAGGTGCAATTATATGTAATTGAAGATATGCAGCATTTATATATAGTATATAAAAAAAAAGATATGCAGCATTTATAGAAGTTCGTATCCTCTATCCAAACAATTATATCATATTGATAGTTTGTTGTCACATTAAATCTTCATAATTTAATATTTCACATTGTTGTTGTAACATTAATAAATATTCCTAGATGAACTTATTGGTTGGTGTGGTAGCTTGTAAGAAAAAACTAATCAATTATGACCCTATATATGCACAAAACAGTAGTAGCTTCACCTAAATGAAAATGTCTCTGTATTCTTCAGTTGAAATGGAAAACGACCTTAACTAGCGTATTCACATAATAGTGTTATATGCATTAATATGCGATAAAATAAAATATAATAATCGAAATAATAAGAAATAAGTGATGGATTCTTCTTTCCTGCATGCCTGCAAAGTGTGGTACCGCTTTACACGTAACAATCCCCAACTTGCAATATAAACTAATTGATATTTAGAAATTGTTTATAGACAACTATACAATCACCTTTAATCATCATGGAAGTAAATTATGCAAGACACCTAAAAATTCCACATGCACACACCCTTTATATAGTTGACAAAAAGAGTGGGAATTCAGCAAAATTGCCCTTCAAAGAGGATTTGTTTGGTGGTTTTCATTAAAAGCACAAAGTCGTTACTTTACTTCGGCAAAGTAGCTTCCTTGCCACACAATTACTCAAAACACATCAATTTAGGACTCATAAGGAAATCCCATAATAAAAATATAACAATATCTCCTACTTAAAGGAAATAGGAGCATATAAAATTATACAATCATATCCTTCTATATAATATAAGTACATTTGGGCCACAAGACTTGACCTTTATTTCAAAGGAGACTTGTCAAATGTAAAGTTTCATAAAATACGGCATCGCATATCTTTAAAAATCAATGTTTTCATGGTCCATGTATATATATTTTTAAAATATTATTTTGATTTACTTGTTGAATACACACACAGTTTGTTACACATTTTCTACTAAGAAACACTAAATCATTCACAAGAGAGATTAATTTTCATTAAATAGTGATCAATTTTTTTAACATGTCATATTTACAACAATTAAAAAAATCTAATTATAAAGCATTCCTACTCCTATAATACTGTGACTCGTAAGCAATCGACCAAAAAAGAAGAAAGAAAACATTGAAAATTCTGTAAATACCGTTGACGCATCAAATCATTGAAATCTTAGGTGATGGAATTTTTGTAAAACCCGACAGCTTGCAGATTCGCAGCAATGAAATGGAAGAATCCATATTTTTGAGTTTTAAGGAAAACGCGTTCACTGCCCAAAAATGTATCCCTTGATTCTCTCCGACATTTACTGCACTTCGAGAAGAAACTACCCAACCGCGCTGTCGGTATTTAGACAGATCTTCCACACTCAAACAATTCTCCTCACATTCTCTCTCTAAACACCCTTCTTTTCATCTCAAAATCACTTAAAAAAATAGTAAAATAAAGTAAAAAATGGAGTCTTCCGATCGACGCCGCAAGCGGAAGCGCTTCATCAAACCCTCACATTTGCTGTCTGTGAGATTTCTGATTGTGCTTCTCGGGTTTTTTAGCTTTCTTTCTCTTCTTTCTTACACTAGCCATTCTACCTCTTCTGCCTTCCGCCCGGTTTTGGTGGTGCCGAGCTTATCTTTATTGTCGTCTTCTACTTCAAGAACGGTGAAATCGGTGAGGGAATTTGGAGGGTTTTTCTCTCCGCTGAGAATTGAGAGTAGGGTTCTGTTTCCGGATCATGTTTTGTTGATGGTGGCTGGCGGTGGGGGAGATGGGTCTGTGAAAAGGAGCGGCCTTGATAAGTTGGAGTGTGTTTACTACGGTAAAACTGATGGGTTCGTGAAGAAGAAGAAGAAGAAGAAGGTTTTGTCTGTTGATGAATTTGATGGGTTTAGGTCGATTGTGAGGTGCCCAATTGGGCCTCGGGATTGCTCAGAGGTTGTGCATTTGAAGAGGGTTGGTAAAAATGGGATCTTGAGAGAGAGGGATAGGGTTTTGGTGAGGAATCAGACGGTGAAATCATGGGACAATGTGGCGTATGCGGCATTGAAAGATGGGGAAACTGCTGTTGTGTTTGTGAAGGGGTTGAATCTGAGGCGGGATAGAGAGTCCAATCCCAGTCAGTTTAGCTGCCATTTTGGGTTAGGGAAGCTTGATGGTCAGAGTGGGCGTTTCTCCCTCGTGGAGAGGGCGATCACGGCGGCTCAGGAGGTGGTGAGGTGCCCCTTGCCGGAGAGGGTGATTGCAGGTCTTGATAAGGGTCTTGGGGTTCGAGTCACTGTTGGATTGAGGCCGCCACGGCCTCGTGGTGGAGGCCGTGAGCGCATGCCTATGCCGTCCGTGGCCAAGATTTTTGATAATGGGAGTGGGAGGAGGATGAGGAAGGAGGGGAAATTCGAGCTGTGTGTGTGTACTATGGTGTGGAATCAAGCCTCTGCAATTCGTGAGTGGATCAAGTATCATTCTTGGTTAGGAGTCGAAAGATGGTTCATTTATGACAACAATAGTGATGATGGGATTGATAAGGTTGTTCAAGAACTTGATCTTGAGAATTACAATGTGACTAGGCTTGTATGGCCATGGATCAAGACTCAAGAAGCAGGGTTCTCACATTGTGCTTTGAAAGCAAGGGATGAATGCAGTTGGGTTTCGTTTATGGATGTGGATGAGTATTACTATTTCCCATATTCGAATTCTGGGCAGGATAGGTTCAGGGCGTTAGGGTTTGCGCCTCAGGGCTCGTTGCGTGCATTGGTGGCGAACCTCTCGTCTTCCTCAAGTAGCATTGGGGAGATCAGAACATCTTGCCATAGCTTTGGTCCATCAGGGCTGAAATCACCCCCCTCACAGGGAGTCACCATAGGGTATACCTGTCGGGTGCAGAGTCCCGAGAGGCATAAGTCAATTATCAGGCCAGACGCGCTAGACGCCACCTTGCTCAATGTGGTGCACCATTTCCACCTAAAGGAGGGGTTTACTTACCTCAATCTGCCCCAAAGTAGTGCTGTGATCAATCACTATAAGTACCAAGTATGGGAGGTTTTTCGGGCGAAGTTTTACAGGAGAGTTGCGACTTACGTTGCTGACTGGTGGCAGAACCAGAACGAGGGCTCTAGGGATCGAGCTCCTGGGTTGGGGACAGAGGCAATTGAGCCGCCTGATTGGCCGCAGAGGTTCTGTGAAGTGTGGGATACAGGGTTGAGCGACTTTGTTTTGGCCAATTTGGCTGATGTCTCATCTGGTTTGCTGCCATGGCAGATGAATTCTGCTTCGACTGTTTGAGGCTCGTTGTAAAGGAGAAAATCACATGATACTCGATTCTTTGATTGGTTCTTTCACAATTTGTATCTCATTTTTTGGTTCTTTATAGGTTTTAGATTTTGTTACAGGAAAAGTTTATATAGTTTTGGTTACTCTTGTGAGATGTAACTTTATTTGATTGATCACAGAGATATATGAATTCCTTCATTTTGACTTGGGTCTTTTATGGTTAGATTAGATGAACTTCATTTGCAGAAAGGTTGAATCTTGGATAAGACAGAGCTCCAAGAATCCATTTTTAACAATATGAACCAGAATCTAATTACAAGAATCTGATTGCAAGATTGTGTATCTTGCAACTCATGAAACATGCTCATGGTATTTGAATGTCTCAGACAAAACATCATGTTCCATTCATTAAAATTTTTCTAGCTGTTTTAATCCAACTTGTTTAAAATTTTTGATGCCATGTATACTAATCATTTCAGGTCAATTTTGTTAAACTCAAGTGTCCCGGATAACAGGTAAAGAAAAAGAGGGTGTGGGTCCAAATATTTTGACCTAGAGCATCCCGTCAGTGCTCTTGCCAACGAGCACGGATGTGGGCCCGGACCCACTTTTACTCCATGCTCTTAGGCAAGAGCACAACACTTACATCCGTGCTCTTCCGCAAGGACAAGCTCAAGGGTCCCATCATTCTATTATTCAATTTAAATAAAAACATTTCCACAAAATTAAAATGCATTAAAAATATCCGGAATACTATTACAATTTACAAAAAATTAAAAATTACATAATTAAAATCCTAAAAATTAAAAAGCACATAATTAAATTCATAAATTTTTTAAAAAACTCACTACTCGTGGCCGAATTTCGCCCAAATGTGTTTGATTAGGTCTTCTTGTAGCTCAATGTGGGCTCGGGTATCGCGCATTGTGTTCCTTGTTTCGATCCTCTTGTCCACCGTCGTATGCACAGCTCGGCGTGGGGGAGACCTCGCGGTTGAGCTTCCGGCTTCATCCTCGTCGTAAAAGCTAGCCGCCATCGGTCCTTCGTCAGCTATAATCATGTTGTGCAAGATAATACGCGTGTACATGATGTCGGCGATATTTTTTACGTACCATAGCCGAGACGGGACCTTCACAATGTTGAATCGGGCTTGAAGGACCCCAAAAGCTCTTTCGACGTCTTTCCGAGCGGACTCTTGACGCTGCGCAAAAAGAACCCGTCTCGGGTCTTGCGGGTTGCTGAGCGTCTTCACGAAAGTCGACCACCTTGGGTTAGATACCATCGGCGAGATAGTAACCTATGTGGTATGCATTTCCGTTGACGGTGAAGTAAATCGCCGGTGCTACACCATTCAAAACATCGTTGAAGAGTGGTGAAGAATAGAGCACGTTCAAGTCGTTGTTGGATCCGACAATACCAAAATATGCATGCCAAATCCATAGGCGGTAGTCGGCGACCGCTTCAAGGATAAGTGTTGGGCCGCCGCCTTTGCGGCCGCTTAAGTGTTGCCCCCTCCAAGCAGTCGGACAATTCTTCCACCTCTAATGCATGCAGTCAATGCTGCATACCGCGAAAACCATGGACTGTTTCGTGAAGATGAAGCAACCGTTGGCAATCATCGGTGGTGGGTGCCCGAAGGAATTCCTCACCGAAAGCTGAACGAACGTTGTTGCAAAAATTTTTAAGGCAAAGGATTCCAGTTGACTCACCGACATGCAAATACCCGTCGAAGAGGTCAGCCGTTTGCCCAGTAGCAAGTTGTCGGATGGCGCACGTACACTTCTGCGACGCCGAGAGACTTTGCTGACCAGTTGCATCTGTACTTGTTTGAAAGTATTCAACACGGGCGGATAATGTGTTGACAATACGCATAAACAAGCGTTTAGACATGCGAAAACGGCGCCGAAAGTAATCTTTCGAAAACCGCGGCTGGTCGGAAAAATAGTCGGCAACGAGTCTTTCGTTGGCTCCCTCCCGGTCACGATGGATGTAGCGGCGAGTTGATCTAATTGGTCGAGGAGGAGGGGCGGGGGTATTCGGGGTGACATAGGCTTCATAGGCGGCACGATATTGTTCATAGTATTCTTGTTCTTCGCGCTCCGCTTCTGCAATGAGATTGGTGAAATCCATTTGAAAGAGTTTGAATGAGAGAGGAAGATGTAGATAAGTTGTATGAAAAAATATGAATGAGAGATGAATCGGAGATGATTTGATGTGAAAAATGGATGATAAATGTGTGTATTTATAGATGATTTTGGGAATAAAAAATAATAAAAAATCAAAAAAATTCCAAAAAAATAGTATAAAAACGGCCATATTTTTGGGAATCTGAAAATATTTTTTTTTATTTTTGGTATTATTTTCAATTTAAAAAAAATGAATTTCCAATGGAAATGCCGTTGGTCAATCAGAACACGCTACGTCAGCTGCTCGCTGGTACGGACGTGCCCGATGCATCGAGCAGCGCCGCGCCAGTGGTGAGAGCGCAGCGACGGACAGCGGGTGCCGTGCCGCTAGCACGGACGGGAGGACGCCGTTCTTCAACCGCTGCGGATGCTCTTATCCGTATCCAAACTTTAATTGATTTCATTTTCTGAAATGTCTCGGTCCCAAAAAACCAAAATTTAACTTGGAGTAGCAATTTCCAGTGACAAGATTAGCTTCATCGTTCCATCCTGATGTCCGAGCTGGCAGTAGTGAAAGCTCCGGTTTGGGCCGTTGAACGGGTCAAGTAGAAGAGTCTTCGCTTTAGGACAAGAGGTGCAGTTGCTGCCATAAATATTTTGTAAGCTGCTACTGTGTTTGGCTGTGCTAGTTTGAATGAATTTTAATTCGATCTTCTGCACGAAAATAGAGAGGTGTTTAGAGATCTAAGACCATGAAAATCATCTTTCGAGTTATCTCTACTTGTTATCACAGCATCATGTTGTCTTCTGCTGAGAAAATGCCTCTTGCAATGGACACCATAGCTGCTACCGATGTCATTAGAGATGGAGACACTTTGGTCTCATCCGGTGGGAGCTTCGAGATGGGATTTTTCAGCCCGGGAAGCTCCAAGAATCGATATGTAGGCATATGGTACAAGAAGGTATCGATTCAGACCGCTGTTTGGGTTGCCAACCGAGGAACTCCACTCACAAACACATCAGGTGTGTTGAAATTCATCGAGCCGGGAACCTTGGCTCTTCTTTTTGAGTCCAACCGTGTTATCTGGTCAGCCAATACGTCGTCTGCAGCCAAGAATCCCATTGCTCAGCTGCTCGACACTGGAAACCTCGTTGTCAGAGATGCGAATGATCCTAACAAGTTCCTCTGGCAGAGCTTTGATCATCCAACTGACACCCTTCTTCCAGGGATGAAGCTTGGTTGGGACTTCGCAGCTGGCGTGGAGTTCTACCTCTCGTCGTGGAAGAGCTACGATGATCCAGCATCCGGAGATTTCACATACCACTGTGATCCCACTGGTTATCCGCAAAATGTTTTGAGACATGGTAGAGATACAGTCTGGACCATGGAATGGACACACCTTCAGCGGCTTACCAGGCTTGAGAAGCAATCCGGTTTTCAGATTCGGATTAGTAATGAACGAGAATGAGGTGTACTATCACTACGAGCTTCTCAACACCTCAGTGATTTCAAGGTATGCTTTGAGCCAGAGTGGCGTTGGTCAGAGATGGAGTTGGGATGATCAAATGCAAACTTGGCGGATTTATCTCACTGCGCCTACCGATAACTGTGACTTTTACAATCTCTGTGGCTCGTATGGCGTTTGCAACACGGCCGTCTGTGGATGCTTGGAAAAATTCATTTCCAAGGATGCAGGGAGTTGGGAGCGTGGGAGCTGGTCGGGCGGGTGTGTTAGGAGAAAACCTTTGGACTGTCAGAGTGATGGCTTCGTGAAGTACTCTGGTATCAAGCTACCGGACACGGAGCATTCTTGGTATAATCGGAGCATGAATCTCGAGGGATGCAAGGAGCTATGCTTCAAGAACTGCTCTTGCACGGCACGGCTTACACGATCATAGATGCTGATGCAGGAGGCCATACGTGTTTGCTTTGGCTCAACGATCTCATTGACATCAAACAACCGTCCGCGGATGGACAAGATATCTACATTCGAATGGCTGCTTCCGACTTAGGTGAAATAAAATACTTCATCTGAATTCTAAAGCTTGTTTTCTGCTGTACTTGTTTTTGTCATACAGCATTATCTGAATGAAATGGTATGCAGAATATGGAAGGAGGAGAGGGAAAGTGGTTTTCATCGTGGTTTTGACTGCGTTGGTAGCATCGTTACTTCTGCTATGCCTCAGCCTATTTCTGTATTCGCATAGAAGAAAAAAGACTACCTTTGGCCTAGGAGAGGAGGTAAGCGAGATGATCTGACCATTGATGTAACTTCTCCCTTTCGGACCGAATTCTACAACCCCTTGCGTCGTTTAATGTTGCAGGCAGCTCTACGCGTAAAGATGTGAAAGATTTGGATGACGAAAGTCATAGCAAAGACTTGGAGCTGCCTCTTTTCGGGCTGTCAAAAATATGTAAAGCTACTGATGATTTCTCATTCAATAGCAAGATTGGAGAGGGTGGATTTGGACCTGTTTATGAGGTGAAGTAATTGGTTATAATGAATGCTCAGAATTTTAGGCGTCGTGTAATGAAAAACGAGATTTTGACTGCAGGGCGTGCTGGACGGGGGCAGGAGATTGCTGTCAAAAGATTATCAAGAACATCCCTTCAAGGAGTGAACGAGTTCAAGAACGAAGTAATCTGCGTTACAAAGCTGCAGCACTGGAATCTGGTGGGGAGGAATACCTTTTGATCTATGAGTATATGCATAACAGAAGCCTGGATTTGATTCTATTTGGTAGGATTGGTCGTCTCATCGTCTAGGTTATCTACGTTCGATCGTTTAAGATTCAAGAATTTGTTTGGCAGATCCATTGGGAAGCAAGTTGCTTGGTTGGCCTAAACGCTACCACATCATCAATGGCAATGCTCGCGGCCTTCTGTATCTTCATCAAGATTCACGGCTCAGGATCATTCACCGGGATCTCAAAGCCAGCAACGTGTTACTGGATTCGAACATGAATCCAAAGATATCAGACTTCGGCCTAGCTAGAAGCTTCGGGGGGAATGAGAGTGGAGCCAACACGAGCAGAGTCGTGGGAACATAGTAAGATGGCAGCTACTTTTCTTGAAACTTGAACTCAAAATACTTGTTATACAGCGGATATATGTCACCGGAGTAAGCAGTAGATGGCTTGTTCTCGGTGAAATCGGATGTCTTCAGCTTCGGTGTTCTAGTGCCGGAGATTGTGAGTGGCAAGAGGGTTCTCTCACAGAGATCACTTCCACCACCTTCTAGGACATGCAAGTTACCGAACAAACACAAACCGCATCAAAAGTTTGTACTACTAGTTAACGAGCTTCGATTGTGGATAGGCATGGATGCTCCACATTGAAGGGAACGCGTTGGAGCTGATCAAGTCATATCACATCAAGCCCGAGTACTTATCAGAAGTGGCGAGAGCAATCCACGTCGGCCTTCTGTGCGTTGTCCTCGGTGGTTCTGATGTTGGGGAACCAAGGTGAGCTGCCTCAACCTAAAAAACCTCCCTTTTTCACCCACAGAAATGTGACCGACACTGACAACTCGCTCAGTAGCTCGAATGCTCACCATTCGACGAATGAGATGAACATTACCCTGCTCGAGGCTCGATGAAAAGAATATCCATGCTTTGATTTTGCATAAGGTTTGGAGATTGAAAATGAAATTGGGCAGCATTTGCCATTTAATCACTAGTTTAATGGCATTTGCCCTTATAAAGATTGCCTCACTCGCTGCACCTCTGCCCCGCTTCACCTACCTCGCCGTTCCACCGCCATACCTTGTCGCATTGCTGCTTGCCCCTCACTAGGTCTCCTTCTACACTGCCTCGTTGTCCGCTTGCTTCGTCGGGCTCGTTGTGGTGTGCTACAGCAGTTATTTTCTTCAGTTTAAGTTTTCTAATCTTATTGTATATGTTCGAATTGATTTTTTTTCAATTCTATATTAAGTTTCCACTCATTTTTATATAGTATTTCTAGAGACTCGAAACTTATTTCGGAATCCATTATCTCTCCACATATATGCATTATACCGTTATCTTTCCCAAAAGTTTCGACAGTATTTCTTCACAATTACAATAGTTTTTTTCTTACTATTAAATGATTATATCTGACTCTATTTTTAATAAATCTATGTCCAACTCTATTTTTGATAAATCTATGTCCAACTCTATTTTTGATAAATCTATATTCTAACTTTGAAATAAATTTTTACAATATGCTTCAAATACAACAACCAAACTCTTTTAAGAATAACTCAATGACATTTCTAAAAATAGTTACAAAACTCTTTCTTTATATTAGTATTGATTGATTTCATGATAGATTTCCACTTTTGATTTCAGTTGTAATTTTAATATTTGATTTCAGTATAGACATTCATTAAAAGCCAATTGTACATGAATGAGATTCTGTTAATGTTCATCACTATCTCCATTAATTTCTCACAAATAATGACTAATAAACGCTATTGTAACCTTAAAACTCAACAACTATGTTAAGAAATTATATTTTTTCAAGAAAGCTAAACAAATGTATATATATTTGTTTGTCCCTCAGGTTCATTAACTCAAATATATAAAGAAAATCAATCTAGAAGCTAATCACTCCCAAGCAATGAGTTTATTTTCAATGCTATTTGTGAGATTTCTGAAAACTGGATCCTATCAAAGCCTTTTTAAATTACAGAACACCATATAAATTGTTTCAGCTTTGAGTTGGATTTGGGACAAAATATACAAAATACTCTCTGTGCCATGGTTAGTTACCGGTGAGTATCTCAAGAACAAAACGGGAATTCAGGAGCCGGGCCTAACTCCAAACAAAGAATGACGTTGACAGTAATCCTCGAATAACAACACTCTTTTTCTCTTAAGACACATCAACCGTAATATTAACTGCAAGCATGCAACGGACCTTAGAGCTCACAAGAAGTAGTCTGGAGTCTTGCGAGTTGTGTCGGGCTCAATTTGTCGTGGAGCTGGGTCAAACTGAAGGAAGTTCTGCTCCATGTGCTCCCCAATTTCAAGTATTGCAGCCATATTTCCGCAACGGTAGCAATAGTTGGGGGCGCTAAACACTGTCACCACATTCTTATCCTACAAAAAGGAGGTAAATAGATAAGTTTGGATTATTGATTTGCATAAAAGATTGATCATTCAAACCAAAATCCAACCTGACACCAGTTATAACCCTCCATGACAAGCTGGTGAGCCCTAGAAATTAGGGTGAGGCCATTCGTGTGGTTGAACTGAGCAGCTATATCCTGTCCAAAGGTGTAGCCAGCCCCGCGTGGTGATATGCCCCATCCGCAACGATCATCCGGATCAGACCATAAAAGGTCGCACATTGGCCCTTCGTGTGGAACCTATCAGGACATTGAAGAAATCAACTCAGGCGGGAAAACGAATTAATAGACCATTCTATCAATGTCATTTAATTTTTAAAAGCAAATCAATATTTCACTCTAAAAGCCAACAACAGACATGCGAGCAAAATGAAGATGAAATTTTAGGAAGGTTACCACCTTTTGTTTATTGCAAGAAGATAACAAAAGGTTTTAGCATTCCATTTTGCTAAAAATTTGCAAAAACAACATATCAGCCTCAAAATGAAATTGGAGACTAGCACTCAAATCAGAATATTGGAGCTTTTGCACTCAAGACAGATGCCAAAATTAAAATCTAGCACTCCCACACTATGAATAAAAGTACTAAATCATAAACACAAATATCATGACAGTTGATAAAAATGAGACATTTGAATGCTTTTGCAGTCGATCAGTAAAGAAAACAAAAAAAAAGGAAAAAAGAAGCTCAGTTGTACCTCCTGTATGCGATCTAAAGCTCGAATATTATCCAAGGTGTCTAGTGATGGTGAAAGACCCCCATGCAAACAGAAGACCTACAATAAGACCATATCATCAGATACAATAAACATGCTATAGTTAATAAAGAGGTGTTGTGAAGTCGTCAACCAAACCTGACTCTCAATAAGTGCTGTCAATGGCAAATAATCAAAAAGATCAGTGAAAAACTTCCATACGTTGGCATTGCCATACTTCCTCAAGCATTCATCATAGAATCCATACCTGATACAAGAACAGTATGTAAATGATCCATGCACATTCCATGTATAAAAAAAAAGTCAAAATCTAAAACTTGATTCTGAATTATTGTTAATCTTGTCACTTCTTAAATTTTGTACTTTAGGAATTTCTGCAGACCTCTTCCATTGACATGCCTAACAATTAGAAGAGTCCTTCACAAATTCAACAGTTGCTAAAAGTGCGGATAAAAAAAATCCTACAATGACTTTAGACATCAGATATCCAATTATATTTTAATTTTTAATTCAGCATTTTGTTAGGCCAGAAATCTTTATACTATAAGAGAGTTATGAATCAAATCTTAGAGCATCTTCTTTGTGTAGAATCTAAAACAACACAGACCAATAGAATTACCCTTGCACTGCCGCTTTGGAGAAAAACTAAGGACAAAGAACATCACAGGAGACTAAAATATAAATACTGATCATGGACGCCTATACAAAATTGAACAGCCTTGTACCCATATTTTTCCAAATGGGTCATCCCTAAGCACATTTCGAAAATAGTTTCCCTTTTACTCAAAAGGTAAATTCATAAAGCAAAAGAATCAATCCTTCCGTACACCAGTAATTATCAGGATAACCAACATAATCACCCAATAACATCATTACTTTTTCATGACACCTTTGGATGTCAGTTACAGCTTCATATCCTAGGAGGATATGGAAATAAAATCATTTTTTTCATGGACAATAATATTTGCACATCATTAATTGGAACTAGACATCCATCAAAAGAAATATGATAGGAAAGCCATAGCTGAATAAAATAGATGTCATACACTTGAGTGATTTGCCGGCTTTCATGGTTTCCTCTGAGGATTGTGATTCTATCTCTATAGCGAACTTTCAAGGCCACTAAAAGTGTGACCGTCTCCACCGAATAGTACCCACGGTCTGCAGTATGCATGTTTTGTTAATCAGATGCTATGATGCACTTAGCACGACAGAATGACAGAGAAGATCACATAAAGAAAACCATTTAGATAAGACAGCTGTATGGATACGCAGCAGTGTGAAAAATAATGAAAATAAAAGGAACAAACAATGAAAGATGAAAAAGCAAAATCTCCATTAAAGGATAGTATTCTATTATGCGCAAGCAAAATTATCCCATCTCCACAATAAGCAAAATGCCTAGAGCCAATCTCAGCGTCATCTTGGAATAAATAATAACTACATCATCGAGGAACAAAAAATGAATACGGCGTCCATGAACTAATAGTTGAAATAGTGACTAGGTCGTGCAGGAACAATAACGGATACGTGTCCAGGAATTAATAGTTGAACATTATATGTTTCTAAAGATAAACTTTCTCAATTACAGGTCAACTTTCCACGTAAGCATCTGCCTTTATATAAAAGAAACCACAACAAGATCAAAACAATTCAGTATAGTACTATAGCGACGGCAGCCATCATTCAAACAATGCATAATGCAATCGGCTTGAAACAAATATTAATCCCGCTTTTCTGCAATTGACTGGAATGAAGCAACTCCGTCGTATCAGAACTTCCTTGCTCCAAAATATCAACGTCATGCTTAGTACACAGAAAACAAGAAATTTACTGTGTCTATATAGGTAAATAAGAAAGCTACAATCTTCACAAGCTATGATAACTGAATAATTAGCAAGGAACCAGCACCATATAATGATATTTTGCATCAAGCTACACAAGATCGTATAGGATCATCTTTTACTGGCAATTTTCTAAAGACTAACCAAGACGAACACGCATATTCAGCTATGAATCAATTCACACATCCACGCCCTACATATCAAAAATTAAAACGAGCAACAGGAAAAAAAAAACTAGAAAAGCAGCTACTTTAAATTACAAAAAAAACAAATTTGCCCCAACAAAGAACCAATTAAAAAAGGCCTCAATAAGCTCGACAAAACTCACCGACGTAGTCCCCCATGAAGAGATAATTTGTATCAGGAGCATTGCCGCCAATCCGGAACAGCTCGATCAGATCGTAAAACTGTCCGTGGATATCGCCGCACACGGTGACGGGGCATTTCACGGGCTGCACATTCCACTCCTCCACCAGAATCGCCCGCGCCTGATCGCACAAAATCTTCACCTCCACCTCCGATAGAGGCTTGCACTCCATCAATTGCGCTATTTGCCTATCCAGATCCCCATGCCCCGGCATTTTCGCCTCAAAAAAAATATATATAAGCTGCCTAATAGCCGATCTAAAACTCCTTTAATACAACAACACAAGAGAAAAAATATTTCGGCCGCCGAATTGACCGAGATCTAGAATCGGAGATTTCTAGGAAAAAATATCACAAACTCTTCATGATTTTTCCGACCTGAAACTCGCAGCCATTCTGTGATAACATAAATTAATTAGAAATTTTCTCTACATATAGGAACTGTATGTATACATTGAATGGATCTATCTCTGTGTGCATCTGTTTGTTGCGGTGTGTGTGTGAAGAACAGACGAAATGGTGGAATGCGAAATGAAACTCAAATGAAATCCAAATGAAAGGAAATTAGAAATTTCTCGCCCCGCGCCGAGTCGGGTCAAACCAAAACGGTGAGCTACACGTGGCGGCCTGAAGGCTATTGAGAAAGGTTTTCTAGCCTGCGCATACGGTGTAAGATAGCAGCCCATGTCCTCGTATAAAATATGGGCCGGGCTATTTATTTCGTTGGGCTAATGATCCAATTTTAGCTATTGAATAATGGCTAAAGTTTTTTCAAAACATTTGAAAATACTAAATTTTTTTATTAGTGTTTTATCGAATAGGATGCTTGATCAATCTAATACAAGCGTTGTTGGCCATAAATAAAAGTATAACTGTAATTTAGTAGATTATACAATCAAACGGCCACCAATCTAAACTATTATAACTGTAATTCACTCAAAACTTAATATAAATAGAAAAAAAAATATAGATACAAATAAATCCATGATCAATTAAAAGAAGAATATATTGGTATAGTACTAACAAACAATAATTGAGGTGAACCAAACCAGTCGAAATTAAAGGCTCGATTTAATTATTCGATTTCAGTTGGATTTCGCTAAAGCATAAAAACCTATCCAACTAGATGTAACTATATTTCTTTTCAACATATTTTTTTAGAAAATTGTGTGTACAAATTTATATGCCTTTTTCAGGTTAGAGAATCTAAAAATAACTTTGCAAGTTTGAATGGACCAAAGACCAAAACAGTGTCACTTCCCCTAACAAAGAATCTATCAAAAAGACTAAACCCACATCCACAAACAACTTTATTTTCTTCCTTTATTAATCTAATTTTCACCTTTAAATGGGGGATTCCCTCTTCTTCTTCTTTTTTTGTGTTTGGAACACATGCCATCGACACAACTAATAACTTAAAATATTCAAATATTATAGAAACAAAAGCTTATATGATACTCTTGTTTTTTTTCCTTGGCGGCTAAAACAATTGTCTGTTTGTTTGTCTTTTATCTCTTGGTATTATAAGATAAGATAGCAAGTAATAAAAAATGTATTAATTATAAAAGTTCGATTATATTTTTTCACATAGTACAAACGAGATGGAATCCTACACTTGGTTGAAATTATAACTAGTCTAATGTGGTTTATGTCGCACATCATTTGTAGCAGAGGATCTCGTCTCCGCACACCTAAGCTTGGCCCGGTGGTCGACGAGAGCTGCCGGTTCTTCTGTATCAAATAAAAAATTCAATGGAATTACATGTGCATCATCATGCTATGTTTACAAATTAGAAGTGTATAATTTAGTCAGGTGAAATATAAGTACAATTAATAAATAATTGAAAATTCTAGCTTATAATTAAGTAGAGTATTTAATTAGAAGGTAAAAAAATAAAGTGGATGGGGGAAATGAGGAAACTCAGACACAAAACCAACATGAAAAGTTGAAAGCCCTCAAAAGTGTAGATAAAAATATGAAATTTATAAATGAGCTTTAATAAATCTGTCAAAGAAAGGATAAAGTGGTAGTGAAACTCTTTTTTTCTGCTTTATTTGCACAGTCTAATTTTGTTGATAAAGCAAACTTTGTCATGAAAAATCTTAATTTATCGTGCAAATAGCTGGCAAATGCAAAACTCTAGCTATTTATTGTATTTTGAATATAATCACAGAACAAAATAATGAAATCAAGCAATTCTTAAATTAGGCGTTTGAGAGAAAATGAGAAAAAAAATGACTGCTTTGAGAGTCCTTAATAGCGAAAATTTGACTTCAATATACATAATTATACAACAGATAAATATAATTGCCATGTCATTATTGTGTGTGCGTTTTACTACACTATGGGAATAAAATAAAATAAACATTTTAAAAACCGGACGAAATTATATTTTTGAAAAATTACAATTTTTATGTAGGAGTATATAAAATTGAAAAAGTAGAAAATACAACTCAACTTGTATAGTTTAAAAAAATTGCTAATGCAATCATAATGGGTTGAGGTCGGGTCCGGGTCCGGGTCTTGGTTCTGTCTCTAATTATATAGCTACGTCCATAATCATAATATCCAAGCTAACAACGTAGTAAAACTATAGTATTTCATATAATGCACGAACGTAGTAAAATTATATTTCATATGATGTAGCATCTACAGATCGATAATTTGAAAATAATAATAATAATGACAAACCTGTTATGAATAGGGTCAGGTCCATTGGGAATTTTTCTTTTGATGACGTAGTTGAGATCAAATTTGGAAGAATCCCAAATTTGCTTCTCTCTTGCAATATTCCTTCCCAATTCACGATGCTTCCAATTTCCGGCGGCGGCGGCGGCGATGATCGAGAGCACCACGAGGAGCTGCAGAAGCAGGTGGAGGAGCTTACTCATCTTTCTCTCTATTTATATAGTACTACGAGGAATTGTCCTATAATTGAAAATAAATATGAGGTTGAGACAGATGTTTGCTTGTTAATATATGTGGGATTTGAGCTACTAAAATGATTTTCAAATTGGAAAAGTGAAGAGATATTAAGTAATGGTTTATCTTTACTGCATGGCTAGGTTGGTTGGTTTCTTTATGGCTTTCGAGTGATTCTCTCTACTTTTCTCGAGCCTATATATATATGAATATATATATGTATATGGGAGCGTTATTCTCCTATTCATCCCTTAGATCCTTTATTCTTCTTAATATGGGCCGTTAGATCTCATTCATCAACGGTCCAGATAATCTGCATTATTACACTATAATGGTGCATTATTAGTCGGTGTGTATTATTACACTATAATGGTGCATTATTAGTCGGTGTGCATTATTCAACTGAAAATCTACACTATTAAATGACACATGGCACCAATCTAACCGTCGGATGACAAAATCGTGGGGTTGAGATTAAAAAAAACAAAGAACAAAAGATACAAAAATGAAATGAATATAGGGCAAGTGCCCATTAACTACATAACTAGAGAACAAATCACAGTCACAAGATCAATAAAATCAAGGGCTAGTATCAATACATGTGATTTTTGAATTTAAAGGAGAAATTAGTTCTCTCTATCACAAATTTACTTCACAGAAAAAATTAGGATACATAAAATTTCATCACATTTGAAAGTTCTCGCTCTCTTCTGCAAATTCACGCTATTCAACCTTCTTTCTCTCTTCTGCAAAATCCGCGAGCGATTCAACCTTCTCGTCGCCGTCTCTGTCGTCGTCGCCGTCGCCTCATTCCATAGTCGTCAACATCCAGTTCTCATGTGAGCCTCATGATGCACGGTTATATATATTGAATCGCTCATGGTATTTGTTGTTCAATCAACTTCGCAAAACCCAAAACGGATAAGGATTAAAAAAAATAAACCTAGGTGAATCCAATCAGGTGAAATAAACTTTATGTTATTGATCCATATATGAAATCTAGTATATGAATTTTGCTGCTATGATTTCTTTTCTAATAGGCTTTCTTATTTTTTTGAAAATCTAGGGCTCAGATTACGCTTCTGATGGAGAAGCTCTTCGTTGCTCACAAGCTTTTTCTCACTCAATAATCTCTCTCATTCGATTACCTCTCTCTATCTCTGTAGATCTGTGTGTGTGATGTAGATTTGTATTTTGTAGTTTCGTTTGGATTTGAAATCCTTGGGATTTTCATTTTTTAGGAGTTTCCTTGGGATGAATTGTTGTATAACAGAGATGGATATTTTATGTAATTGTAGTGTTATTGATTTTGTAATGGTGATGTTTAATCATGCATTTGTATACTATTGATTTTTCTTCTTAGAAAAATATATTATGAGTATTTTGTATTTTAAACTATTGGTAATTTATTTATTTATTGGACAAATTGACAGGAAAAATTATGTATAGCTTGATTAAATTCGAGCATGTTTGATGACTATAAAAATCAGATGTAGAAACCAAGAAGTTTAACATAACAAATCATGCTAATAGTGATGTGTTTTGTTAACAACGGTGAAGTAAAATCATGCTAATAGTGATGTATTTTATTGAAAACATTGAATTAAATCATGCTAATAGTGATGTGTTTTGTTAACAACAGTGAAGTAAAATCATGCTAATAGTGATGTGTTTTGTTAACAACAGTGAAGTAAAATCATTCTATTAGTGATGTGTTTTGTCAACAACAGTGAAGTAAGATCATGCTAAGAGTGGTGTGTTTTGTAAACAACAGTGAAGTAAGATCATGCTATGCTAAGAGTGATGTGTTTTGTAAACAATAGTGAAGTAAAATCAACATCGAATTTATCACTATTAGCATGATTTTACTTCACTGTTGTTAACAAAACACATCACTCTTAGCATAGCATGATATTACTTCACTGTTGTTTACAAAACACATGACTCTTAGCATTATTTTACTTCACTGTTGTTGACAAAACACATCACTATTAGCATGATTTTACTTCACTGTTGTTAAAAAAACACATCACTATTAGCATGATTTTACTTCGCTCTTATTAACAAAACACATCACTATTAGCATGATTTTACTTTGCTCTTGTTAAAAAAACACATCACTATTAGCATGATTTTACTTCATTGTTGTTAACAAAACACATCACTATTAGCATGATTTTACTTCATTGTTGTTAACAAAATACATCACTTTTACAATTTGCAATCGATGTGCAAGTATTTGATAAATACATCCGCAAACATATCCATGGTAGCCTTAGGCATTGAGAGGCCCAACTCGATTCCTCCTTTTATGTCATTGCAAACATGAACTGCTTCATAAAAGTCAGTATGAATGCATTCATACTTGAACGGCTCTTCCCCATCCAAAATCTGTCTGCATCACATTGGTCAAGTTTTGATGATCCTACAACTCTAATCACCCTCTTCCCCTTCATTTCTGAAAATATCTACGTTCCAACCGTTTCACCCGACCTCTCTTTAGCTTGACCGTTATTCACCCCATCTCCATACTTCATTGATTGCTTCCATTCCTCACACCAATAAATGAAGAAATAACGAAAATTTGAAAAAATTCCAAGAAATGACACATTTGATCAACTCTGCTTATTTATATACATAGCAAAAACATGAAATTGCAGAAAACACAAATTTGATCCAAATCCAAATGAGAAAATCTCACAGAAGGTGAAAGAATTTACTAGGAAGCACAAACAAACCATCTTCCATCACAAATCTTCATAATCAATCCTTAATTTCAGCATCAATGGCCGCATTTGCAGCAGCGAGATCTTCATCCAAAAACATGTCCCAATGCCCATCCCACTTGATGAAGAACTCAGTATCCTCGAAATACCTGACCCTGTGCACATCTCCCGCCGGCGTAAACAGATGATCCCCATCCACCAATTCGTACTTCTCCTTTGAGTCTTCCGTGGGTGGAAACCGCAATGAATTGGATCAAGCAGTTGCCGGAGTAGTTCTCTGGAAGGGGCGGATTAAGCCGCTGCCGGCAATTCACCGGAGAGCCAAAGTATTGGGTCTCATCGTCGCTTTCCCCGCCGCACTTGTTTAGGCAGCTCCACAGATAAGCGCACGCCGCCTAATTTTGGCTGTCAATTATCATTATATCCCCACTTTTTTATTGTAGAGTAAATTTGTGAGAGAGAACTAATTTCTCCTTTAAATTCTAAATTACATGTATTAATACTAGCTTTTGATTTTCTTAAGAGTAAAGGCCAAAATTGGTCCTGAACATATAGTCATTTTACGATTTTGGTCATAAACATTATCTTTTGGATTTTTTGGTCCTGCACATATGGACATTTGATCATTTTGGTCCTGCACATATGGAAATTTGATCATTTTGGTCCTCCGTCAACATTTTCGTTAAAAACTAACGGTCAACATTATCTTTTGGATTTTTTGGTCCTGCACATATGGATATTTGATCATTTTGGTCCTGCACATATGGAATTTTGATCATTTTGGTCCTCCGTCAACATTTTCGTTAAAAACTAACGGTTAACGGCCGATTTTTGACTAAAACGATGGGTTGGGTCGGGTCGTGTTTGGGTCGGGTTTGTGTTACACGTTAAGAAAAAAAATAATTATTTTTTATTAATTAAAAAATTATAAAACTTTAATTTTTAGTTATTTTTGTTGATTAAAAATATTATAACGACTAAAACATGATGTTATTATACGATTTAAACATGATATTACACGATAAAATAAAAAATTACCAAATTAAAATAATCATTTTTTAATCAAAACAATAAAATTAAAGTATACTAATATTAAATCTATATAATAAAATTAAATAATTAAAAAATTATTTTTAATAAAATCTAAGCATAATATTTTCTTCAAATTCATGAAAAAATTAATTAAAAATTACTATACTTTAATTTTATTAATTAAAAAATATTAATTAATTTTTTAAGAATATTATGCTTAGATTTTAACGAAAATATTACGCTTAGATTTTAAGAAAATGTTATTTTTTTCTTAACGTGTAACCCAAACCCGACCCAAACACGACCCGACCCAACCCATTATTTTAGTCAAAAATCGGCCGTTGACCGTTAGTTTTTAATGAAAATATTGACGGAGGACCAAAATGATCAAAATTCCATATGTGCAGGACCAAAATGATCAAATGTCCATATGTGCAGGACCAAAAAATCCAAAAGATAATGTTGACCGTTAGTTTTTAACGAAAATATTGACGGAGGACCAAAATGATCAAATGTCCATATGTGCAGGACCAAAAAATCCAAAAGATAATGTTTAGGACTAGAATCGTAAAATGGCTATATGTTCAGGACCAATTTTGGCCTTTACTCTTTTCTTAATCTTGTGGTTGTGATTTGTTCCCTAGTTATGTAGTTAGTGGGCACTTGCCCTATATCACTACTCTATATGGGTGAGAGTGGTGGAGTAACACTTGCTTTATAGTGTGGTATTGCAATGGTTTAGATGAGGATAAACATATAGACATATATTTTGTGAAACATCAAATATTTATGAAACGCTGATGTAACGTGTTAAGATCTTGTATATTCACTTTATTATCATGAATTGTGCTCCTAAAACTATGCACGTTTAGAAAAGAACATGCTTAAGTTGAACAAGTTAATTACCATATAGGAATAAAGCCAATTCAATAAATATAAGAGAACAAAGATTATTAAAAAATGTAACTCGATCACATACAATAATGTTACGCATTTGCAATCAATCTATTTGACATGTTTTCTAAATTACTACACATAAACATATATAAATAGTTGTACAGCATATATATACAATAAATTAGCATACACATGTGTGTGTATGTGTGTACAAATACTATTATTAGTCATCATTTGATTCGTTAGATAAAATAATAATTTGTTTAGGTTTAAAATATTAAATTAGTCGTGGAAATGAGATGAATAATGATGAAGAAAAAGCAGAAACACGAGATTTGAAGAACCTCAGAAAAAGGAATGTATATTGTGCAATTACCAAAGAATTGCACTACAACTATATACTGAGCTTAAATTAGAAACTTTAAAAGTTGGCCAAGGTAGAGAGAGCTACAACCACTATGAATATCAAACAAAAATTCCTAGCATGAGAAATTGCTATAGTTGTTGGGATATGATACATTCGAATCTAAAAATTGCTATATAGAAACTGAGGAGATAAAAAGGGTAAAATTTGTACAAACTTGTATGATTAATTCCTCTGTGGTGTTCTAGGAGTTCTGGGGGTTCTCGGCGTCTTCGGCTTGCTCCTCATGCTGGCTCTCCGAGCCACATCCCACGCCTTTTGTGGCACGAAAACGCCAGCTTGAGACGCGAAGAACGACTCATAACCAGGGGAGTCGAAGGCGAAACCTGTGTGCCTCGATTTCTCTCCTGGGAGTTGCATTATGGCGTAACTGCGCACCTCATCTGGAGTTAGTTGGCTCTGTCCAACCTCGAGTAGTCCAATCCTGCTTGTGTCCGCCTCGTGCCTGTGGATTTCTTGAACGATCTGGTAGTCGTAGGGGAAGAACCAGCGCTGCACCCTGAAAACAGAGCAAACGAGAAACGCATTGAACAAAGGAGAGGAAACGCCATATTAAGTGATGGGGGATATTGGTCCTAAATCTTACCCCATGTATAAGAAGTCGCAGAAAAGTGCAGCGACAGGGACGAGAATGAGAGTCAGGTAGAAATAGATGGTGCTCATCAGGACATAGATGACAAAATAGATGTTCTCCTGCAGAATATGGGGCGAAACGCAGAGGTTAGTGTCTGCATCTGATTGGGATGAAGGGTGTTTGAACGAATGGTCAAGAAACATTACCTGCTCCTTGTTAGGTAGGGCGACACCTGAGTAGATGAAGACGAATATGAACCAAAATAATATGCTTCCTCCAACGCTGATGTGATGCCATCTCGTAAGTGTGTTGCACATCATGAGGAGACGCAGATTGACAGTCACAATAACGCAGGTGAAGGCCATCGTACTAACGTCCCACAGGCCAAATAACTTGCCGGACGAATTAATGGCTCGTTTACTTGAAGCAACAACAAAGTAGTAGAGAACCAGTGATTGATAGATTGCAAAGAAAGCCCATGTCGCCACGACTCTCCATTTGAAAAATGCATTCCTAATTCCTTCCTTGTACAGCTCAGGGTATTTCTTCGAAAGGTTAGCGCTCACATCCTACAGAAAATGCGTGCAAAAATAGTGAATACTTTACACAGAAAAATTGAATAAGAAGTCAGTTACCGACATGATAAAGCGAACATTCAGAACCTTGTCAAAAAGTCCAATGATGATCACAGGTAGGGCTGTGAAGATGACATTGTAGAGGGACTGGAACCAATCATCATACAACCTTTGGCCAGAAAACCCAGTTTCGAAGGTGAACCAAAATTGAGTGAGTGTGAATGTTAAGTTCTTGTAGAAGAAGTACGTCACAACCTACACAAAATTTTAAGATGATAATTGTCAGTCTAGAAAGAATGGTATCAGTAGGTATAAAAATCTAGAAGAACAAACCTTGCATATTCTATGATAAGACCATCGACCATGCACCAGAAGTAAATCGGTCAAAAAGCGGAACTGTGCAATGGCAAAATCACTGGCCATCACCGCTTGCATACCTTCCTGCCCACTTATTCCTACACCAACATGAGCAGCCTGAATCATGCTAACATCATTAGCACCGTCACCTATACTAAGGGTAATCTTGTTTGCGCCCTTTTTAACAAGGCTTGTAACCTGATAGCAGAAAACATTATGAGGTCAGCTCTCAAGTTTGTATAGTAGATGGATGAGAATAATCAATGACCATGAATGCTGATTGACTAATCGACTCCAATTAAAATGTTACTATCAGTTATGAGGGTCATCACCAGCAGATGGGGATAATAGGAACCTTAATTATTGTTGGCAGTGCCTAATCTCTAGAAATAACAGGAATGAACAAGAGATGACTGAAGTGGCATGTCCATATCGTGATGGCAAGCTATCTGAAGCAATTTGAACTCATTTTAGACATGGCATACTGTGATTCAATTATGCTAATACCTCAACCACAAATCCAGCCCTTATTTATTAAAGTGACCAAAAAATGCGAAATATGGAGATGCCACCTTAGGAACCTTACTTGTGCCTTCTGCAGTGGAGAAACTCTGCAGCAAACTACAGCGGTGCAATTCAAGCTGAAATTTAGGAGCATTCCACGTAAACTGGGGTCCAATGCATACATCAAACACTTCCCATCAATTATAAGTGCCAATTTTGGTGCTGAATCCATATGAAGAAATTTTTGTGCTTCTTCGTGACAACTTTTAAGCTCGTTCTTCACCAGCTCCTTCATATAGCGTGCTAACTCTATTTGATCACCCTATCATTCAATTAACAATAGGTTAAGAGGTGGGATACAACTGAAGGCTTATGCAACACATACTAGATGGGAAAAGCATCTGCGGGAAGTATGACATGCCTTATCTTCAACTTCTCGGATAGCCTCAGTTTCTGAACTGATTACAAATTGCTTCATGCCATTATTTATCAACTTGCACGCTGCAGTAGACACATATAGATATAATATAATACATTAGCTAACAGTTACTAGGTAATCAAACCAGAAAGGAAAAAATGAAATCACCAACTTCACTACCATATGCAATATTTATTGCTGTTTCCATCTTGTCTCCTGTTAGAACCCAAATTTTAATTCCAGCTCGAGAGAGGGTCTCTATGCACGCTGGTACTCCCTCCTGAAGCTTGTCTTCAATAGCAGTACATCCAATCAAAATTAGGTCTTTTTCTATTTGTTCTGCAACCTGAAATTTTTTTATGTTGGGCTGTGAATACTGATGACCAGCTAACCAAATTGACCAAGAAATTGTTTAAGCAGAATATAATTAATAATGCAAAAGAAAATTGCACTGGACCACAAACATATATAAAAAACTGTCTACATACTTCATCCAATTTCTTCTCTCTATCCCGCAGAGCAGATTTTGCGTGAATATATTTCTCATTCCAACTTTCATATACATCAGGCTTCAAATTTTTATAAGCCAAGCAAAGAGTACGTAACCCAGAGGCTCCAAATTGCTCCAAGTGCTCCCTACTCATTCTTTTTAAATCAGGGTTACCATCCACCAACCTTTCGTATATCACAGTATCCGCACCCTGTAGATCCATCATATATAAAGCTGTCAGTTTATTGCACTTACTTAATTTCTAACCACCATATACAAAAAAAGGGCTCAGAAAGTAACCTTGCAGTAGAGTACAAGTCTACCATCAGGATATCGGCAAACAACAGATTGACGCTTCCTTGTACTAAACCATGCCAAAGAGTCGGTTGTTCAAAACAGTAGTGATTAGATAATTGCAGAAGCAAAGTGAAAAAAATGATTACCTGTTAAACTCAAGAACATTTAAAATTTCATAAGGAACATCCTGGACCTTTCCCATCTTGTCAACGTGTGATTCCCGGACATAAATCATTGTGGGGGTACGTCTGCAGGAAATTCAAAACCCGTTTATGCAATAATGTCCTCAAATAAGTAAAAAAAAAACCACAATGATCACATACCTATAGAAGAAAAAGCCAAAATTCTTTGCAGCTACTACCAAAGCAGCCTCATCAGGTGATGCAGCTTGATATCGAATCCTCTCAGGGGATTCATCACCTTCTGGAAGCACAGTATGGCATATTGCTAGGCACCTAAAGAATTCCTACACAAACAAATAAGAATAAGTACAATTTTCAGACAAGAAATATTCGTCAAGTAGGGGAATCAGCAGTAGAAGTTGATGAATAAAGGCGTGCAGTAACCTAAACAAATTCAGCAGGAACCCTCTTACAGAAGCATAAATAAATTGACATAATAACAGAAGTTCAGTAATGTTTCCATAATACACAAAAAATTGAGCATAAAAATATATAAAAAAGATATTATTATCATTTCATAGTTGTGAACGTTGAACATGAGAGATGAAAATGCTGGATGTTTCAGTCTATGCAAGTTGAGAATCGATTTAGGCTGTCAACTTTTTTCCTAAATTAAACCAACCTACTTTGCAACAATCGGGATTAGGTTCATTCCTCCAAGCTCCTCTCATAAGTCGTGCATCATCAAAGTTGAAACCCCTTTCACTTGCTGCACTTGATCGCTTCTGAGCCTGAAATCAAAGGCATAAAATCAAGACATATAACACCTCGCGTTTTAAAACTTTATTGGCAACTAAAACTTACATCAACTTTAACACCAGTTCTTTGAGCTGCTCCAATCTCTGTTTCACTGACACCTGTACCATATACCTCTCCTCCAATTGAACATTTGAAAAACTCCATCAAGTTACGAGTCAAGGTCCCAGTTTTGTCAGAGAAGATGTACTCCACCTATCAAAATAACAGATTAAAATGAAGCAAAACAAATCTCCTGAACGGGTTCGTGGACATAATTTAAATATTACATAGAACACTTTCCAGCTCATGGAAAGGAAAATGAGAAAATGAGAAATTCGTTATAAGGTCAGCAGGCGGCACATCTACCTGCCCAAGTTCCTCATTTAAGTTAGACGTCCGTGCCAATGCAGGGGTATTGCTCTCAGCATGGTACATGCGCAAGTCATTGTTGATGAATTGGGTGGATTGGATAAATTTAATCATCTGAGGTCAATAATAAAATCTCTTCATATTTAACAACAGTAGCCACAAGAAACAGAAATACTTGCGAAACTTACCTCCACAGAAACATACAGAGAGATTGGAATGATTGGCGAATACAGAGTTATAAGGGTAAAAAACGTCAAGATAGCAACCTATAGAGCACAAAAGATAAAACTAAAAACTGAGAAAATGAAAAACAAGGTAATGGCAGACAAGAAACGAAGGCAATAACTGCATACCACAAATCTGTGGTCAGGATCGAACTGTGCCTCTGATGTATCAAATCTCAAATAGTGATACTTGCTGTTTATGAATACACCACTGAAAACATCAACAAAGAGTCGCATTACATATCTTAGAAAATGTAAAACAAACTAGGTAGAAAACTTCTAATACTGAATGATGATAGGCAAACCTGCCAATGGATCCCAAAAGACACATGCAGAAAAGCACAGTAAATAGTGCAAGTATAAGCTTGTCAAGTTTCTTTTCTAAGGTGCTTCTTTTGGAAGGGATTTTCATGGAGTTCATCATAACCTGAAATAAGAAAATAGCAACCACTCATATACACAATATATAAAGTACGAGCAGAACATGAAACATGATTACATAGTCTTGACTAATATAGACAAAGTGTTCTACAGAGTCTGAGAGGGTAAATATTAGTCAAAGAAGAAAATAAGATAAAAATAACAAGTAGATAATTGAATACCTTTGTCTCATGTCCTGTAAAAATGACAGCACCTACAATGTACTCAGTATTTCTGAGACTACACCCCTGGAAACATGTGACACACTCAATAAGAAAGAATCGACTTGAAACATCAACTGATATAATAATAGCAATTATAAACAATAGGTCAGAAATTTTAGAGCCAGATTCTCAGATAATAACTTCATGAAACTAAAAATTGAGAGAGAAAAGAGTAAACATTGGCATCCAGTAAGAAAGGTTACTTCAATCTAGTAACTACAAATGAAAAATAACATGGAATCTGATATACTAAAGAGAGAGGGCCAGAGATACGAGTTCATACACGTAAAAGAAGTTGGTTTGGACTGAGAGGCAAGATTTGTTTATCAATGATCAAGTTTCCAGTGAAGGTATATAGAGAATTATTTGGTTGCTCACATTGAACCTCACCTGCATTACATCAAAGAAAAGGGCTTGTTAGTTTTTATTTCCAAAAACACCCTGTCAATTGTTTAATACACTAGACACTCAAAAATGTTTCTTCTAGTTATTTTTCCGCAACACCTATAATGAAAACCTTTTTTTCAAGCCAGACAACAAAGAGTCAACATAACCTTTGAATTCAGAAACTTTGTCCGGTGACACAAAATCCCACGTCCTTTCCGGTGCCTTCCGTATCTTCAAGTTAGTTTCTCCATCAAGATTTGCAGTCTGCAAAAGAACCATAATACAAAAATGAATAAATAGAATGAACAAAAAACACATGACACATGCAAATCATATTCATCGAATGTGCACAAACACATGGGAACAAGAAATACAGAAAATGACAGATGAACCAGATCTCCAAGTAAGAATTATTTACCATTTATTAAGATTAGAAAGACAATTTCCTTAAAGCAGAGGGTGCTAACCTCAACATAGCAGACACCATCAGGGTTTGTGCTGGCAAGGAACATTAAATCAGCAGGAAAGAATCCATCCTGATTCACCTGTGATGGGACAAACAATCACTTAATTGGCAAAACAATCAGACGAGTAACTATATATGAATTAAATAAAAATACTTCATAAATTAGTCTTAGAAAAATGAACATCTAATGGTTTCTACCATTTCCCCAATGAGTGCATATATACACAAAAGTACCATATACTGACTGTTAACAGAAAAAGGGAAGCTAGTTAGAGATCCAAAGTGCTACTCAGCTTGCAAAAGCAAAACCCACTTGATTTCGAGTGCACAAGCCTTTAATGATTCTGTGGGACTAAATGCAATCATAGCTTATTTAATACATTAATAAACATTCAATTCTCTCTAGCACTAAGCTGCTAACATGTTATCTGTTTCTAAACCACAGAAAATTAGGTAGGTTTTTTACATTTAGACAGCATAAAATTGATGGTCTAGCCGTAGCAGGTTGACATACTTGGCCTGGAAAAAATGAGAGCAGCTGACTTACTCTGATAATATCTCCAACCTGCAGCTTCTTCCAAGGAGTAGGTACCCAATTCCAGTCTTGCAACACTTCTACGTTGGAATTATTGATTGACATGTCATTTTGGAAACGTTTCTTCATGTAGGAATCAAAAGAAATACAAGGAAAAAACAATGTGAGGAGCTATTGGACTTAGATTTTTCTCTGGTAGGTGGCTGAACAGAGGAAATGATTCTAAACTCACCCAATCTTCCCATGCTTCCTTTACGAGGGACACAAGAAGCACCAGTGACAGTGGAAGCACATTTGTAATTGGACTTACAGGACTGCAAGGAAACAAAACTTCATAAGAAGATGCATTGCAGAATAGTTTGTTAACTCCAAAATATGTGCCCAAATATCACACTAGGTAGTACCAACAAACAAGAATAGTGGTAATGGACACAGCCTTACTGAAGAATGTCAAGTGGATTCAGCTAGTTAACTGAAAGATGCTTTGAATTGGCCATGACCAATATCAAAATACGGGGGAAAAATGCTCAAACTGTTTCCCGGCATGAATAAATAAAAAAGGAGAAAAGAAAGTGTGGCAATGTAAGTGCCACCAATGAAGACCTGATTTTCATGCTTCGGGACCTCAGGCTTATAAATTGGCCTTCTATGATAGTAATAGTTTTAGTTCAAGCATGTAATTTAGACATTATGCAATCGGAATGCTGTTACTATTATATACTACTAGAGAGTGTTAACTTTGGCCTGCACTGAAGGAATCAGTAAAGATTTAGTTTGGAATGCAATTCATACTAATAAGGGTCTCCTTGAACATGTGTCCAGTCGACTAGATTAGGATTTTTTTAGTCTACATTGGAATTTATTCAAAAACACGCACTTAGTCAGTATGATAAGGATTTCTGACTCTATAATTGTAAAGCAAAGTTACTTAATTTTGAAAGTCATTAAAAAGACAAAACTATATGGTAGGAGCATACCTCACAGGAGTGCATGACAAGATTGAGATCATGAGAAAATAGAGGTTTGCAACTCTTCTGAACTGTCAGCACAAATTAAATTAAAAGGAATCAGTTCAAGCACAAAAAAAATGGAGCTTAGGGTCTTATTGTCCAATGTTGTGAACTGTTCGTATTTTCTTCCTCGAAAAGCAAATGAAATTTATTTGTCTTTATATAGATTATTGAAATATTGTATTAAGCTATTGGGTGTAATAATAATTTCAAAGTTCAAACAAATTTCATAAAACAAGTAGAGCTCTTCTTTATGCGAAAGAACAATTTGTCAATCCAGTATGGTCTCTATAGGGAGCTAAAGGACCATTTTTTGCAAACAATATTTGGAATACCACCACAGGTCAAAGAAAATCCTTAGACCCTGTCTGTTTGCTAGTTTGCTAGGATTCTGTCTAAGAAAGTAATTACATTCTTGATTTTAAATTCTGTTGTTTGTTAAAGGATGTCAATTAGTTACTTGTAATTGGTTAATATAAGTTCATAATCCTAATAAGTACGGAGTAATAACCACACACGGGATAAGTGATCTATAAGATTCATATTCCCTAGAATCATATTCTGAGGAATTATAATCCCCAACAGCATTACTCTCCTGACAAACATACTAGCCCTTAAAATTTCAGAATATTCTAATTAAGGTCTTTAAAGACATTTGGGTTGATCAATAATCTTTGAAGTTTAGCACTGGATTAGCTAATCTTGAAAATAAAGCAACAAAAACATACCTGCTCAAAGAGCCCCTTTGGTAAAAAGGTAAATACATCATACTTTGTTGTTGACACAGAATTACCCTGAAAATCAACATAATTAATCAGGCTACCAGCAAGAGAAGTAATTCACACAGCTCGGGCCTTTGGTAATAAATTTCAATTTCAATATTGTCAAAGTTTATCACAATAAGGAAAATCGAAAAATCCCACCAGTAGCAGAAATATGAACATTCAACTAATGCAAGCATTCAATAAATGGCAATAAGACTCATAATTATTTTGAAAACTGTTAGTTTTGAGAGTAACTACATCCTTCTAATGAGACTCCGTCAGAATTTTGTGCTTGTAAATTCCATAATCTATAATACAGCCCAGTTGGGGTACAAAGTACTACGAGTATAAAGGATTAACACTGAGGGGATGCAGGAACATTCAAGAAAACAGCATAGTGAGACATATAATACTTTTGGGCTAGGCATTGGCAAGACTGGATATAATCATATAAATGACACACAACACATCGTGCCATTAAGGTTTTCAAGTTTCAAACCTAAAAGGAAGAGATAAATAGTAGTAAAACTTAATCAGGGCAGTAACTGTCCTGCTTGCCCACATCTTTCTCTACCTCACTTGTCCTAAACTAAATCAATGCAGATCAGCATAACCATTAATAGTTTTACAGAAGGAGGTTCCCTGGCATCTCGTAAATACCTGAGCCAAAGAAGAAAACCTAACAAGTGATACCGAAGAGCACCCTTCAAGCCAACTATCCAAAGGAGAAGCCATTGTAGACTATCACCAGACCAACTAGCAACTACTTCAATATCATGAACCCACGCAATCATCTGAGATTCAATATGATTCACCTCACTATGTATATATCTATGTTTCCAATCAGCTATAGTCAAATAAAGGTTTGTATCTGCCACTACGCAGATGATCATGATTGACGATGAGAAAAACTGGAGTTTGAAGCATCAAACTAGACCAAATGTTTAGGTACTCAAATTTACAGTACATATCAAATAAGGCACCTAATCTTCCTCTTCCCCATAAACAAGTTCACCACTCCCATTATCTACGACAAATTTTCTAAAACAGTCAAATAAACTTGAATAGTTTATAATCAAAAGCACTAGATCGCTCCTCATTTTCCTAATTCAGAGCCCTAAACACCACAAAATATCACATATCCAGCCCCATCCACGAACACCTTCAAATTTCACGAGACAATGTCATAAACCCAGGATTCATTTCCCCAAACCTCACGCTCCAAAAGCACCACCAAAAAATCAAACAAGGAAAAAAAAACCTTATATTTGGCGAGCGAATTCGCCTCGCGATCATTGCAGAAGACGGTCCTGTGACCCGGCGCCTGTGGCTGAACCTTCCCCAGACGGACAGTTTGAGACGACGCGATACGGTCGTCGGAGGGCGTGCCGTCGCCTCCGCCTCTAGATCCTCTCCACCCGGCCATTGTTTTCCTCCGATCGCAGCCCCAGATTCAGAAAACCCTACGATATTCCCGGAATTTGCAGAGACTGTGTCGAATCCCAATCAAATGGAGACAAGGAAGGGGGAGAAAAATGGGAAGTTGAGAGTTGAAAAAAATGAAAAATAAAATTTTAGTAGAAATTGGGGGAACTGATGGTTGAATTGCAATCGTGATGGGGAGGAGGGTGGGGTGTGGGAAGGGCCTCAATTTCTCTCAGGACCCGAGATTTCATACGTCAATTTTCCCAATCCGCGTCGAAATGAGGTCATTGACCACCACGTGTTGCTCAGCTGCGGAAGAGTAGTGACGCAGTGAGTGAAGTCGTCGAATCTGGGTGAGGCGGCGCGTGAGCGAATGGCGGCAGTTCTGGTGGAGACGGTTGCGATTTGAAAATGGAAAATTAAGGGGATTTTGAAGGAGTCGCCGATGTTTCTTTCACGGCCAGATTGCAGACATCAGCTACGACTATTTAACAGATAACAATAATTTTATTCTTTTATTTACTCGTGGTTGCCAGATCTGCCCCTCCATTGCCAACTGGGCTGCGAACAATTTATTTACTCATTTGAATCATGTAACGACGTGTTCTATCTACGAGTGAATATTTGTGGAGATTAAAATAAATTATTTTTTGTGGAGATAGGGATATTTTCGATTTTGTTTCTAATTTGGGTAGAGGAAAGTTTATGTTCGAAATGTTATGTTTGTCATTAATTTTTGGATAAAAGTTAATTTTATGTGGTCTAAATTTTTTTGGGATATTATTGTAGCTATTTTAGATGAGGACAGTATTTTTTATGCACTGAGATTTTTTTCCGTGTTATTTTTATTATTAGTAGATATAGTAGTGGAGTATTTATCTAGGATCAGATTCTGTAATAAATGTTTGTACTAGTATACAATGTATCGTTTATAATCTATGTATGCAAATTGTAACAATATATCAAATGTGGCTTGATTTGTTGCATTTATAATCTTGGAGACCATAAATATCATTACTGACCGCCTAATTTCGTATATATTTCGAGAATTTGTAGTCAGTCATATATAGTATTATGGGAAACAGATTGAAATATTGCAAATTATTACAGCAACAACTTGTCACATTCAATTATATTGTTGAACGGTTGAATATAGAAAAAACATCAACTAAATGTCTTTGCATCATTGAAATCATATCCAGCTGTTTGAATATGCACGAGTGAGCTATGAAATTTTTGGGAAATGTGACGTTTAAAATATCTACATGCAGCATCGATATATATGGAGTAATATTTGTTGGGTTTTTCTATTTTTTTCCTGAATTTCAATATATAAATTTTGATTTTATGAGTTTTTTTCCGATAGAATTAGAGTTGATAGGGACTATACATCGCATATTATAGTCTATGTGGATAAATGTGGCTAAACAATACGGAGTATAATCAGTGGCGGATCCAGGAACTAAATATTGTGGGGTCGAACGAAATAATGATAGTACTGTTTAAAATAATTATTTAAATTATTATTTTTATAAATATATATTTTAATTTATATAATTATTCTGAGTACCGATAGTATGCAAACAACATGTATAATTTTTTTGGGATATTGGCTCCTAATATTACAAAAAATTTCAAAAATTTATTGTTCCCACGAACTTTGAACTTGACATATTATAATATCACAAATTTAAATAGTTGTCGAATTTTTCTCACCGGCGACAAAATCTAATTACTCCTACATTAAAATGAGATGAATAACCAATCTGGCATCTAGAGATTTTGTAATCACACACCACTATTATTTTTAAGTGGTAATCATATCTTATGTGATGTAATAACAAATGAAATATAGCCGGGTTTTTTAGTTGGTGGAAAAAATTCAACAACTATTTAAATTTGTGATATTATATGCCAAGTTTAATATTTGTAGAAAAAATAAATTTTTGGGAAATTTCAAAATACTTAGGTACCAATATCCCAATTTTTTTTGTAACATCCTAAGTTTTACAAATGTAAAAATAATTTGAATATGAATGTGAATATTAATATTGAAAATTTTAATTATAAAATCAAAATTAGAAAAAATTAAGAAGTATTTATTTTATATTTATTGAAGTATGTGTTTAAGTTAAATAAAATGATATATTGATATATAAAAAATAAATTTAACCTTAAATGAAATTATTAGATGAGACATATTTTCTAAAGAACTAATACAAATAAAGAAAGAAAAATTCAAAGCCTATTTTACAATCAAATACACATAATTCAAGATATTTAATCGAGTAGTAGGAGTATTAATTTTAATCAAATACACGTAATTCTATATGCTATAGTATTCAATTATAGCTTGCTAGGAGTAAATAATAATACAAGGAATAGAAATCAATAATGAGCAGAAAGACTTTTTGTATTCACCATCTTCAACTTGTCTCCTCAACCACTGCTCAAAACCCATTTCCGTTTCACTTTCTCAAACCTCTCCATCTCTTCATTCTCGGCAACCGCCTCCCACTGCCTCACTTCTTTTCTCTATGCTAGTCTCCTCATAATCTCATTGCGTTGGGTCGGAGGCTGATGAAAGGAGCTTTCCAGCGGAACTCTGAGGCCGATGGTGGGGTCGGCCGACCCCGCCCGACCCCACCTGGATCCGCCGATGAGTATAATGGATTATGTTTTTATACTCCATATAAATACATAAAATTATGACATTTTCTGGGGGTTTTTTTTTAACTTTATTTTTTTCAAATCTCTTATTACATGAATGTTGATATTTTCTCCTTTTTTCCAACAAATCGTAGCTATATTTAATTTAAAGAGGTAACTTGGATTGAATACGAATTTTGAAAAATGGCATCTACAAATCTACAATGGATGTCATCTCCACACCCCCTCTAATCGTCTTCTCTCTGTTACATCATCATTTTCTTTTTTCTTACCAGATTACAACACCCACAATGTAACGGGCCTTTAGCCATCACTCACCAATCTTTTTTTTATCACTCGTAATTAGTTATGAAATCTACCTTAATGGCTTTTATTATTGTTATTAGTGTTGCCTAATTTCTTATGCATGCATATATGTGAACGTGACTAATGATGAGACATTGGGATTTAGTTGAGTTGCATATGGTGTCGACCAAATTAAATTTTAAGAGTATATTCATGATTAGTTGAACCTGAGGTGTCAAAGATTCTATATAAGTTTCATTAGCTACTTATAAATTGTTATTTGAGAAGAAAGTTTTCATAATAATTAAAGTATTTTTTGTTTTACATCTTAAACTGCTCGAACAAAGAGTTGGACAACAAATTATTTTAGAGAAAATTATTGTTGGGAAAACTCAAAAAAATCTGAAAAGTTAAGAAAAAAATTTCAGAAAGTCTGAAAAGTTAGTGATGGTTGTTTTTGCCACATTGACATTTCCAACAAACACACCTACAATTTAGGGAAAAAATAATTTAGAAAAAAATAAAATAATGCTAAAGTTCATGCATTTAGATTCAATATACAAAGTTTTGGGAAAAAAACTAGATTATATAGAAAGTTTGTGCATTTACAAGTAAATAATCTTTTAATATAAAATAAGATATTTTGGTTCATGCACACTCAATCCAATTTTCAACTGTCTATAAAATGAACAAATTTACTAATGATCGGCGACTGTGATTTGTCTAACTTTTGGAATGATATTGATAACCTACTAACCTTCGACAACATCAATCCTTTATTTGGCATTGTACAAAACAGTATACGATCCCTTTCAATATCTCCAGACAACTTTATAAGGCAAAAAAATCACAACTAATTGCAAACATTGCAGGAATACGTAAATCCAAAAATAACATTGAGCTTTTATTCACGTAACCATGGAGTAGATTGTAGATTTAGAAATTTGGAGTTTGGAGAACCTTTGGGAAGATCACTCATTCTGTGACTAAACCATGTATACATCCCGGTATCTCGCTAGTTTGCTACACCATGTAAGGGGAAAATGTGCCCGTTACAAGAAGCATATGCTGCTATGGTTTTAATGAGGAAGAATCATAGATTGTAGATTTCGATTTTTGTTGAGGATGAAAATTTCGTGTCATGATGTTCGGTCAAAGCCGCTACCAATCTGCATGTGTAGCCACTCTAGTGACGAACCCCTACTGTATTCACGTGTGCTCTGAGAACCAAAGGCCAAGCCGGGGACTTCAAAAGTTTGTTGAGTGAACTGTAAGAAAGAGGGGAAGACGACGTGTCAGAAAATCAAGAAGTTCAAGCTAGGTGAGTTGGAGATCATGTTAGACGCACGCACATCTTTTGAAGGATATTCATTGATCTCCCCTCTTGAATTTACTGTTTCAAGCTTCATAGATAAGAACTGCGACAGCAAAAAAATAACTGTGACCAATGGATTATAGAGGTGAACGACTCCCATCAAATAGAATTACGAAGAAATCCTCGTACAGATAGAGACAGAAAACTACCTCAACTTGACGTTGTAAAGATTGGACGTAATTAATTATCTCATCAAGCACTAGAGCTTTGCCAATCACCTAAAATCAGGAAAGTAAGGCTCTCAAAGTTCTATATTAAAGATACTCCTTTGAAGTCTAGACAATAAAAGAGACATTAATATTGAGGAACAAACTATGGTCTAAAAACTAGCAATTCAGCTTCACTTTAACAAGGAAAATTTTTTGCTAGATCGTTCTATTTTCAGGAGAGAGACAGAGATGAACTCAACAAGTGATATCTTAAGTCAAGAACACATGATACTTGTTGCCAATTAGTATTCTCATTCACTCGGATCAGCATCTTAATTATTGCCAACAAAGCAGATGAAAGCTAGAATCCATCCCAACAGCACAAATATATAGGGATACTGTTGTTTATTTCTGTCATTCTTATTGAAGTGCATAATGTTTATATATTTGTATTAATTTACAGTTAAATAAAGGTTACCAAACAAGAAATTACAGGCAAAAAAAGTTTGGTTGACACATAAAATCGTATATTCTAACAGAGATGAAGCCCGTTACTAATCTCATCAAAGTTCAGAAACATATCCATATACAACATATATATAAACATTTAACAACAAACGAGAAAAAATGACCAACGCTAAGTTGATAACTCACCTTATTACAACCAGGAACTATGTTTTGAAGAATTTTCATCCTCTCACTAATCTTTTCTCTCCTAGCCTGCACCAAGAATGCAAGAGATAGCATGAGAAAAAATCACCCAAAATAAATACTCATCATCTACAATTCTACTTAATTATTCAACCATCAATCTAAAAAACTAGTACTAGTAGTTCAGATTTATTCAATCTTACTGATAACGAACAAGCAAGACAAAAATTTCATAAGCACAAAAGCATTTCAAGTCAGCTCATTACTCTTTCTGCTAAGCTATGGCTATCGGTAGCTTGACCTCGTCTCGCTCGAACATGGATGTAGTCTTTCTTCGGAAGTTCCTCTAGCTTCGGCTCTCGCTCCGCCTCCGCCTTGCCTGAATTCCCTTCCCTTTCAACTTTAAGTTCACCCACCGCCTTTAGCCGTTTACTATCACCTTCGTTTCTTCTTTCATCCTGCTCAAACAGAGCAACAATATCACAACTAGGTATTGCTTGAATAACTCACATTACCTCAATCTTCAATCTAAATCCTCTCTCATTTCAATCAGCAATATCCACTAACGCAACACAAACCTCAAATTAAACTCGGCGAATTGCGATTTCCACAGCGTAATCAAATAGGCATGCACTGTAATTAATAGTAATACTAATATAGTAATCAGATGCAGCTACAGCAATTCAATACTATCAGTTCAAAACAATACCGATACGGTGTTATTGTTGTTGCAGCTGCCGCCATTGCTGCTGCTGGTGGAAGCTCCTCCTCCCTTACCGCAATGCTCATCTTTATCCCGCCGCTTCCTAGAATCGTCACTCGATCTCTGATCCGTCAACATCGGATCCAAAGCCAAGCCGTACGACGCCGCATTGGCGCTCATCTGAAACCGCGGCCAGATCTCCGCAAAGTTGAAGGCATCTCCTCCTCCACCGCCGCTCATTGTCTCCAGCCGCCGCGGATGCATTTCCCTACGCCTACTACCCGCCAAACGACTGTCGATACACCGCTGCTTAATGTATGCGTTGAAAATATAGGAAGAGAAGACACTTATTAGTTGCAGAGTTTGAGTCAAGTGTCGAGCATTTTCTTTCTTGGTTTTCATAATATTTTCTCCTACATCTGGCTCACCTACACCGCACCAATAAGGCTCCTTCCCTTAAAAATTGTTCGATTCTATTTGAGGAAACTTTTCTATTTCTAATGAGATTGATCCATTCTCCACTTACCATACTCTGAATCACTTTTTTTCTATCTTTTTTATTTTATCAATTGTACATTAAAACTTATGTCGTTTCAAATGTTGTCTATTTTTTTAGGGATGGTGGGAATATTATTCATGGATAAGATTGGAAACTTAGGCGAGCTTATAATTATTTACACTTAGAAATTAGAAAGTATTGTAAATAAATACTCCACGTATATCGACATAAAATGTGATATAACTAAAATTCAATTTTATTGCAAAACACAAAATAAACACGGAGGTCAATTTTAAATACTCTCTCTGTCCCACAATAAGAGTCTTATTTGGTCATTTCGCTTCTTCCCATAATAAGAGTCATATTTCACTTTTACTATAAATATTAAGTAGATCTCACATTCCACAAACTTATTTCACTCACATTTTATTATAAAATTAATTTATGTAAGTGGAATCCATAATCCACTAACTTATTCAACTTATTTTCTTTACATTTCTTAAACCACGTGCCATAATTAGATAGGAATCCTAATCCATGGTGGAATCCAGAGTGGAGGGAGTATCACAAGAGTCACTGTTAGTTTTTATTAGATTATTTAGAAGAACAGCCTAATATGATCTAAAATGATATTCATATTTTTTCAAATTCAAATTTTTAAAAATAACTGAAAAACTAACTTACATGATACCCGTATTACCTAACAATGATAATTATGTGTTATGCAATAAGATGTATAATTATGACCATTAGATTAGAAGATCCTATTGTCTATATTCGGCTTTAGTTTCATAATAGGATCTATACTTGTTTTAATCATAATCCACCTGTATATATATAATCGTAAAGTAAATAAAAGCATGCGAATATTTTTTGGTTTATGACTGTGGATGAGTTTATTAAACTTAAATTATGCTTAAATTATAGTCGTAGAGAATGTAAATTATTTATCTAGGAAAAAGGATATTCACAATTTTTTCATATTAAAACAAAATTTGCATGCCTTCAACAACATGATTTGCATGATTCAAAATTTCATCGCGCTAGTGATTGCAGCAATAAGCAACAATAGCGAAGTAGTTGTCATGTGCCTAACTTTGGCCACAATTTATCTAATTTAGTTAGACAACCATAGTCACTTTAAAGATTTCAGCCAACTTTCTCTAAATAAGTCATGCATTTTAAATATTTTCAAGGTTTTAATTACTCCATAATCTAGTTGGGGTGATTGTTAACTAAATAGCAAATACATAGTACATTACTCATATACTTCTTTAGTTAGTATATTAAGCAAAACAAAAAATTTAATAATTGATTAAAATAACTATAAATTATAAATTTGTTAAAATTAAAATTAAGAAAAATAATGAAACGATGATAATCATGCACATTATCGAGTTGGATGAATTTGCCCAAATTTATTTAATTATATTATGTTTGGGTCAATTCCTTATAGAAGAACAATAGTCGGATGTGAGTCACGACCAATAGTATATACACTCGTCCAAGTTGTTGGATAGTTTTTTCCACTGCTAACATATACTAAAAAACAGAATTTTCTTATTCTCCAAGATTCGAACCAAGTTCATTTTTAACCTAATAAATTGCGTAACAAATTCAGAAATTATACATGTTTGATTCATCAAACGAACGTGATAAAAAAGTGGACCGATTCTACCCTTCACCTACTTACTGTTTTAAAAACCAGTCCAGTTAATTTGAATAATTCAATCTCGAACCAATAACTTAACTTAGTCTGGCTCAATTTGCATATTGTACTAAAAAAATGAAATTTCCTTATTCTCCAAGATTCGAACCAAGATAAATTTCATTTTTAACCTAATAAATTACGTAACAAATTCGGTAATTATACACGTTTGATGCATTGAACTAACGTGGTAAAATAGTAGAGTGATTCCACCCATCTCCTGTACTGTGTTTTAATAATCAAACTAGTTAATTCGAATAATTCAATCTCAAACTGATAACTTTACTTAGTCTGGCTCAATTTGCATACTATACAAAAGATTGTTAGTTGAGCTGATGTGAATCGAAAAAAAACAACTGGTTCGTTCATGAACTGTCGACCAGTTCAACAAATTTTGCCCTACCAAAGAAATTTAATTTGTGATAATTTGCGGCATAATTTGAAATTTAATTATACTTATAAAACATCAATTTTTTTGTATCTGCGTAAGTTATATATTAGTAAGGGTGTCCACTATAAGCCAGACGCGGCTATAGCCCCGACCGGGGCGATCTCGGGGCTATCTATAGTGGGGAGCACGTCCACCCCGAGGCGGACGACATTTCCGGGGCGGACGGTCATCCGGCTTCTTCGGGGAGAGGATGCGGCGAATAGACGCGGCGGCTATAGTGGGGCGGTGCCCGGCGCACCGGTCCAGATGCAAAAATATATATATTTTAATTCAATTTAATTCACCTATAAATACACCCCATTCCATTCATTATTTTCACACCATTCCAACTATTCATCACTCAAACTTTCTTTCACTAGAATTTGTGGACTGAAATGGACAATTTGTGGAATGACGCGTGGAATTCTATGATTCAAGAGGTGCAACACCAGGCCGCCCAGGAGGATGCGGAGCGCTTGGCGGAGGAGGCGGAGGCCGCGATCCCTCGTGCGATTACGCATCGGCGGACCATCCAACGAGACCATCTCGGTGCGCACCAGCATCTAATGGCTGATTACTTTGTGGATAACCCCCGTTATCCACCTGAGATTTTCCGCCGGCGATTCAGAATGTCGCAACGGCTCTTCAACCATATAGCGACGAATTTGGCAGAGCGTTACCGACGCTTCACCTTCCGGCGTTATTGCGCTGGCCGGATCGGGCTGTTTATGCATCAGAAGTGCACCGCTGCAATCCGACAGCTTGCCTACGCCGGACTAGCTGATATGTTCGATGAATACCTACAGATGGGTGAGACGACTAGCCTAACGGTGCTTAGGCAGTTTTGTAAAGGGATCCAGGAAATTTTCGGTGGGGAGTTCCTACGGAAGCCCACTCCTGATGAGTGTCAGAGACTGCTGGATATGCACGCTCCGATCCACGGGTTCCCGGGAATGTTAGGAAGCATCGATTGCATGCATTGGGAGTGGAGGAACTGCCCCGTGGCCTGGAAAGGCCAGTTCACAACTGGATTCAAAAGCAAACATCCATCGATGATTCTGGAAGCCGTTGCTGACTACCGTTTGCGGATCTGGCATGCGTATTTCGGTGTGGGAGGTTCGAACAACGACATCAATGTTCTTCAGTCATCGTCGTTCTTCAACGATGAGTGCCGGGGGGGGAGGGTCCCGAAATCAGCTTCGTTGCCAACGGTACGCAGTACAGTAGGGGATACTATTTGGCAGATGGGATATATCCTCTGTGGCCCGTATTCGTCAAGACAATTCGCCAACTGGTTGGACCGAAGAAATAATATTTTGCGCGCAAACAAGAGAGTGCTAGGAAGGATGTTGAGCAGGCTTTTGGTGTCCTCCAATCGCGGTGGGCCATTATACGGTGCCTGACACGAGTTTGACACGAATATGATGTCGCGAATATTATGTTAGCATGTATCATATTGCATAATATGATAATAGAAGATGAAGGATTTGCGGCAGAGCGCTGGACACCGGAAGATGGCTCAAGTACAAGTCACGGTGTTGCCTCCGCACCGATCCAGATGGGAGTACCACGGAGCAATGAATATTTGATCCAACGTTTCACTGATATGCGCAGGACCACAACACATACCACACTCCAGGCCGATTTGATTAAAGAAGTTTGGTCACGTAGGGGAGGCGGCGCAGTGTGAACACCTTTGTGATTTTAAATAGATTAAGTTTTCATTGTATAATTTTTCATGTACTTTAATACGACGAAAATTTAGTGTTTAATTTTAATTTCTTCACGTATAGCCGTTTTCTTCTAAGTACGTATAGTCCGATAAATTTAATTATAATTGAATTAACATAAATGAAAAAAGCTTGGGGCTATTGGAAGTGTCTACTATAGTGGCGGAAACAAATTTTTGGGGTTGTGGACAAAAAAATTGGGGCTGTGGACAAAAAAGGGGGTGGGGCTATGGGAGTGTCCGCCTTATAGTGGACACTCTAAGAGCATCCAGCCATCCACTATAGGGGCGGCGCGCCGGCAGCCCCGGAGGCGGCTAAGCCGCGGCTGACTATAGTGGGTGGGGCGTTCGCGCCATAGCGGACAAATTTTTTAGGGCGGAAGGGCGATCGGTGAGTAGACGCCGAGGCAACGCCGGTGGGGGAGCGGCGCGGCGATAGGCGCGCCTGTCTACCGGCTCGGCAGCCGCCGGTTATTTATTTATTTTTATTTTCAACATTTTTAGAGAGAGGGGGAGATTGGAGAACGAAGAAGGGGAGATTGGTGTTTTCTAAAAAAATGCGAGAGAGAGAAAGAAGTTGTACACGTTTTTTTTTGGAAAAGGGTGCATGAAATTTAAGTGGATGAGAGGCACTACACGTTTTTTTTGGAAAAGGGAGTATGAAATTTGTTTTCTGCTTTAAAATGGTATTGGAGTGTATACGTGTGTTTTCTTTCAAAATTGGGAGGATACTATTTTGTTTCTTTCCTTTCATTTTGGACTGATATAATTTAATTGGGATTGGAGAGTATATTTGGTCCCAATACTTTTTTTAATTTTAGTATTATCTCATTTTCTAACTATTTATATTCCGATAATTTTATTATAATTGAATTAGAATATAAAAAAAAGTGAAAACTGGCTAAAAAAAGTGTCCACTATTGTCGTGGATATTTTTTTTGTGGCCGCGGACAAATAAAAAGTGACTGTGAACAAAAAAAAATGACATGGCTATTGGAAGTGTCCAACCTAACATATAGCGGATGCTCTAATGATTGAAAGCATTATCATATTTTAACTGAACACGTGAGCATTTTCTCTCTCTTTTTTATATCAATTTCATTAGTTATTTTTCACTCTTGTTGTAAAATGACAGTGTCAGTGTGTATGGATATTTATGTATGATTAATCATTAACTTCATAATACAGATGAAGCACAAACGATTGTATAAAAAGTACTACTAATGAAGAATGAACTCTAAATATTTTACTCTAGTAAAATGATGTAGTAGTCCTAAATTATGTTTACAATTAAATATTAACTTCATAATACATATGAAGTATGTTATGGAAAACTTTGATGATATTAAAAGGTGGGCAAGGGGAATGAGTCCACGCAGAAGATGACTTGTTGGGGAAGTGCTTGTTTCTTCTCTTATTTGATGTCTGCGGTGATTTTGAGCGGTTCTTGGGTGCTAGTTGCGTTGGTGTTACTGGTTAATGTTTGGCTTGACTCTTGTTGTCTTCTCTTCTTATCAGTTCTTTGGTTGTTGTGATGTCATTTGTTTTTATTTTTTTATTGAATTATTACTATTTTGTGCTTTCTCTCCCCACTTATATGATTTGAGATTTTTGGCTTATTAAAATAAGAAAAATAATACAGCGCACAATAATTGTATCAAAAAGTAATAAAGCACCAACTCTAATTGATAAAATAATTCGCATCTACTGATAAAATGGTAAATTGAATATTTTAATATTTCATTAGATTTAACTTTTTTATACAATAATTTTAATTATACATAATCAAAGTTTAGAATTTGGACAATACATAGAGTTTGCATTTGATTGCATTTTATTACTATATTATTACTTAATTCATTTGCATTTTATTACTACTATATTATTACTTAATTCATTTTTTACAAAACAAGACTACTCCTATTGTCTACTCCATAGACATAGATATAGTTATAACAAATTCTTTTCCAAATTGGTTTACTAACGAATTCGCTATCTTCATCCGTATATAAAACACTCCAAATCCTATTTTTTTCATCGTCATACTCTCACACAAAAATTTAGCGCAAAAGATTCATTGGTTGTTAATGTATTATTCGGGATAGTTAGGTCATTAATTTTATTTATTACAATACCTACTTACTTAGTTGTCGCCAACTATATTTCACGGTGGCTAATTAAGGTCGCTAAAAATTAATGTATGAGGGTGGAAACGTAGAATATCGTACTAATATCAAACAGATATTGAAATAAGATTTAATTTAGAAATAAATACAACAATAAATATTTTAAATTGCTGGAATAAATTTTTTCTATATAAAAATAATAAGTATAATAAATATGATAATGAAACAAACATTTTTTTTCTGAAAGATTGCAATTGCATCGCCAATTTAGGCAATTTGTCACATGGCGTGCCTCGGTTTGGACATGATTTGCATGCTATTGTTATTTTTATGTTCACTCAGTTATTGTCTCATTATTTTTTATCGTATTTATTACTACTATATTGTTATATCATACGACTACTCATGACATAACTCATAACTATAGTTTTGCAAACACTAGCATTAAATCGAATTTAATTTAATTTAAAGTATACAAGTAGGATAATATCATAAAATTAACAAATAATCAGTAAAGTTATTAGTTCTAGGTCAAATAGCTTAAATATAAGGCTATGAATGATAGTTATATAAGGTAGTGATAAAATACAAACTCTATATATTGTACAAACTCTAAATTTTTTAACATATTATAATATTTCAAGATTTTAATGTCAACATAATATCAACACAGTGGCAACCGTTGACATTGTGATGATATTTTCTGTTGATGTTATTTTGTCATCTGTTGACATTTTCTAACGATTCCGAACATAGTTTGGAGTTTCTACAATATATATAGATTGCATATGATTACATCCCCGTAATAATATACTGCTCCCTCCGTCCGCCATTAGGAGTCCCAATTTACCATTTTAGTCTGTCAGCCATCAGGAGCCCCGATTCACTTTTACTATAAATAGTAGGTACATATCACATTCTACTAACTCATTCCACTCACATTCAATATAAAACTAATATATAAAAATGGCCCCCACATTCCACCATCTTTTCTCACCCACTTTTCTTTATATTTCTTAAAACACGTGCCAAACTCAAATAAACTCCTAATGGCGGATGTAGGAAGTCGATGCACTTTTTATTAGCACTAAATAAACCTGCAAGTATACATAGTATATATAGTATAGCTAAAGGTCAGTACCGGATATCGAACACGGGGAATAAAGTCACAGACTGGCTACCTTCTACTAAACTTCGTTCACTATTTGGAAAACCGAGAATTTTGGAGATTTTGAAAACTAAAAGCAATTTGAAAGCAGTAAAACAACTAATTGCAAATAATTAAAGAGGTAAAAGTATGAGAGATAATAGAATTCCAGGATGTGCGTTCACAGTTATGGTTATACAAATTCCAGCTACAATACCCTAGCACAGTTTATACTTCGATAGAACGAGTCACATAAGTTTTGCCCATGCGGTACAAGCGTAGATTACTAACACTAGGGTTGTCAATCCTAGATCCGTAACTCCTAAAAGCTCCTAAGACCCTTGAAAAGTCATCACTCTCAATTAACAGTGTCGTTTTAAGGGAAACTAATTGTAATGTCTACTAAGTGGATCTAACTCGCCAACCTCCTCTCACGATTATGTAGCAAGATATATTAAATCATCACCGAATGTGTCACTCAAACGTGAAGTATTATGGAACAACTTAGGTAAGAAACGAAGTAAAAACAAAACGTATATTAAATAGCAAAACGAAATTGTATAACCAAAGTCGTTACTAACACATCCCTAGAATCCTATGAATTTAGTTACACATAGTTGAAGGGAAAACAAAGTGAACATAAGAACTAAAGCAATAAAACCCAAAGGTTGAATACTTATAGCCTTGATCTTCTCTTGATTCCTTCTTCAACCTCTTGCACAATGAAGAACTCTCTCAATTTTATGCTCTAGAATTATATGACAAAAAGAAGATGATAATGAAGAGGTTTTAGGGGGTATTTATAGAGGGAAAATCGAGCTCCATCAAATAAGGCAAAAGTGGCTAAGTTTGATAAATCTTGGAGAGAAAGTAGGTCAAATTTGTGCGCTGCGTTTTTGCAGCGGGCCGCTGCACCTTGGCCAGCGGTCGCTGCACATTGATCCGTAGCCAGCGGTCGCTGTGAATATTCCAGTAGCTTCGGAAATTCTTCGAGCGGTCGCTGCGCACTCCCCAGCGGTCGCTGGGCGTCTTCTTCTTTTCAGTACAACTTTTTTTTCGAGCGGACCGCTACTGGCTTAGCGGTCGTTGGGCCACAGCGGTCGCTGTGCATTTTGCAGCGGACCACTAGGCATCTCGAATGCTCCAGATTTCCAACTTCGACTTTTTCCTGTCTTTTTAGGCTCAAATATGCACAAATCTCACAAAACATGTCAAAATACCAAAATAGAGAAAATATGTAAAATATGGACATGAATTGTGATTTTGACATTAAAAACAAACCAAATAAAGGCCTTAAAATAGTGCAAATTTCGAGCATATCAGAAGTATCTATCTATATAGGGGTTGTTCGGTTTGCAAGATTATATCTCCTGATTAAATTTGTATTATATTTGGTTCATAAGATTGAACCAAATACAAACTTAATTCTAGATGGATAGTCATGTAATAGTTAGTCATATCCAACCACCTCCTACTAAATAATCTCACAATCTAATCCTAAATTATATCTTGCTACTATTTTATCTAAGAAACCGAACAACGCCATAATGTGAAGGATAATTTAGATTTACTTAGACCATGTTTATCAATGACCTTGGTCCCTCTCTCTCATCCATGTCCTTTACAAAAAAAATAGAAAATAGAAAACGGTCTCTCTCTCTCTCCTTGACCTGTGGTCGACCAAATGAAAAATGAGACCTATGGGTTGCTCTCTCTTTTCCATGCATTCACCAATGAGATTTTGCCATTTGGCATAATTTCATTGGTACTTAATTATTTTTCTTAATAAATCATTTACCTTTAATACTCCCTCCGTCCTGCACTACTCGCACCTTTCCTTTTGGGCACGGAGATTAAGGAATGAGTGATAGACAAAGTCAACAATTACGACTGTATGTATAAATTGTTACTAAAAATGGAAAGAGTGCAAATAACTTGGGACGCCCAGAAAGGAAATAAGTGCAAGTAGTGCGGGACGGAGGGAGTATATTATATTAAACAAAATTAATAATTATACCAAAATTCATAAGTTTTCGTTCTCTATAAATAGAGATCAAATTTGCTATATTTTTTAATAATTTTTATCTTCATTATAATCCATTTTTATTTACTACAATTTCTTTTTTTTTAGTACTATCAATTATTTACCTTAATTTTGTTAGTACACAATGCAATTTTGTTTTTGGTTTGTTTGTCTATATTTTTTAATTTGTTATTTTTGTGTTTTAATAATTTTATAATAAAAAAATAATTTAAAACAAATAGAATCTATTATTTACAAATAATATAAAAAAATATAAAAGTAAATATATAATAGTTTGGTTGGGTGGTCATTGATAAACCACGAAAATATGTGTGGTTGGGTTGGATGAATATTAATGATGTGGAAGATGATGTGGAGGAGATAGAAATGAATTAAATATTGAAAAAATGGATGATTGGGTTGGGTTAGAGGGTTGCTGATAAACATTGTCTTATAGGGTAATCGATATTTTTAAATTTTGTACTACTTCTGAAAATTATATGTAGTAATACGCTACTAGGCCCAGAAAAGTTTGGATATATTTTAATTCATAGCCCATACTAATAAAAGGCCATTCCGGTGTACAATAAAAGCCCAATGGGCTCTGATATAAAATTGTACACGGTCATAGTAGATATTAAAGACATCAATTGATTTTTAAAGATTAATTCAATTTTCTTAATTATATTGTTGTGTGTGAAAGTGTACGAAATTTAGCAATTGGAATAGAAATAGAACTAATGTTCGACTATATTAACATTTTTATCAGGTTCAACGCAAACATTCGAAAGTTATCCATTTTATTTCAAGCTGTAAAATTTGTAATATACATAATTTTTTTTCAATTTTAGCACTTCATGATATTGGGCGCTAAAAACAAATAAGCATATCTGTAGATATTAGGTTTGAAAAAACTCTATTTCAAGGCTATTTATTCATATATTGTGATATTTCTGTTAATAAAAAATGGAAAAAATTTGTTCAACTGTGACCATCACTAAGCCATCAATTGAGTCACTATTTAAAAAAGTAATTTTTATGGCAACAAAACAAATTTTAATGTATGAGAGAATGCCGATCATTGTCTTTCGTCTTTGAGTTAGTTATAAAAAAAATTGAATGATTTTCTGATCCTAAGATAGAGATGGTGGTTGTTGAGCTTTTAATGACTTCATAAATTTTACTGTATTTACTTACTTTGTAGGTGAGAAAAGTAGCATTCACCCATGTAAAAATATTGATCACCAAATATCGCCACAACCGAATATAAAAACAAATGGAGTAATATATTTAAATTACAATTTTATTTAATCTCCATAGATATAGTTCATCGTATTACGTTAAATACTTCGGTACAGTGGCGGACGCAGAAATAAATTTTGGCAGGGGCTTCCCTAAAAATTTTCATACTCCCTCCGTCCCCTAAAAATAGAAATTCTTTTGTTTTTTTGTCAGTCCCCTAAAAATAGAAACTTTCCCTTTTAGGAAATTTTTTTCTCTCATTAAGGATCCATTTTCCACTAACACTTTTTATTTCTATTCATTTCTTATTTTACCAATTTTGCATTAAAATTCGAGCAGGTGAACAATGGGACATTTATTCATGGATGAATATAATTTTATATTAACAAAAAGAAAAATAAAATTGTTGTTTTTGTTTTGCTAAAGCATTAAGTATCTAATAGTATTGCATAAAAAAATGCATAATTATCTCGTAAATTTTAAAATTTGAATATAAATAATGAACTTTTGATTTTTATAACTTTTCTCCTAGATCTAAAATCAAAACATAGGTGGCAAATTAAAGCTTATGTGGCAATCAAAACTACACAAATATGTTCATATTAATTAAAAATATGAATTTGAATTTGTGAACTATGACAAAAGAAAAGGAAAAAACTGACCTGGCCTAACCCATTAAAGTGGAAAAGAAGACAAGTTGTAATTCTCGTTTGAAATTTGTGGGAGAAAAATTCAATAATTTTTTGTTCTACCGTTTGGAATAAATTTAAATGGAGTGTGGCTGTATAAGGGAAAAACTTTTTTAGTTTTCGTTAAATTACGTTGTTCAATAGAAAAATGTTTCTTGCAAATTTAGGAAACAATTTTTAAAGTTTTATTATTATAAGTAAGATCATTAAAATGTAGTTACACTTGCAAGATCATGCCACCGTTTAACTAGGGAATAGGGATTCACTTTTTCAATATGTTGTATTCATTTAAGTTTAACAGCTTTTATTTATTTCTATCTTCTTCTTCCCATTATATGCGGTTGCCATGGTTCCAAGACGTTTTCTCGGTGATTTTATTTTTTTCAGCCCCTCCTTCCCATTAAATCTTCTTCCCATTAAACCCCAAAGATATTAGCTTGGGAAGGGCTTAAGATAATTTTTAAGAAAGTTGAAATTTTTTATAGTATAAATTTATTATAAAAAAAAAAGTTTGGGAGGGGCTTAAGCCCCTCACCCCTCCACTTGTGTCCGCCACTGCTTCGGTAGCATAGGAAAAAACATTTACGGTTCATCCATATAGATGATAAACATAATTGCTGATATCTCAAATCTGTATCATTTAATCATAATTGTAATTACTTCTTTTTGCAGCTATCGCCAGCCGGCAATTTTCATTGTACTATCAATTAAGGAAAAACAATATGTTTGAAAGTGACATTTTCCACAGTTAGTAAATAAGTAAATTAATTAGTCACGGAACTATCTCAGTAATTAACAATATTTCTTCAATTCAAATAGTACTCCTGCAAACGAAGGAAATGTGAATAAATACAAATATAAAATGTAAATTAAATAAAATTGAGATTTGACTATTACTTCCTCGTTCCCATAAGATTGTCTCATTTTGATCGGACACGGATTTTAAGAAATGTATAGAAAAGTGAGTTGAAAAAATTAGTGCAAGGTGAATCCTACTTTTATATATTAGTTTTAAAATAATATATGTGTAAGAATGAGTTAGTGTAATATGAGATCCACTATAAAAAATGAAATTAAATAAATTTTGTGGGACGAATGAAAATGGAAAAATTAGACAATCTTTGGGAGACGAGGGAGTAACACAGTGATCAAAATTTGTACTGTCGTAAACAGTGTAATGATAACATTTGAGCCTCATAAAATTCAACACTGGTAACAAATTAAGAAGCAGAGGTCGTCCTTTTTCTGCTCACTGGTCGAATCACCGAAGCAAATATGAATGCACATTGAAAAATAAACAATAATAATTATAGCACATAAAACATTTTTTAAATTTGCAAAAACAAATTTCATTAATGTATGAAAAATCAAAAGTGGAAATAGGCAGTGGGCCATCTCCAAAAGAGAGCTAGATTTTGATGAGCGAAAACCAGCCAGCCAGCCACATGTGCGGAGCTGAAAACCCACACGCTTGAACACCCAGATTGCCGCCACGTGTCCGGGGCCGCCATAACCCATTTCTATCTGAGAGCATCTCCAATGCACGGATGTCCCATTCGGACATCCACTAGGACTTCCCAAAAACACCTTCTGCCACGTCACTAGGACTTTCCATCCCACTGCCACGTCACTAGGGCATCCCCTTCACAATCCGCCCTTCCCATCGCCCTTCCCACTAGGACTTCCCGCAATAAAAAAAATCACAATTATTTATAAACGTAACGAAATTATAATTTTGACACGGAATACGGGAAAATTGCGAATGCTTCATTAAAAAAAATTACAAAAAAAAAGAAAAAAAATTACATAATAAAAAAGAAAAAAAAATTACATAATAAAAATAACATAATACGGGAAAATTTAGACTCGGCTCACTCCGCGTTGTCCTCGTCGCCCGTGCCGGCCCCGTCGTCCCCGCCGCTAATCTCGGCGCCATCATCTCCAATGGGTGGCATCCCCAAATCGCGCCGACATCCATCGATGACATCCTTCAACATCCTTTTGTACACATGATCTGTCGTGCTATGCCACCTATGCATGGTCCGGACCAAACTAGTCGTTATCTGCGCGCGGGCGAGACGATCGTACTCTTCTGGGGGAGCAGGGGCCTCCCGATTGGACCTCGAACGGCCCGCTACCGCTGCTGCTTCCCCTAGCCTTCCGCTGGGCAGCCTTTTGCCCATTCGGGCGACGTCGCCGGCGGGAGTCTGATTGAGGTAGCAGGGACACTTCCTCGGCTTCTGGGAGCTCGTGCGAACTAGCACTGCTGCTGTATTCACCGGAAGCGTTGATCTTCGTCCGCTTCTGCCAGCCCGATTCGACACCCCCACAAAACTTTTGGGAATCCTTCACCACGAGATAGGCCTCCCACTGGTCGAAATCTTTGAACTTCAAGGATCTGTCGGGGTACTGCGCCAAGGCACGGTTCTTCACATCCTCCTCGGACATACCGCTGGTTGCCTGGCGGAGATTGTTTTGGTAGAGGCCGGCAAATCGACTAAGCTTAGGCCTCAACCGCTCCCACTGTTTCCGGCATTGTTCGGGAACGCGACACTTCGCCCCAGCCGGTTTGTGTGTGAGGTAGGCTTAAGTGACGCGATGCCACAGTCTATCAATATGCTAGTTAGCACCGACATAGGAATCCTCGACTATTGAAACCCAAGCCTTCGAAAGCGCGACGTTTTCCCACACGCTCCAGACTGTCCTCTTTCCCGTCTCCTCATCATCCTCATCCTCAGCCACCATTCGCGAGGAAGAGCCCGTGGCTTTCCCCTTGCCCTTGCCCCTGCCACGGCCCTTGCCCCTGCCCCTTGCCGCTGTCCCCACATCATCGGGAGTCTCCCTGACTGGAGATAGCCCCAACTCTTCAAAAGAGAAAGTTTCCACGGCGGTGAACTGAGTCTGCGGAACAAAACTGGAGGGGATATCAGTAGATAACATATCGATAACCGGCCGATAGACATCGTCCGCTAGTGGTTCAGGGCCCCTGCCACCCCCTCTCCCAGGCATGGTCTGCATCATCCCCGGCATCATCCCCAACATCATCCCACCCATCCCCATCATATTTGGGGTCATGCCCCCATCCCCATCCCCATCCCATCATATTTGAGGTCATGCCCCCCATCCCCGCTGTCCTGGGCATCATACCAACCATCCAACCCATCCAATTGTACATATTGCAGTAACGGGACATCATACCACTCATTCCACCAATCCCACCCATCCTACCCATTCCACCCATCCCTGACATTGCCGGAACCGTTGTCGCATTTCCGCTAGAGTTTCCCTCCAGTTCGGCAGGAAACGTCGGAGTCTGCGACTCGCTCGTGGCGGGGGAGTTCCTGTCGTTCTCCATTAAGTAGAAATGAAATTTGTAGTAAAAGAAGAGAGAAACTTGTTAACACAAATGATGCAAATGAAATGAAGTTCAACGAGCCGTATATATAGAGTTTAAAAAAAAAAAATTCCGGACGTCCGACCCACGCCACAATGGCGACGTCCGCCACCCCGTCGCCCGCACGTCCGAGGACATCCGACGTCCTTACGGGACGTCCGTATCCGACTTGCCACGCCACAATGGCGGACGTTCCGGTCGCCCGTCGCGGATGTCCGACCGGACGTCCGCCATGGAGATGCTCTAACTGCCGTCACTGAATTTAGTCTTCCATTTCCCATTTCATTTGTTCCGTTAAATTTTTTATTAATAAAAATATAAAAAAAAAAGAAATTAAAATCAGGTTCGTATAAATATGACTTCTCATTCCCATCAGCTTCACCACAGTAATTAAATCCTAATTTCTTTTGCAAAGAGCTCTGAGAAAGATTGAATTTCATTTCACACACACAGAATGCACGCATTTATTAGCGCGATATGATTAATGAAATATAAAATCGATTTTGTGAATCTCCATGGAATAGAAGAGATCCAATGCAGTAAATTGGCGAGGAAAGATGGCCTGCCGCCTCGCCCTTCTCAATATCCGCCCTCAACTTCCTCAAATCCACCAAGGACTCAACCTCCCTCCGCAAGTGCTCCAAGATATCTGGAATCGGATGAGCCGCTAAGGTTAGCAGCGCCGCCTGCGCCTGCACGCGCTCCGTTTCACCCTCGCCCGGTTCCATATCGCGACGTGATAGTGCGTCCGCGACCCTGTTGGAGGCCCCCGTCTTGTATTCAATTTGAAACTTATAGCCCATCAATTTTCGGGCATAGAATTGCTGATCCGGAGTTTGGATAATCTGCTGCAATAACTCCTTGAGACTCTTCTGATCACTGCGGATCACAAATTCGCGCCCCAGTAAGTACTGGCGCCACTTCTGGACCGCCTCGACGATGGCGTAGAGCTCCTTATGATATGTCGACGACACCCGCCGCCGAGGGCCCAATTTCTTACTAAAGTAGGCCACAGGATGTCCCTCCTGCAAGAGGACCGCGCCCACCCCGAAATCCGAAGCGTCCGTCTCAATGCTAAAGACCTTCGAAAAATCCGGTAATCGTAATACCGGGGCTGATGTCATTGCTACCTTAAGGGCGAGAAAACTTTCTTCCGCTGCTGGGGACCACGCAAAAGCGTCCTTTTTCAGTAACTCTGTTAGGGGGGTCGTCAGCGTCGCATAATGGGCGACAAATCGCCGATAATACCCTGTAAGGCCCAGAAAACCACGCAGCTGCTTAATAGAGGTCGGCACTGGCCACGCGATCATGGCTTTGATTTTATCGGGGTCGGCCAACAATTGTCCCGCCGTGATTAAGTGCCCCAAGTAATCAACTGTAGTGCTGCAGAAAACACATTTCGACAGTTTAACAAAAAACTGATTAGACTTCAGAATGGTAAGTACCTCGTGCAGGTGCCGCACGTGAGATTCCAACGTCGGGCTATAGATTAAGATATCGTCAAAGAATACGATAACAAAAGTGCGCAGCAGTGGTCTGAAGATGGCATTCATAGCCGCTTGAAACGTGGAAGGCGCATTTGTTAGCCCAAACGGCATGACTAGGAACTCAAAATGGCCGTCGTGGGTTCGAAAGGCTGTCTTGAATACGTCGTCCGTATGCATCCGTATCTGGTGGTACCCTGAACGGAGGTCCAACTTTATGAAAAACCGAGCAGACCCCAGCTCGTCAAACAATTCATCTGAGGTCGGTATAGGAAAGTGATCAGGGACCGTAGCAGTGTTCAGGGCTCTATAGTCAATGCAGAACCGAAACGTTCCATCTTTCTTCCGGATCAGCAAGACCGGAGATGAAAACGGGCTCTGGCTAGGCCGGATGACGCCGGAAGTCAGCATTTCCTTCACCTGGCGTTCGATCTCATTCTTCTGGAAGTACGGGTAGCGGTATGGCCGTACATTCACCGGTTTCGAGTTCGGAAGTAAGTGAATGCGGTGGTCGAAAGATCAGGCCGGTGGCATGCCCGACGGGGTGTGAAACACGGCCTCATGGGACCTCAAAACCGATAGAATCATGGGGTCCAAGTCTGCCGGAAATTGGGGGTCGGCGCCGGCCGCCGCCTGCTCCTCCGGGTCGGGGTGCCCCACCAGCTCGAACACGTCGGCCTCACCTCTGAGCGATAAGAGTGTAGCGACCGTCTTGAGCGAAACCTCGTGCTCCAGTGGTGGGGACACCTTCAAGCAAATAGGTACGCCATTCCGTACAAACTCCAGAGTCCCATCCACAAAGTCATTAGTGACACGTCGCATAGATTTTAACCATGCCAATCCGAGAATCACATCCGGCCCATGAATCGGAAGGATATGCAAATCAACCAGAAACACGTGCGATTGAATCACCACCCGGGTTTGCATGCTCGCGTGCGAGCATACCAACGATGCGCCATTTCCCACATATACACGGAATGGTTTAACCGCCGTTAGCGGGAGCGCGAGCTTCTGCGCCACTCGGGGATGTAGGAAGTCGTGCGAGCTGCCTGTATCAACTAGAATGACCACCGGATCAGCCCCTATCGTCCCCCGCAGCTCGAGAGCTTCTAGTCGCTGTCTCCCGTCTAACGCATAGATGTGCGAAAGATCCGCCGTTATCACCTCTGGTGGTTCCTGCTGTTCCTCAGACTCCCCAAGCTCCTCCACCTCGTCGTCCACATCAGCACCCATATATGCCAAGAAAGGTCGTTTACAAGCGTGAGACGACATCCACTTTTCCTCACAATAAACACAGACACCGCGGCGGGTGCGGTCCGCCCGCTGAGCCGTAGTCAAGTGGATAACTGGGAGCTTCGAATACTCAGGGCCCCTAGCATAAACCGGCCTCGTCGCTGGCTGTGACTGCTGCAGATGCGGCGGGCCCGACGCAATCGGCCCTTTCTGATCCCGTGGCGGCCAAGGGCCATTGCTGCCGCCACAGATTTCGGATGTTGGTGTTTGACCTGGCTTCGCACTGGCTGCTGCAGGCCCGCTATATAGATAGGTAAGAATGTGGATTCAGGGACGTTAGGTATTCGATTCTGCATTGATTCGAACGTTGCATTATACTCGGATAGTGACCCTGTCTGAACCAGCTTCGCAATCAGACCCAGGTAATCCTCAAAACACTGTGGATCGAAACGTCGCCGTACATCTTCCAAAAAATCACCCCAGAGAACAACCGGGTTGCTCGCCCGATAGTTAAAGACCCACTCCGCTGCCTGTTTGTCGAAAAGCATGACGACATAGTGCAAACGATACGCCTCAGGCATCAACAGATGATCGAAATAATACTGTACTCTGGCAATCCAGTTCACCGCATCCGATCCATCGAAACGTGGGGGTTTCATCTTCACGTCCCGCGGTTCATCCCATGCGCGGTGGCCCCCGAGATTATGCCACGCCGGGTTATCCCACGAGGTAGGCTGTCGCTGTGATGCCGAAGCTAACCCCTGGCGGGTCCCTGGAGGATCCCACGATGATAACAGGTCTGACCCCGCCTGTGATCCGGCCCCCAACACCCCCATCGGGCTCGGCATCGTGAATTGAGTAGGCAGGGGATTGATTGGGAGGAAACCGCCACTCATCCATGGCGGCGCCCGCGGCTGCTCCCCTGAGCGATATGCCGCCGTCGAGGGAACAGTTGTAATCACCGATTGAGTCGGTATTGAAATCGGGACTGAGCGCGACATAGAGTCAGTAAACCAATGAGACGGAAGGCCGAAGCTCCGCTCTGTTTCCGATCGCGGAGGCACCAACCGGCGATCAAACTCATCCATTCGTGATTCAAAACGCGCTAACGATGCCAGTACGTGCTCAAACATCGTGGCAACCGGATCCGGGCCCCTAACGGCCGACCCAGACGGCAAGGCTCCGCTGATCGGTGGCGCGGAAAACCGGTTCACCGGCAACACCTCGGTACGAACGGCGTCAGACGAAACAACCTCCATGAGTTCAGTGAAAGCACCAATTTGTTAAGGATAATCTCCCCAACGTGACGCCGAGATAAAGATTAGGAGCCCTGGGAGGCGAAATCCCGTCGACAACTAGGGTTTGTCGAAGAACGAAAATAAAGAAAGTAAAAATAGGCGAAATTTCTGATGTCGTTTTATTAATTTCAGCGCCTATTTATAATCTACGGACCCTAGGGTTGGTTCGACTTACGGCCCGGGAAAGAACCAACAAAAAAAACCCGGGACGGAGCTTATAAATTGCTCGACCCATTAGTTCAAAAATAATAAATAAAACCGTGCATTAAACTTAAAACAAAAGAAAAGAAAAAGTCCTATTCTACGCGTCCTCTCCTTGCGCTCTACTTGGGAACGTAATCTCCGAATCTTACCGGCGGCTTGGCTCGTCGGGCCGACTTCCTCTTATCCCTCTTCTCTCTCGGCGACTGATGAATCCGCGAATTATTGATGATGATAAATGCTCGTAAAAATAAATTACGACACGGTGAATTTACGTGGTTCGATTTACTGAAGTAAATCTACGTCCACGGGAAGAAGGGAGGGCAAGATTGTATTGCTTGATCTGGGATTACAGCTTACAACACAGACTTGCTATATGCTTTTATCTCTAGAGAGCTTAACCCTTTTCTATCTGATCTAAGTTCTATTTATACATTGAACTAAGGTCGTGGTTTGCAGCCCCACTAACAAGATCGTGGGTGAGCAATAACTGCTCAATAACTGCTTCGTACCACTAAATAGATCGTGGGTATAGCGGAGGTCGTGGAGGCCTTTCATGAGTCCACTAACTCCTAGTTCGGTCGAATGCTGAGACCGAACTGCTGGACTTTACCGATCAGCTCTTGCCGATCTGAGAGGAGAGCTTGACTGGTCGGCTTTTACCGAGCTGTAGGCTGAGTCCGAACTCTTTGGTCGTGCCGAACTCTTTGGTGCCGAACAGATACTCTTTCTTGGGCTCTGGGCTGATGGGCCGTCACTGTTATTGGGCTTGCCATTAGGGTTTAGTTCGTACCCCATCACTACCCCCCCCGAAAAGCGAAGTGAATCACTTCGGCGAGGTGAGTCACTTCGGCATTCTGGATAATGGTAAGAGGGAGGCTGACGTCAGGGGACGTGCCTTGCGCGTGCCTGCATTAAATGCGACAGAAAAATCCGGCCGTTGAATCCTGAAAAGGTGGGATTCGAAACGGCGCAACGATCTCGAAATCTTTCCCGAATCTGATAAATATGCTCTTTCTTCCTCATTTGAACACTTTTGCTGTTGCGTCTTCTATACTCTCTCTTTTTCGAGAAATTTTCTTCCGCTTTCAAGAGCTTCTTCAGACTTTCTTCATCTTCAAAAAGTAAGAAAAATGTCTTCTTCTTCTTCGGAGTCGGGTAGCGGTAGGAAAGGGGATAAGGGGTCTTCTGGCCGGAAAGAGTCCGGGGAGAAGACCGTAGAGTATTTCCATAGTATTTTGAGTAAGGATACTGTGATATCCCTTCCCGACAAATACTTTTTTCCTGGGGGGAAGGCGGTGGTACCTGACGGTGATCATAGGGCTGACTCCCCGCCGGAGGGGTACGCCACCGTGTACGAGGCCTGCTTAGAATGCGGGCTTCGTTTCCCCCTCCCTTCTGCCTTTATAGATTTACTAGATTTTTTTCAGCTTCCTTTAGGCCAAGTGACTCCGAACTCTTGGAGGCACTTGTCGGCCTTCGCTGCCGAACTCCGTAGGTTAGGAAGGGATTTGTCTTTGAAGGCGATCCTTAAATTCTTTCAATTTAAGAGGAAGGGGTCTTGGTTTTACTTGATCCCTTTACAACCCTTTAGGGCCTTTTGTAAAACGAAGTGGCCGAAGTGGCAAAATCGCTTCTTCTACTATGATAGGACCGCGGCTCCTAGTTTTCCCTGGAGAGGGCCGGAGTCCGTTATCCGTCATCCTCGGCCTGAACCGTTGGACGAGCTCGATGGCGAGCTCAACAAGATTCCCATAGTTAGGAAACAATACACGGAGTCTGAGCTCGTCAAGGGCGACGTCGTGTTCGACATCTCGTCTTCGGACGAAGAGGCCGAGGGTGAGGATTTCTCTTTATCTTTATGCTCTACTGCTTTAACGAAGAAAATCTGACTTTGCTTTCTTGCTTTTTGGCAGTGTACATGCTGAGTAAGGCTAGCCGCAAATCTTCGGAGTCCAAGGAGCCGGAGAGGCCGAAAACCACCAGCTCGGCGTCTGATGCCGAGAGGACTCCGAAAAGGCAAAAAACCTCTTCGGATCCGAAGAAGCCGGAGTCGACTTCGGCAAAGGGGAAGGGGAAGGCCCAGAAGCCCCCGAGAGCGCCAGAGAAAAACGTGGTCTTGGCGCCTCCTTCGGAACATATCTGTGAGCCGTTTTTATGGCCCACGGACTTCGCCGAGGTGAATTCTCTTCTTGATTTTCTGGCCTTGCTTTTTTTCCTGTATTTTTTGTGGCCCCTTTGTTGACTTTTTTCTTTATCCATTTTCAGAGGAACGATATGCTCTCCAAGCTCGTCGCCGTCGAACTCTCCAAAGCGTCCAATGACTATGCTGAGATGCAGAGGAAGTTGGCGGCTGCTTGTCATCGGGCCGAACAGGCTGAGGCTAACTTTGAGAAAGCCAGAGCTGCTAGGATTTCGGCCCAGGATGAAGCTCAGTTTGCCAAAAACCAGCTCGTCATCCAGCGAGAGCAGACGAAACGGAGGGATGCTGCCGCCGTGGCTGCCCAGGGGGAGGCTCTCCGTGTTTACACGGAGAAACTCTTTTTGAGCAGCCAGTTCTCGGCCTTTGTCGGTAGTCTGGTAAGGCTAATTGCCGATAAGGGCGAGCAGGGGGCCGACGTCGTGCTGCCTCTGTACAGCCGAGAGATAGCAGCTCGGCTTCAGAATCTGCCGCTCCTTGAGGAGCTCGCTTCATCCTCGGTCCTGCTTTCTGCAGACCAAGTCCGAAGTTGTCGAGCTGATCGGGACGAGAACCTGGAGGCTATCTTTGCCTCCGTGGGACCCGTTTCACCCGCTTCGACTTACAACGGAGAGGGTGAGGCCGAGCCGTTGGAGCTGGAAGCCGAAGTCGAGCGGGCCGGGCATCCGGAGAAGGAAGCCGATCAGGAGGCGGAGGCGAGGCCGGCAGGAGCCGAGGCCGAGGCTGAGGTAGCTCAGGAGAAAGAAGCTGAACCAGACCAAGGAGCCGGAGACGAAGCTGGTGGAGTATGATTTCGTCTCCCTTCTCTTAGTCTAGTTTCTTCCTTGTAAAATGGCCTTGAAGCCCTCCTAGTGTAAAAAATTTTCCTTGTGAACGAAAAATTCTCCACACTTGTCTTCGTATAGCTTTTCGTACTCGCCATTATTCCTGTTGTATTTTACTATCTGCTCGGTACAGCTGCCGAACTAATATAGCTGCTTTGTACTCAAGGAGATGGAGATACTTCACTGGAAACGGCTGTACTCTTCGGCTTTAGACGAAGCTGAGAAAAGAGCTATAGCCGATCAGACGAAGAATGACGAGCTTCTGGCTCGTTTAGTGAAGCTGGAGGCCGATAATAAGGACTTAGAGTCCGATAAGAAGGATCTGGAGGCCGAGCTGAATACGACCATTGCTGAGAGGACTGCGTACGAGGATTACATCCGTGTGCGCGGGGGCTTGACCATATCAGATGTTCAGAGTCGAGTTGACGAACTGTGGGAGGAATATCATGTACTCCGGAGGAACAATGCGCTGGAGAGCTCGGCTTGCCAACAAGTTGTGAAATCATTACGGCGCTGGGCTTCTCGGTACGACATTGTTCTTTCTCGGCGCCCCTCCATAGAAAGATTCCTTCGGCATATCGTGCCAACAGATGCTCGCACTCCAGATCAAGCCTCTGGTTCCCTTGTTCAAAATCCTACTTCCAGTCAACAACGAACTCCGGAACAGCCGGAAACGTCAAGACGAGAACGGGCTCAGGAGCAACCGGAATTGTCAAGACAGGGACGGACTGAAATTCGCCGAGGAGTTGTGACTATGAGCGAGCAAGATCAGCAGATGATTATTGCAGAGACTCTTCATCGCCGAGGTGTTAGGACTTCTCGGGCTCGGGGAAGAGGCGTTGGGTCGAGGATAGCATCTCGTCGACCTGCTTATTCTTCATCTGCTCGGAACAACCGAACTCGGCTTCCAGAGGATTTTGCAGATAGGTGGCTTAACTTCAGCAACCCTGGACAGTAGAATAGTCCTTTGTAATAGCGTAACGCCATTTTGTAGGGTAGCGGAGTTGTATGCCGAACAAGATTTGAAAAATGAAATTTTGTTTTCGCTTCTAACACTGTATTTACAGCTTAGCGAAAAAATTTCATCATACTTGTCCTCGGTCTTATGAAGTAAACTTCTTTGACCGGACTTGGTCCTTGGTCTTATGAAGTAGACTTCTTTGACCGGACTCGTCTTTGGTCCGATGAAATAAACATCTTTGACCGGACTCGTCTTTGGTCTGATGAAATAAACATCTTTGACCGGACTCGTCTTTGGTCTGATGAAATAAACATCTTTGACCGGACTCGTCTTTGGTCCGATGAAATAAACATCTTTGACCGGACTCGTCTTTGGTCTGACGAAATAAACATCTTTGACCGGACTCGTCTTTGGTCTGATGAAATAAACATCTTTGACCGGACTCGTCTTTGTGTTCTAATTTGGCGATTTTTGTCGCCGGGATCGAACTTTCCCTTGTCCTAATTCGGCGAGTTTTATCGCGTGGATCGGACTTTCCCAGTTAACCGAAGTGGTCTTATGCAGTAAACCTCTTTGACTAGACGTGGTCGTCCCCGGTCTTATGAGGTAAACTTCTTTGACCGAACTTGGTCGTCCTAATTCGGCGAGGTTTATCGCGTGGATCGGACTTTCCCTTATTGCAGTTCGTTTCAGACGAAGTGCTTATTTCTTAAGCCGAATTGTGGTCTTGTATCTTCCTGAGAAGCTTGGACTCACAATCGTTGGCTTATTGCAGTTCGTTTCAGACGGACTGCTTGTTAAGCTGAATTGTGGTCTTATATCCTCCTTAGAAGCTTGGACTCACAATAGTCTTTAATAATCGATCTAAAAAGGGGATCAGTCTTTAAAGAACGATATACCTTGGTACCATTTGTAAGAGACGACAAGCACATAGAGACAAAACACATAGAGAAAAAATGAAAAAGACGAAAGAAAAAACTTTAAACTTTTTATAAAACGACAAGTAAAAGGTACAAGTAAAAACAAACAAATAAAAACATGTACCCCTATGACCGAACTAGACACAAGACAGACTGACCGGACTTTGTCTCTTACAAGTGGAACTTCTTGAGGTTGGAGACGTGCCATGTTCGGGGTACTTGTTCTCCTGACATGTGAGTCAATTTATAAGACCCTTTGCCGAGGACTTCTGACACCCGATACGGACCCTCCCATGTGGGCTCGAGTTTGCCCAGCTTTTCTGCTCGGCTTACTTCGTTGTTTCTCAAGACGAGATCTCCCACTTGAAATTGAAGCTTTTTCACCCTTTGGTTATAATACCGGGCTACTTGCTCCTTATACTTGGCTGCTTTTATGCACGCCAATTCTCTTCTTTCTTCGGCGAGATCTAGTTCTGCTCTCAGTCCGTCGTCATTCATTTCTGAGGAGAAATTTAGAGTTCGGGGACTGGGTACGCCGATCTCCACCGGAATTACGGCTTCAGTGCCGTACACCAGACTGTACGGAGTTTCACCGTTGGAGGTTTTGGGTGTAGTTCGATAGGACCATAGGACTTGAGGGAGATTTTCTACCCATTGTCCTTTGGCTTGTTCTAACCGAGCTTTTAACCCTTTCACCAGAATCCGGTTCGTTACTTCCGTTTGTCCGTTTGCTTGGGGATGGGAGACCGAAGTGAACCGCTGTTGAATGTTCAGCTCTTGGCACCAATTCTTGAACGTCTTGTCGGTGAACTGAGTCCCATTATCCGAGATGAGGATGTGGGGTATGCCAAATCGGCACACTATGTTCTTCCAGACGAAGTCCAATGCCTTTGAGCTCGTTATCGTAGCTAATGGTTCAGCCTCCACCCACTTCGTGAAGTAGTCCACGGCAACGATAAGGAATTTCATTTGCCGAGGAGCTTGAGGAAGTGGTCCCACTATGTCTATGCCCCATTGCATGAAAGGCCAAGGGCTTTGCATAGTGTATAGATCGGTCTGCGGCATCCTTGGGACATTTGCATGAATTTGGCACTTCGTACACTTCTTGACGAGCTGCACTGCCTCTTGTACCATGGTTGGCCAATAATATCCCCATCTCAGAACTTTTTTAGCTAAAGCTCTGGCTCCGATGTGGCTACCGCACGATCCTTCATGAACTTCTCTGAGGATGTAGTCCGTCTCTTCTGGTCCTACGCACCGCAATAACGGCTGGAGGTAAGACTTTCTAAAGAGGACTCCTTCATGAAGTTCGTACCGAAGTGCTCGGCATGTGATCTTCCGAGCTTCTCTCTTATCCTCGGGCAATTGTCCTTGATCCAGATACTGCAAGATCGGCGTCATCCAGTTCGGCGAGCTGGATACTGAATGTACCTCGGCTTCATCAATGCTTCGATGCATTAATTCTTCCGCCTTTGAGTTCGGATCTGAGGCCAACTTACTTAAGGTATCTGCTCGGCTATTTTCCGCTCTGGGAATGCGGATTATCCGAAAATAGGAGAAACTTCGGCTGATGTTTTGCGCTTTGTCCAAGTACTTCTTCATTCTCTCGTCACGAGCTTCACTTGTACCCAACATGTGATTTACTATGACTTGTGAATCACAATGGACTTTGAGAGATTTGACGAGCAGACTTTGCGCTAACTGGAGTCCGGCCAGGAGGGCTTCGTACTCGGCTTCATTATTAGTAGTGGGGAATAGGAACCGAAGTGAGTAGGTTACCTCGTGTCCGTCGGGAGCGACAAGTAAAATACCAGCTCCACTTCCCATCTTGTTCGAAGCTCCATCTACGAACCCGCTCCAGCAGTCCGGCGGCTCTACTTCGGATTCCAAGGGCTGTGCTAGTTCGGCATTGGCAGAATTCTTCTGTTCGGCAATAACAGGAATTGCTTGATCGAACTTTGCTTCTGCAAGAAAATCTGCCAAGGCTTGTCCCTTGATGGCTTTCCGAGGTAGATATTCAATTGTGTGCTCTCCCAACTCTATGGCCCACTTGGCGATTCTGCCTGATGCTTCTGGTTTGGTCAACACTTGCCGAAGTGGCAGATCAGTTAGGACGCATACCTTGTGAGCATAGAAGTATGGCCGCAGTCTCCTTGCTGCATTTACTAATGCCAGAGCAATCTTTTCCAGTGGTTGATACCTGGTTTCTGGACCTCTTAATGCTCGGCTTGTAAAATAGATGGGAAGCTGCTTTAGGCCTTCTTCTCGTACAAGCACCGCGCTGATGGTTTGATCCGATGCCGCTAAGTATAAGAATATTACTTCGGCTTCGGTTGGAGCTGAGAGAAGAGGAAGCTCGGCTAGATAACTTTTGAGCTCGTCAAAGGCCTTTTCCTGCTCGGCTCCCCACTCGAACTTTGGTGCCTTTTTCAACACCTTGAAGAACGGCAGTTGCTTTTCGGCTGCTTGGGAAAGGAATCGATTCAGTGCGGCTAGACATCCGGTTAGCCTTTGCACGTCATGTATGGACTTCGGCATTGCCATGTTCTGAACGACTTGAACTTTTGAGGGGTTTGCCTTGAGTCCGTCCTTTGAAACCCAACAACCCAGAAACTTTCCCGAATCTACCAAAAAGGTACACTTTTGGGGATTAAGTTTGAGGTTGGCTTTCTTGAGCACGTTGAGAGTGGACTTGAGGTTGTGCTCGTACTCCGAAGTGCTTTTGCTTTTGACGACTATATCGTCAACATACACTTCGACCTCCTTTCCAATCAGGTGCCGAAAAAGCTTGTCTACCATCCTTTGATAAGTGGCTCCGGCATTCTTTAAACCGAATGGCATCTTTTTATAAGCGAAAATGCCGAAATCAGTAATGAAGGCCGTTTTTGAAGCGTCAATCTCATCCATTAAAACTTGATGGTATCCTTTGTACAGATCAAGAAAACAAAAAATTTCAAAGCCTATCAAAGCTTCTACTTTTTTATCTATGTTCGGAAGGGGATAGCAATCTTTGGGACAGTGCTTATTTAGATCGGTGAAATCTATGCACATCCGCCATCCTCCTTCCTTTTTCTTGATCATGACAGGATTGGCCACCCACGAAGGATACTTCACTTCGAATAACACATCCGCCTTCAATAATTGACGGACTTCGTCATGGATGACTTGACTTCGTTCTGCCGCAAAGAGTCTTTGCTTCTGTTTTATCGGCCGGACTGAAGGATCAATATTTAACCGATGAGTGATTACCTCGGGGGGCACTCCGGTCATGTCCAACGGAGACCATGCAAAGACGTCTTTATACTCCTTGAGGAGCTGGATGGTTTTTTCCCGAAGTAGGGGCGTTCCCGCGAAGCCGATCTTAACCGTTCTGGATGGATCATCTTCGTACAGCTGAACTGTCATCGAGTTCGGCTCCGGTATGACTTCGGTCATCGCCTCTGACTCCGGCTGCTGTGATTGCTATGCTTGGTGGTGCCGATCTGACTGCTCGGCACTTCTAAGCGCAATTTGCAGACATTCCTTTGCTCTCTTTTGGTCACCTCGGATGACCGCTATCCCTCCTTTAGTAGGGATCTTGATGGTGAGGTGATAGGTGGAGCAAACGGCCCGAACTGTGTTGAGCCAGTCTCTTCCCAGGATGACGTTGTACGGGGACCGAGCTTTCACCACGAAAAACTCAATCATCGTACTGGAGCTAGTAGGCGCTTTCCCCACCGTGATCGGAAGGCTGATAATACCTTCAGGGCGGGTGTCCTCCTGGGTGAAGCTCTTCAGGGGAAGCGGAGCCGGACTGAGCCGAGCTGGGTCCACTTCTAGTTTGTCGAAGCACTCTTTAAAAAGAATGCTAACCGACGCTCCTGTATCCACAAACACCCTGTGGATCAGTTTGTTTGCCACTCCGGCTTGGATGACAATGGCGTCTTGGTGAGGAGAGATGGCCGGGACGGGATCAGCAGCCGAGAACGTAATCACTTCGTCCTACTTCAGCCTTTTATGCGTTGGCTCCTCTCGATTGGAGCCTCTGCGTTCTGACTTTAGGGACGACTTGGTCTTCCCGGCAGGGAGCGCGTCAATAGTCTGGATTACTCCATCATATTGCGGCTCGTCATCGTCTTCGGGATCCGGCTGCCTTTTCGGATCCTGAGGAGCGCAGTTCGCACCACTCTGCTTTTTATTCTTCTTTGGCTGCTTGCTTCGGTATTTTTTCAATGTTCCTGCCTTCACAAGAACATCGATACCTGCAGCCAAGTTTCTGCACTCCTCAGTATCGTGACCGTGGTCTTGATGGTAGGAGCAGTAGCTATCCTGTGGTCGGCGCGCGGCTGATTTCGTCATCCGCTTTGGCTTTTCGAATAGGTCAGAGTGCAGTTCGAAAATTTCCGCTCTCGGCTTGTTCAGCGGTACGAACTGAGCGGGCGGCTTCTCGGGATTGAGACGAGGTCCCAATCTGTCTTGCACCGGAGCCCTTTGAATTCTTTCAAATGGAGTCCGGCGAGGATGCCCCTGATCGCTATGATCGGGCTTCCTTCTGTCTCCTCGGGTCGACGAGCTGTCTAACGACCGTTTGCGACGGTCTGCCTCATCGGCCCGGGAGTACTGGTCCGCAATGTCCCACATTTCCTGAGCTGTCTGCGGACCGCACTCAACGAGCTTCCTGTAGAGAGCTCCGGGCAGGATTCCATTTTGGAATGCCGAGATGACAAGCAGATCGTTGAGATCGTCTACTTGCAGGCATTCCTTGTGGAATCTTGTCATAAAGTCGCTGATTTTTTCGTCGCGACCTTGACGAATGGAAAGCAGCTGAGCCGAAGTGATTCGGGCTTCCGCTTTCTGAAAGAACCTCCTGTGGAAGGCATCCATTAGATCTCGGTAAGATCTGATGCTGCCCTGGGGGAGGCTATCGAACCACCTTCTCGCGTTCCCGATGAGCAGCTCGGGAATCAGCTTGCACATGTGGACCTCGTTGAGACCCTGGTTCGCCATGTTATATTGATAGCGCCCCAAGAAATCGTGAGGGTCCACGAGCCCGTCGTAAGTCATCGACGGAGTTCGGTAGTTCTGTGGTAGGGGAGTTCGGGTGATGTCGTCCGAGAACGGAGTCTTCAGTGCTCCGTACACGGCGAATCCGATATCTCGTCGGTATGGAGGAGATTGAGTTCTCCTGTGATTCCGGTACCGAGGAGGAACTGGAATATGTGGGGGACGGGGATTCTTTCTCCTGGGAGATGCGACACTACTGCGGTAGTGACTTTCTTGTGCGGAGGGAGAAGGAGAATCCGCCGTTTTCGTCTCCGGCTGCTTTTGGCCTTTTCGCAGGAAGGTTAAGAATTCCTCCTGCTTCGCCTCCAAAAACTGCTTGACAGCCTCATTCAAATCGGGCTGCTGGGAAGACTCAGTGGGACGATTTTTGGAGCGGCTTGTTCCTTCGCCATGAGAACTGGTGGTGGATTTATCCCTAGGCTGTTTTCCAGACCTGTGGGATGGATTGGCTTCCTCCTGGTTCTCACGGGCAGGAATACGGGTACTCTGCGATCTGGTATGCATTTTTTGGGTGGAAAAAATGGATCAAAAATTCGCTTTATCACAAATTTTGTTCTCTGGTTCCCACAGACGGCGCCAGTGATGAATCCGCGAATTATTGATGATGATAAATGCTCGTAAAAATAAATTACGACACGGTGAATTTACGTGGTTCGATTTACTGAAGTAAATCTACGTCCACGGGAAGAAGGGAGGGCAAGATTGTATTGCTTGATCTGGGATTACAGCTTACAACACAGACTTGCTATATGCTTTTATCTCTAGAGAGCTTAACCCTTTTCTATCTGATCTAAGTTCTATTTATACATTGAACTAAGGTCGTGGTTTGCAGCCCCACTAACAAGATCGTGGGTGAGCAATAACTGCTCAATAACTGCTTCGTACCACTAAATAGATCGTGGGTATAGCGGAGGTCGTGGAGGCCTTTCATGAGTCCACTAACTCCTAGTTCGGTCGAATGCTGAGACCGAACTGCTGGACTTTACCGATCAGCTCTTGCCGATCTGAGAGGAGAGCTTGACTGGTCGGCTTTTACCGAGCTGTAGGCTGAGTCCGAACTCTTTGGTCGTGCCGAACTCTTTGGTGCCGAACAGATACTCTTTCTTGGGCTCTGGGCTGATGGGCCGTCACTGTTATTGGGCTTGCCATTAGGGTTTAGTTCGTACCCCATCAGCGACGGTCTCCCGCGCTCCACCGTCTCGCAGTTCAGCTCCGGGGCACGAAGTTCCTCCGGTTCATCCTCCACTCCCGCCATGTCCTCCGGCTCCGTCAAGTCGTGGGGGGCACCCGTATCAGTGGGTGGGTTGGGGTTCTCCTCCTTTTCACGCTTTCTCTATCTAGAATGAGTTCCTTCTCTCTCTAGACTTATATTGTGGTGGATATTTTGCGAGGGAGATAAATGATCGCGTGCGATCAATTAATTTCTCATGCTCTCGTCATTGCGAAATAGGGTGTAATTTTTCGGTAATTTGTATTGGATATCTGGTTTTGGAGAGACTTCCATCTCTGCCTTCTGATCGTTCCCCCAATAATTTTCCTTTCAATGGTTTCATTTCTCTCTCTCTTTCTCAGGGTGTGTTTTTAGTGCATGTGTGTTGCGAGGTTCAATTAATGAGCGATGTGGTGAAAGTTTAGTGATGCTAGAGTGTGAAAATATATCATTGAACGTGTGAAGTGATGGTATAATTTCTTTTTATTATGGGATTTTGGTTTGTAGCTGATAATGTAGCTGGCTAAGCGAGGTTTTGGTGATTGTAGCTCAACAATTTTAGGTATTACTTTGTTGTAGAAGAAAAAGAGTACAAGTGGGAATTCCAAGATTGATTAGCTGCTTTTGAGAATCTATGAACTCGATCAAGATTGATTATTTTGCCATTTGGAATGTTTTTTTTGTAGGATTTAGTAAATGAGAAGGAGAATTAGAACTCAGAATGGGTTATGGTGTCTAAGATGGTTAAGTTGGGATTTTTTAGCTGGCTAATGAGTGTGTTTAAAGTGTAACTCATGTTCGTATTATAGCATCTGGATACGTGATTATACGTTTAATTTATCAGGTAGATCATTAGGAGCATTATTGATTTTATTCATGTGAACTCATGTTGTATAATAGGCTTTGGTGACAATCACAGTTTAGTTTGATAATGTTTAGGCAGGTGAAGAAATTTATAAGATCAGAACTAAAAAATGAATTTTCGGAGTAGACTTACTTGGTTTTCATTGCTGGCATTGACAGGAAGTGGTGAAGAAGCAGGGCAGTCCCGACAAAATCAGAGGCCCTGTGCAAAAATTGCCTACCACTATAGAAAAAAAGACAATGCATTTTAAAGCTATATGATAATTAAAGAAATATACCATTTTGAACCTCGATTGCATAGTCTTTACTTGAACAACATCATTCTTTTGGTGTTCTTTGAAATGAAATCTTCGACGATGTTCTCATATGCAATCTTCTCCAGCATCTCACTCTCGAGTGCGATTATGGCCAAATCATTCAGTCTATCTTGTGTCATTGTAGAACGCAAATATGACTTCAATAGCTTCAATTTAGAAAAGCTTCGTTCTGACGATGCAACAGTGACAGGAATAGTTAACAGAACTTTATATGCAATAGTTGCATTGGGAAAGCAGCCATGTCGCTTCAAAAACTTTAGAATCTCAATAGGGCACTTGTTTTCTCTTGGAATGAAGCCTTGAAGAAACTTTAACTCTACAAAAAATTCATTAGCATCAATATCAGATTGTCCGTCTTTTCTAAGGGCAGCCTCAAGATTGTCACAAGAAGATTTCAAACTCTTATTATCCAATGACTGTAATGCATCATATGTAAATAAGAAGGCAAAAATATTTTGGTAACTTTGGTACTGTTCGAATCTCCTTGTAAGTGAGGAAATAGCTTGATCAACAAGAGAAAATACATGTATATGGGCTGAAAAAATAGGAATACATGTATATGAGCTGAAATATTTCAGAGGCCCCTGAAAATTGGGGGCCCTGTGCGGTCGCACAGGCCGCACTGGCCAAGGGACGGGCCTGTGACGATTCTGCTCTTGAATCTGACTGGAGTGATGATGATTTCCAAAGCATCCCGGATGGTTTGTAGAAGTCTAGGACGTTGCTTTTCTAAATACTCATTGTTGATTGTTGCAAGTAAGGAAGAGTGGTTGTTAACTAATTGTAAGTGAAAATTGCAGATGTGCCCTCTCTAAGCGGTTTGGAAGGACCATCCCTGGCGAGCTTTGCTTCTCCCAGAGATACAAGTCAAGTAAACTGTGATGTGAGCGTACAGCATGTTTCGTCTCTTGATCATCATGAGGAGTCGTGTAATGGAAGCTCAGCGCGCAATTCTGTAAGCATAGCATCTAGAAGCTCAGTCCATCCGAGTGCTTCTGACTTGAAACCGAAATCTGGTGAGCTGCAGAGTGGAAACACACCCGTATTCATTGATGAAATTTCCTCATCGTCTGGGGAAACTGCTGGAGCTGATGACAGTATATTGGACAATTGTGGACTTCTTCCAAATAACTGTTTGCCTTGTTTAGCTTCAACTGTTCACACTGATGAAAAGAAAAGTAGCTCTAGTCCGAGAAAAAAAGCTGCCTTGAAACTACTGTTCAAGTGGAAGGACAGGACATCCTGCACCGGCTTTATGTAAGTAGTGATTAAGTTTTGATTGGTACAACAAACTCTTAATCTTACAAATAATCCTAATTTTATTAATGGCTTCTTGTCCATGGATGTGTTTCGTTTTCTTTGCAAACTATTTGCTGGCTAAGACTTTGAATTCAATCCTTATGTCAATCATCTACACACACGCACACATATCCCCCCCCACACACATATGTATCCTGATATAGTTTTTTTAATACATTGCAGTTTCTTCAAAGGCGTTACTGCAAAGACCTATTGCTGGTTCCCAAGTGCCTTTCTGCCCCTTGGGGAAGAGAGTGCCAGATAGTTGGTGTTATGGAGTAAAGTAGCACAACTTTCACACACGCAAATTATTTGATAACAGAAGGCAAACGAAGGGTAAGAGTATTTAGTGGAATGGAAATAGGATAAAAAGGAATAAGTAAACAATGATAATCCTCCTTAAGGCCACGGCTACACCGTTTACAATGATTTCCCAGAGATACCTTCTTCTATTCTCTGCCATCTCTTATATAGGGCCTAGCAAATCAAAATCTCAGCCAATTAAATCCCAATCATTGACTAATCAATCAAATCATAATAATTGACTGATCAATCAATCAAATCCTAATCAAACAATCAAAGATAACAATAATATAAGAAAACAATAATAATAAGATAATCAGGATTTTCCTCAATCCTTGTCTTTGCGATCACGCCGTGTATACACCTTCCATGGGCGAGCAGTATCAGTTGGTCTGATGTCGAGCCAGGGACTTTTAGAGTCAGGGGAGTGAATTATTTTAGGTACGTCTCTAAGCTTTCATGGTTAGTCAATTCATATAAAAGAATGTACATATCCTACATCTAGTAAATCTTACTCTTTTGGCTTGGTCTTGGTTTGGTCTGGCAGAGATAAGATGAAGGATTCGGCTCCCAACTGCGCTGCATATTATCCTTTTGGTCTTGATGTGTTCTTATCTCAGAGGAAAATTCATCACATTGCTAGATTTGTGGAGCTTCCTTCTGTCAATTCTTCTGGGAAACTCCCATCGATGCTCGTTGTAAATGTTCAGGTACTGCATTCATTAAAAGTATTTGTATGCTTGATCAAGCAGTTGTGCATGTCCTATATGACATCTGATTTTTTTTCTGTTTGTGCAGATACCATTATATCCAGCAACATTTTTTCAAGGTGAAACAGATGGTGAAGGAATAAACTTCGTTTTGTATTTTAAGCTGTCTGAAAGCTTTGCAAAGGACCTTCCAACCCATTTTGTAGAGAATATTAGGGTAAGTTAATTATAGAATTGAACTTTGCTGTTTCATGTTTAATATTAAATCTATTTTTGAGTTTTGACACGATAAGATTTTAAACTATTATGATAGGACTCTTTTTCTGTATTTGAACTGCAGTATTTTTGCTGTTTCATCTTTTCTATTTCAAAATACAGTATTAGGCAGCTTACATTTCCCTCTATTCACTATTAACTACATCTTCATTGTAAATGCTTATCCAACCACAGAGGTTGATTGATGACGAAGTGGAAAAGGTTAAAAGTTTTCGTACTGAAACAATGCATAATCTTCTTTCTTTTCTTTTTAATTAGCTAGTTCATATTGTATCTTATCGCATGCCAACTAAAATGAATCTTTCCTTTTATTTCGTTTCTTTCTATTAATTCATATTGCACCTTATCCCATGGCAAACAATTTTCCTTTTTTTTCTTTTATTAATCCATATGGAATACATCTTATCTCATTCTTTTCTCGTATTTCTTTATTTTATTAATTCATAATAAATGCTATCTTATTCCTTTTCTTTCTTTTATTAATTCATATTACACCTTAAATTCGTATTTACTGAAATGGATACTTAAAATACTTTATGAGATTAAAACTTTATTTATATTGTTTTTTTTTAATTTATAGTTAAAATTAGTTGACGTTCCCCTCCTCGCGTAAATTTGGTCTTGTACATCGAAACTAAATTCCAAACATGACACAACCTCGAAATTTCAATACACTCAAGACGTCAACTCGTTCCCATTTCCCCTTAATTTAATTAACCCATCTCCCACACCAAGAAACAAAATCCCCACACTTATTAAATTTCTCTAATCACCCAAAACCCAAATTCCAATAACTCGACAAACAATCTCTTTTTCACCCACCTAGTATAAATTTCTTGCATGTCTCAACTATCCTCCAATTAGTACATCTTTTCCCCCCAAAAAAAGTAAAAAAAAATGGAATTCTTCACAAAGACTCCCGCCGTGAGGCTCAAAAGCCACCTCAACAAATACCTCTCCGCCGCCGACGATCAGTCGTCGACGAAGCAAACCCGCCGCGGCGACGCGAGGCGGACGCGCTGGCTGGTGGAGCTCGTCGACACCAACCCGCACGTCGTCCGCCTCAAGAGCTGCCACGGCCGCTACCTCACCGCCGCCGCCGATCCCTTCCTCCTCGGCATGACCGGCCACAAAGTGCTCCAAACCTCGCCGGAGAATCCGGCCAGGGATTTGGCGATCGAGTGGCAGCCGATCAGAGACGGATTTCAGGTCAAGCTCAAGGCGGCGGCGGCCGGCACCTATCTCCGGGCGAACGGCGGCACGCCGCAGTGGAGAAACACGGTCACTCACGACAGCGCGTGCGGCGCCGGCGCCGGCGCGAATTGGGTGGTGTGGGACGTGGAGGCGGTGGAGGACGAGGCGGTGGTGGATTATTGGTCGATGGTGTCGAGCTTCTCGTCCGTGGAGGAGATTTCGGGGCTGGATATCGGGTACGGGTTTGAATCGCCGATGAGGTCGCCGGCGATGACTCCGGCGACGCCTTCGAGGTGGTGGTCAATGAAGAAGGTATGTTTTTTTATTGCAATTATGAGAATAAGTTTTTTTTAATAATTTAATTTTGTTTTCTTAATTGGAGATTAATTGGTTGATTGGTCGTGATTATCATGAATTCGTTATATTTCTTGCGGGTTTAGTTGATTAGGAGATATGTTTTAGATTTGGTAATTAGATAGATTAAATGTTACTAATTCAGGGCTTCTTCTGTGATTAAATTTGGGAGTGAGAAGTGTGATTAAAATGATGAAAGTTGCTAAGATTGAATATTGATTTATTTTTTTGAATATACCGGGAGAAAATAATATGCGTAATAAATTCTATGAAGACATTACGTGGATAGGTTAGTTAAATAGTTGATGATAATTTAATGGAGCTATTTCTTTTATTAATTGTTAAGTACGAATTTTGATCTAATTTTCCACTATAGTTGATAATTTCAAACATTTTAATGATGTCCACATATTTTATCATCGAATGTACGAGCCACAATGTCTAAGCCGTCATTTTGAGTGGTTTGAAAAGTAGTCTTTCTAGTTTGCCGTAAATCGAATTGTGAAACATTAATCATTTTAAAAGTTGAATTATTATTATAAACTGAATAAAAATCATGAATTATTTGATGATATTTATTTTTCTTTTTTTATCAACATTTTCTAAGCTAAGCTCGATGACTTTGTCTAGTACACTGATTTTCTTTATTAGTTATTCCGTATATATCATAAAAGTTGATTTTATTCCGAATCTCCGATACTATTGTTGAATCTACAATTAAGTCATATAAATATTGTCTTAAGTATTTAGGAAAATGTCAAAAACTCTGTATGCGGAATTCCATACATTAAATATCATTGAATACGAAAGTTGACTATGAAGAACCACTTGCCACTATTTATAGCCAGTCCAATTGCTGTGACCCCTCGATATTCAGAATTTCTATCGTGTAAAATGGTTTAGAATCTTCTTTTTCGTTTAGACTAAAGTCTCAAATTTGGTCCTTAACATATTGTGTTTTTTTTTATAAAACATTATCTTTTGAATTATTCGGTTTCTCACATTTGAAATCGGATCACATTTAGTCCAAAATCGACGGATCCGTTAAAATGTAACAGTCAACGAAATTTAAATCAATTTTGACCGGATTAAGAGTTATAAAAATTCAATTTTTTATTCTTTTTCAAATAAATGCAAATTTGGTTCAAAATTATTTTTAATAAAATAAATTGGTTGTCATTTATAAAGAGAATTTTAATTGTTTTCTCTATTCATCTTCTTCGTCGATTTAGGCTGAGAAACGACAAGAAACCCTAGTTCTCGGAAGAACCTCAAGTAACCCCAACTCCCCAACCATGGACCGTTCGAACTATAGCAGAGAGACCGGTGAGAGTGGCGGTGGACGTGACCTCCGATTCCGGTACGAATTTTGCCATTGCAAGAATCGGGCTTCACTCCGAATCGTCAACACCCATGGAAAACCAACAATGGGGAAGCTATACTTTGTTTGTGAGAGAAAAGATTGTCGTTTTTTCAAGTGGTGTGAGCCAATCGACGAAGACGACGCCGTGACATCTGCAATGCCGCTGCCGGAGACCGAAAGTGAGAGTTTTAGTTTGATTTTGTCATCAATCGAGGAGAATAATAGGGCAATAGAGAAATTACGTAGTGTTGTGATGTACGGATTTTGTTTCTTTGTTGTGGTGTTGTTTGTTTGTATATTAGGGTTCAAGTAATGAAATTTCGTTTCCAATGGTGAATCTAGTATGGAATCTGAATCAAATTTCATTTTTGGTGTTTGTTGTACTCCAGAGTGGTATGAATTGCACTCCAAAATGAAGTAGAAGTAGTACATACTTGGTTGCACACCAAGTGTTTGATAAAATAGAATATGTGTTGCACACCAAGTGTTTGATAAAATACCCATTAAGAAGGATATCCTCTTTCTCTCTTGTCAAACACATAAAAATTGTTGATTTTGAGTGAAATTGGTGTATGAATTAGGTATCGTTTGAAGGTTATGTATATCTGCAACTCTATGCATATATTCTTGTTGGCTGTTACTGGACTTTCAATGGCAGAAGGATGGATCCAAAATTATGTTTTCAGATTTTATGAATGGAAGAATGATGGATCCAAAAAGCAATATTACTAAGTGAATGTAGCTTGAACTAAATGGGAGGCTCGTTATTGTGCTCTCGGGTGAGGAGGTGTGTTTAGGGTTTAGCCTTGTCCGAAGTGTTCTGGACGAAGTGTTATGGACGATGCGTCGATTGGAATTTCATGTTTTATTTTGATTTTATGTTTTATTTTTATGTTTAATTTTGATTTTTGTTTTATTTTAAATTACTTTATATTTTAAATTTTTTAGTTTTAGGTTAATTAGATATTAGCCATTAATAAAATATAATTATAACTCTTAATCCGGTCAAAATAGATTTAAATTTCGTTGACTATTACATTTTAACGGTTCCGTCGATTTTGGACTAAATGTGATCCGATTTCAAATGTGAGGGACCGAATAATTCAAAAGATAATGTTTTGGACCAAAATAAAAAAACGCAATATGTTAAGGATCAATTTGGGAATTTAGTCTTTCGTTTATATTTCTTATTAAAGAAAAAGCTGAGATATAAATTCATTTATTTTCAAGATTTATTTTACACTATAGAATGATTACGCCTAGTACTTAGAGCATCCACTATAGCCCCGACGCGGCTATAGCCCCGGAGGGGGCGACGGCGGGGCGCCCTATAGTGAGCGGGACGTCCGCCCCGAGGCGGACGAAAAAGAGGGGGCGGACGGACGATCGGTGACTTGCGGGCGAGGACACGGTGATGCATCGGCGGCGGGGCGATAGGCGCGCCGGCCTATAGTGGGGCGGTGCCCGGCGCGCCAGTCCGGGGCGGACGATTGATTTTATTTTTTTTAAATTCAATTTTTACCTATAAATACACCCCATTCCTTTCATCATTTTCACACCATTCCACCTCTTCATCACTCATATTTTCTCTCACTAGAATTTGTGGACTGAAATGGACGATTTATGGAACGACGCGTGGAATTCTCTGATTCAAGAGGTGCAGTACGAGGCCGAGGAGGAGGAAGCGGCGCGCGCGGCGGAACGCACGACAGAAGTGGCGAAGGGCGCGATCCCTCGTGCGATTAGTCGTCGGCGGACCATCCAACGAGACCATAGCGGAGCACACCAGCGTCTAATGGCGGACTACTTTGTGGATAACCCTAGTTATCCACCGGAGAATTTCCGCCGACGATTCAGAATGTCGCAACGGCTCTTCAACCATATAGCTACGAATTTGGCGGAGTGTTACCGGTGCTTCACCCTCCGGAGTGATTGCACTGGCCGGATCGGGCTGTCTACGCTTCAGAAGTGCACCGCTGCAATCCGGCAGCTTGCGTACGCCGGACCAGCTGATATGTTCGACGAATACCTACAGATGGGTGAAACGACTAGCCTCACGGTGCTTAGGCAGTTTTGTAAGGGGATTCGGGAAATATTTGGTGGGGAGTTCCTACGAAAGCCCACTCCTGATGAGTGTCAATGACTGCTGGATATGCACGGTTCGATCCACGGTTTCCCAGGAATGTTAGGAAGCATCGATTGCATGCATCGGGAGTGGAAGAACTGCCCGGTGGCGTGGAAAGGCCAGTTCACAGCTGGATTCAAAAGCAAACACCCGTCGATGATTTTGGAAGTTGTTGCTGACTACCGCTTGCGGATCTGGTATGCGTATTTCGGTGTTGCAGGTTCGAACAACGACATCAATGTTCTTCAGTCATCGCCGCTCTTCAATGACGAGTGCTGGGGTGAGGGTCCAGAAATCAACTTCGTAGCCAACGGCACGCAGTACAGTAGGGGATACTATTTGGCAGATGGGATATATCCTTGGTGGCCCGTATTCGTCAAGACAATTCGCCAACCGGTGGGACCGAAGAAACAATACTTTGAGCGGAAACAAGAGGGTGCTAGGAAGGATGTTGAGCGAGCTTTTGGTGTCCTCCAACAGCGGTGGGCCATTATACGGTGCCCGACACGAGTTTGGCTCGAAGATGATGTCGCGAATATTATGTTAACACGTATCATATTGCATAATATGATAATAGAAGATGAAGGATTTGCGGCAGAGCGCTAGGCACCGGAAGAGGGCGCAAGTACAAGTAACGGTGTTGCCTCCGTGCCGATCCAGATGGGCGTACCACGGAGCAATGAATATTTGATCCAATGTTTCAGTGATATGCGCAGGAGCACCAACGTTTCAGTGATATGCGCAGGAGCACAACACATACCACACCTGGTTGAAGAAGTTTGGGCACGTAGGGGAGGTGGCGGTGCAGTGTGAACATTATTATGATGTTCAATAGATTAATTTTTCGTTGTATAATTTCCCCCACACTTTAATACGATGAAAATGTAGTGTTTAATTTTAATTTCTTCACTTATAGCCGTTTTTTTTATAATTACGTATAGTCCGATAAATTTAATTACTTATAGTTAAATTAAAATAAACGAAAAAAAATCGGGGCTATTGGAAGTGTCCGTCTATAGTGGCGGAAACAAAAATTTGGGGTTGTGGACAAAAAGGGGGCGGGGCTATTGGGGACGTCCTATAGTGGATGATCTTAGTAGTATTATATTCGATGTTTAAGATTGATTGATTGATTGATTGCAGCATAAAGATTATCGGTAATAGGAGTACTAGTTGATAAAATTGTGTTTAAAGCTCTCATCTACCACTAAAAAGAATACAACCAACAAAACTTACAAATATTTATAGTACTCCCTCCGTCCCGCACTACTTGCACTTATTTCTTTTCTGGACGTTCCAAGTTATTTGCACTCTTTCCATTTTTAGTAACAATTTATACCTACAGCCTAATTGTTGACTTTGTCTATCACTCATTCCTTAATCTCCGCACTACTATCACAATTTATACCTGCAGTCGTAATTGTTGACTTTGATTTAATGAGAATGACTTGCATAATTAATACTCCCTCCGTTCCGGATAATTCGTCTCACTTTGACCGGACACGAGTTTTAAGAAATGTAATAAAAAATGAGTTGAAAAAGTTAGTGGAATGTGGGTCATACTTTTATATATTAGTTTTATAATAAAATGTGAGCACAAATGAGTTATTGGAATATGAGGTCCACTACCAAAATTGGTAAAATGTGAAATGAGACAAATTATGTGGGACGAATTAAAATGGAAAAATGAGATGAATTATGTGGGACGGTGGACGGAGGGAGTAATTAGTTTATGAAAGGGCATAATTGTGAAGCTTTAGGATCTTGAAAGGTGTGGTTATGTCATAGGTAGGAACCTCATTATTTAATTTGATAAGATGATTAGTTTTGGATTATTTGATTTATCAATTGGGTTTCTCATGGTAGGCCACACATGTTACCTTCTACTACTACTACTACTCCTACTCCCTCCGTCCCGCACTACTCGCACATTTCATTTTCGGCACGGAGATTAAGGAATGAGTGTATAGCAAAGTCAAATATTACGGCTATAGGTGAAAATTTTTACTAAAAATGGAAATAGTGCAAATAACTTGGGACGCCCAGAAAGGAAATAAGTGCAAGTAGTCCGGGACGGAGGGAGTACTATATATATAGACACCTTGTATTTATTTATAATTTATTGGTTGATTTGTTGCGTAACTAATTACTCCCTTTGATAAAGATGCAAAAGCATCCTACTTTTAATAGCCGGTTAGAGCATCTCCAATGACGGCGTCGTCACCGGCACGCCGATTTTTCGCGGACGCCGAACCATTGCGAGCGGCGTCGGCAAAATCGGCATGCCCACGCCGATTCTTGGGCTGACGCCGATTCTCACGCCGATCCTCACGGCGCCATTGTAGGCCCCGGATCGGCGTCAGACCGGCGTCAGTTTTTTAATTTTTTTTATTTTTTCGAAACACTATATATGCGCTCTTTGGACGGCGGGTAGGAGTGATTTTTTATGTAATTTTTTATTGTACTTTTTAATTTTTGTACTTTTTTTAATTAATGTACTTTTTTTAAAATTATTGTACTTTTTTAAATTTTAATAGTATTATTCAATTTTCATGTATTTGTCTCATAAATTAAATTCCGTATGTTGCTACGATTGTAAATTAAATTATATAATTGTTATTAGTGATGTGGATAGGCTATGGGAGGGCTATTGCATGTCCAGATGATGTGGCAGGAGGATTTTAGTGCTGATGATGTGGCAGTGGCAAGGCTATGGGAGGGCTATTGCATGTCCAGAACCACTGGAGATGCTCTTAGTATTTGTTTTTGTCTTTCATTTATTGAAATGGTTCTGATATTTTAGGATTTTGAGACTAATTTTAAGGTGCTAAGTTAATGAAAAATACACAGAATCATATGGTGTGTCATAGTATTAATTATCAGTCTATGCTCTATCAATAACAATCATTTGTATTAGATGTAACAAACAGGAAAACAAAAATTGTTAGTACAATTCAATTTCTTAGTAGTAATATACACTAAAAATTAGTTCATGAGACCAACCCACACTAAACCTAATAGATTATTGATGTCACGTTTTGCACTTTTGCCGATTCCTAAATCAGGTGATATTTGTTTCAGACTTTAGAGTTTAGCCTATTACTCCTCCATTTGGAGCGCTTCTTTTCAGCATGTAGATTAAAAATAGTATGTTAAGTAGATGATGAATAAATTAAAAGAGAATAAAATAAAAGAGAATAAAATAAAAGAGAATAAAATAAAAGCCAAAATTGAAATGACTTAATTATATTAAAACTTCATAAAGTAGAAAATGACTCAATTGATATGGATCAATTAGCATGGAACAAAGTGAGAATATCTATATAATGTATTTTGCAGATTTAATTTATAAATGTATTAACTAGGTGGCTAGGATCCACTATTATAATGTAGTAGTACTAGGAATGTTTTGTCACTTAAAAAATACAAAGAAAATTAAATTCTTTTAAGGCCATCCACAACGCTGTTCCTATACCGTTCCTAAACCGTTCCTTAAACTACTATTTGCGGGGCCCACTGTACTTTTTTACTTCATTCCTTAACTAAGGAACGGAACCTGCAACCCTCCGTTCCTTAACCGTTCCTTAAATGACTATTCATTCAATTTCATTTTTTATTTTTATTTCCAACTCAATTCAATTAAAACAAACACACTTTAATAAAAAAACAAACACACTTTATTAAAAAACACACAACATTAAAACAAAGTTACAACTTAAACTTAAAAAAATAAAAAGCACACAATTAAAATCCTAAAAAAAATAAAAGTACATAATTTTAATAATTTCATCCACCAAAGTTTACCCCATTTTATAAAGCCGGTTGTTGGAGACGAAGTTGATGGCCGGCGCTTTACCATCCAAAACTTCGGTCAAATAGGAGTATTTATAGAGTAAATAAATTATAAATAAATAAATAAATAAAAAATGGCAAAAAAAAACGGTAACAATACCGTTGCAATTTTTTTTTTAATTAAATTCGAATTTTTTTTTAAAAAAAACGAATTATTGCGTCACCGTGACGACGCCCACTCGCGGGGCAGCGAGTGGGCGTCACGCGTCGAATGGGAGGCCGCCACGTCGCCTCGGCGCGTGGCGGAACGTGTCGTTCCGCGTCTCGGCACGGCACCGGCACGGAATGGCGACGGCACGGCAACGGCACCCGGCACGGAATGGCGACGACACGGGCGGCTGCAACGCGTGCCGCCGCGGTTCCGTTCCTCCGGAACGAAATAAGGCACCGCAACGGCACGCGTTGCGGGTGCTCTAAAGGGCATCAGTAACCCCGTCCCCATTTCCGGCCCCAAGTCCCCTCCACGTCATCATTCCTCTACAGTTGCGGCCCAGGCCCCAACTGCTGTAACCTTGCAGGCCGCAACTCGGGCCGCAACTAATAATTGACAATATTCACAACTCCAACCTATTTAACTCGAAAACGCAATTCGTTGAACAATTGAAACCGGGAAAATGCATTGTTCATTCGAAATTAACATTACATTACTACACGAAGCAAATTTAAAATACAAGAAACCCGGGCCACGACTACTACTTCTTCATTTGGGCGCGAAGGTAGGCAATCATCTCACGGTGCAACTCGAGCTCCTCGTCCGACATCTTCGATGTATCCCTCGCTGTCAACTCCGTCAGCTGGCTCATCCGCCATGTAATATTCATCTCCGATAAAGTGTCGGACATCTTATCCAGAGACGGATTGGTCGGCGGTGGCACCATAGCGGAGTTGCTCGCAGTTGCCTTCCCCTTTGCTTTCCTCTTGGCCGCCTTTGTTCCTGTCGGGCGGCTCTGAATGCTAGGAGAGGAGTAGAAGACATCGTCGTCCGTCACGTTGAGGTCAATCGCCGGACCTCCTTCGCTCGAAGAGTAGTTTCCGGAGGCGGAAACTTTGGTTCTCTTCGCCGCCCCAGTTGCCGCTGGCTCAGCACCGCTGGTGTACTTCGGGCTCTTCTCGACGAGCTTCCAAACTTCGAAGTACTTGAAGGTCTTCTTCCCGTCAGTGAAGAACGCTTCCTTTGCCTTCTCGACGAGGTCCGCCTCGCTGTGCCCGCTCGGCCACATACGAACTACGTTGGCCCACTTTCCGTTCCACTTGCTCATATCCGCCTGGACCCGGCCCCAATGCTTGCGCAGCTTCACGTAGCTACGCTCGCTCGACCCTTCCGGACGGCCAGCGTTATATTTCTGCGCAATCCGCTCCCAAAAAGCCTTGCCGGTCTGCTGGTTGCCGATGATAGGATCCTCGGAGACGTCGATGTAGTTCCTCGCAAGCCACATTGTCTCGGGCGGAGTGTACTTCTTCGGCCCATCCTCCTCCCCGACCTTCTCCTTTCCCCGCTCTTGAGCGGGCTCCATCTCACTGACCTCGAACTCGTCGGTGTTGACCGGCGATGTAATGTTGCCGTTGCTACCGACTCCCGGACTAGGTTGTGTCTGTGATGGTTGCGATGACGGTATGTACCAATTGTTCGAGTTAACGAACTCCTCCATCTCACGTTGATCGCTGTTGAACCAATCCATTGGCGCCGAAACAAAGGGTATAATAGAGTATTGAAATGGAACGCGGGATTGAAATGGATGGAACGCAAGCTCGTATTTATAGACATCGAATTTAAAAAAAAATACAAAATTGGATTTGCGTCCCGGCCCGAAGACCGTGTAACGCTGGGCCGGGACGCGGGACTTGCGGCCCGTCACCGTGCAACCCCGTCCCGGGCCGGGACGCGGGACGCTCCCCAGGCCGGTCACGCGTCACCGGGACGGGCCTGAGCCGTGCCGCCCTTCCGTGTAATGCATGGGACGGGCCGGGACTCGCGAGATGCGGCCCGGCCCCTTGCGTTACGCATGCTCTAAAGACCTTAGTCAGTCACATACATGTTCAATGTTCTCACATTTTCCCTTAAATTAAGAAGGCATATATTCATAAATAGAGGTGAATAAAATAAAAATAAATAAATATTTCAGCACAACAAAAATATGACAGCAAAAAACCCAAATTATCATTCAAATCACACTAATTTCCCCACCAAAAACCTAATCCCCAATTAGCAACTCAATTTTTCTCTCTACAAATCTGCAGAATCATCATCAACATCTCTTCTCGATCGGGCCACGAATGTCAGCAATCGACTCGTTTCAGAACTCGAAAGCGGTGCGGCTTAAAGGTTCGCACGGCAAGTACCTCGTGGCCGAGGACGACGAGGTTTCCGTCACGCAGGAGCGCAGCGGCGAATCAAAATCGGCCAAATGGGCGGTCGAGTTCGTCGAGAGCTCCGACACCATAATCCGCCTGAGGAGCTGCTACGGCAAGTACCTGACGCTGCCCCCGCGCCTCGACAGCTCCGTCGAGTGGGAGCCGATCAGGGAGAGCGGCGCCGTAAAATTGAAGACTAGGTACGGGCATTTTCTGCGGGCTAACGGCGGGCTGCCGCCTTGGAGGAACTCGATCACGCATGATATTCCGCATCGGACAGTCACAAGGGACTGGATTCTTTGGGAGGTTCAGGTTGTGGAGTTTCTGCCGCCGCCGCAGATCGTGGTGGAAAAGGAGGATTGTTTTGCCTCCGACGAGACCTCGCCGACCACTAGCCAGTCGTCTCAGTCTGCTAGCTTTTCTAGGCAAGAGGTAGTTTCGACTATTGAGCTTTTTTTTTGTTCTGATCTTCATTTGTTTTGTTGATCTCTGGTTTTTTCCATTTGCGATTGAACGAATTGGAATGTTTAATTAAAGAATTAATGTTCAAAAAATGATGGTCGACTTTGTGTTGAAGCAAGTGAATACCTAAATTTTTCCCATTCTCTGTGTATGTTCATACTCTCCAATGGTGTGTAATGTCTATTGATAAAAAAATTGACAATATGAATACATTTCCTCTCTTCTGCTAATGATTCTTGGTGTGTGTGTGTTTATAGATAAAAAAAAAATTGGACAAAAAATTGAATTGATTTATTGCTGTTATAGGAATGCAGTTCATATGATTTACACTTTCATCTATGATTCTTGGTGTGTGTCTGTGTGTTCATGCTTACTGTAACAAAAATGAATCGATATCAGTTATCATATCCATGAATGTGGTTGGTTTGATGGAATGATTTTGGGAGTGTTTAATTTTGGTGCAGTGGGATGGTTCGCCTTCAAAGGCAAGCGATGGCAGGCTGATCTATTTCCAACTAGCCAATGAGTATGGCGAAGTCGAGAGTGAGTCCGAGGACCTCAGCATTGCATTCAAGGGCTTCCAAGTGAGTGAACTAGCAAGCAGGCTGGAGGACGAGCTGGGAATCCCTGGCCTCACGGTCTGCACCAAAAGCCCGTTGAACGGGAAGCTCTACCCTCTCCGCCTCCACCTCCCTCCCAACAACGCCACCATGCACGTTATCGTGCTCCCCCCTTCATCAAAAGTTGACCCTTCTCATATTGTACTTGATTCTTGAATATTGAACGAGCCCTTGACTCGAAATGCTTGCATTTGGTTGTGTTTTTATCTCTTGGTAGCCAAGTTCATTGACTGATTGCGCCATCTACATTATGTGTGTTTGTGTGTGTGTGTGTAATCTTGATTGTGTTCATTCAGCTTTGGTGAAAATGAAACATTTCTGTGACGTCTTCTTTTATTCTGGCAATGTCAGTTAGCGAAGAATCGAAGAAGACTGGAAGTATTGTAGAAAGGAGCTCAGAAATATAAACAGTTTTGCATGTTTGATAGTTAAACCTCGGAAGATGACATAAAAATCCTCAAGATTTTTGGTTCGTATAAAGTGATAGAAGGTAATAAAATGTAAGTGTAATTGCTAGTTTCTTTATGTTCCGTCCCCCTTTTTTCCATCAATATATATCCCAATAAATGGGATATTACTGTGTTTGGAACAGTTAATTTATGATTGGCTGCTGAGTTTGTTGATAATACAATAATGTCTTCAATCATGCTAACAAATCTATGCGACTGAATTTTGTATACTGTCACAACTTCCATTTTATGTTAAAACCTTAATCTACAATTCGAAGTACATTGCTCTAACTTTAATTAATTTTGCACGAAACGTCACGCGATATTGAGGATAAGATGGTTAAAGAAACTCGAAATTAATCAATGTATCAAATAAACAGTCACTTAATTTAGATTATTTTGTAATTGATTCGTCTTACTGCTCAAAGTGAACATCCTCTTCAAGTATGAGATCGAATACGATAAAATGCTCCAAGATAAGCTAAATGCATTGAAAGGCACAACGCCATAAACAAACAGCTAAAAATATGTCCGAATAGGCCCAAAAACTTGGGTTATGGTTTAGCCCAATAATCCAGTACTAACTTAATAGGTTTTAAATTGACAAATAAATGTAACAAATCAAGGTATAATAATGGCTTGTTATATTTCTGTTTAATGAGAATGAAAATGAAATAAACAAGGAGTACCATGTCCCAGGATCTCATCACGACATTCAATAAGTATGTAACTAAGTGTCGGACCTCATTACGACATTCAATAGATAAAAAAACATCTCAATAGAAAAGGTGTTCTCATCTCTCTATCAAAAGTAAAAGAAATTTGAAGCAATAATGATAGAAAAATAATGAATAAACCTTCCCTCCCAATCTACATAAAGAAAAAACAAGGTAGAGAAAATAAATAGCCGACTCCACAAGATCTTGGCCAGAATAATAGCCACGCTTCAAAACTCTAATAACCTCCACTTTTTTGAGGGGGGGTCCCCTCTTTGTGTTTATATAGAATTAGAAAATTTTCATTTAAATGAAAATAATAAAAACTTTAAGGAAATGGACAAAATTATTATTGGGCCAGGGAAATAAAGTTTTGACCCACTTGATAGTAACCCATTATTGTTAGTAATGCAAATGGGCCCAATGTTATGTCGATGAGCAGATCCCAAACGACGCCGTATTCAGACGAATGATTGATTCCTTGCCACGCATTTCACATCGCACGAGTAGACACTCGCGGTGGGCCCCACTCGATTACGCGCCTGCACGTTCTCGCCCTTTCCACACATGACATACACTTTCTATTTATTTTCTTTTCTTTATAATTTAATAATTAAAAATACTGTTCCTTTTTTTTGCTGAAACTGTTAAAGATTAAGAGCATCCGCAGCGGTGGCGGTCGTCGCCACCGCCGTCCGTGCCAGCGGCAAGGAGAAGGGTCGCCGCCGCTGCGCTCGCGCCGCTGGCACGGCGCTGCTCGATGTATCGAGCACGTTCGTGCCAGCGGACGCACACGTGGCGGCACGGGATTGGGCAACGGCGTAGCCGTTGCATTCAAACTTTTTTTTTAAATCGGTATTTAATTATAAATAATGCTAAAAAAAAATTCCAAATCCCAAAAATATGGCCGTTTTTTCCCCGTTTTTTCTGAATTTTTTTGATTTTTTTTTTATTTTTTTTCCCAAAATCATCTATAAATACACACATTCATCACTCATTTATCACATCAATTCATCTCTCATTCATAATTCTTATACAAACTATCAACACATTCAATCTTCACTCAAAACATCAAATGGATTTCACTCATCTCATGGCGGAAGCGGAGCGCGAAGAACAAGAATACTACGAACAACATCGTGCCGCTTACGAAGCATATGTCGCGGCGAATACCCCCGCTCATCCTCCTCAACGCACTAGATCAAATCGCCGCTACATCCATCGTGACCGGGAGGGAGCCCACGAAAGGCTCGTTGCCGACTACTTTGCCGACCATCCGCGGTTTCCGGCAGATTACTTCAGGCTCCGTTTTCGCATGTCAAAGCGCTTGTTCATGCGAATTGTCAACACATTGTCCGCACGTGTTGAATACTTTCAAACAGGTGTAGATGCAGCCGGCCGGCAAAGTATCACGGCGTTGCAGAAGTGTACGTGTGCCATCCGACAACTCGCTACTGGGCAAACGGCCGACATCTTCGACGAGTATTTGCATATCGGTGAGTCCACTGGAATCCTTTGTTTAAAGAATTTTTGCGAGGGCGTTCGTTCTGCTTTTGGGGATGAATTCCTTCGGGCACCCACCACCGATGATTGCCAACGGTTGCTTCGTCTTCACGAATCAGTCCATGGCTTTCCCGGAATGCCTGGCAGCATTGACTGCATGCATTGGAGGTGGAAGAATTGCCCGACTGCTTGGAGGGGGCAACACTTAAGCGGTCACAAAGGCGGCGGCCCAACACTTATCCTTGAGGCGGTCGCCGACTATCGCCTATGGATTTGGCATGCATATTTCGGCGTTGCCGGATCCAACAACGAACGTGCTCTATTCTTCACCACTCTTCAATGATGTGATGAATGGTGTAGCACCGGCGATCGACTTCACCATCAACGGAAATACATACCGCATGGGTTACTATCTCGCCGATGGTATCTACCCAAGGTGGTCGACGTTCATGAAGACTCTCCACAACCCGCACGACCCGAGCCGGGTTCTTTTTGCGCAGCGTCAAGAGTCAGCGCGGAAGGACGTCGAAAGAGCCTTCGGGGTCCTTCAAGCTCGATTCAACATTGTGAAGGCCCCGGCTCGGCTGTGGTACGTGAATAATATCGCCGACATCATGTTCACGTGTATTATATTACACAACATGATTATAGCCGACGAAGGGCCGAGGGCGGCTAGCTTCTACGACGAGGACGAAGCCGGAAGCTCAACAGCGAGGTCTCCCCCACTCCGAGGCGAGCATACGACGGTTGGCCAGAGGATCGAGACAAGACACACAATGCGCGATACTCGAATCCACAATCAACTACAAGAAGACCTAATCAACCACATGTGGACGAAATTCGGCAACGAGTAATGGTTTTTTTAATTTTTAGGATTTTAATTATGTAATTTTTAATTTTTAGGATTTTAATTATGTAATGTTTAATTTTATTTGTAATATTTATTGTGGTTTTTAAATGAATTTTAATATTATGGAAATGTTATTGTTTAATTGAATTTTAAATTAATTGTGCTCGTCCTTGCGGAAGAGCACAGTTGTGGGTGTTGTGCTCTTGCCAGAGAGCAGGCATGAATAGTACCGCCCGGGCCCACAACCGTGCTGCTGGCAAGAGCACGGTTGTGGATGCTCTAAAAGTGAAAGAGTCAAATCTCTCAATATTTGGGGTGCAACTAGAAAATAATTTACTTTTAGCTTAGGAGGGATGTGTTTGATATCTGAAAAGTGAAAAGGGTGTCTTCTTTTTTTCGTTTTGTTTAACTAAGGTGAAGAGACTAAGAGCATCCGCAGCGGTGGCGAAAGTCGCCACCGCCGTCCGCACCGTTGGCAAGGCGAAGGACCGCCGCTGCTGCAGCCGCGCCGCTGGCACGGCGCTGCTCGATGTATCGAGCACGTCCGTGCCAGCGGACGCACACGTATCGCGCTCCCATTCGTCAACGGCATAGCCATTGTGTTTAAACTTTTTTTTTATTTTTTTTTAAAAATCGGTTTTTTATTAAAAAACCGATAAAAAATAAAAAAAAATTCACTTCCCCAAAAAAATATATCCGTTTATAACCGTTTTTTACACCTTTTAATTTTTTTTCATTTTTTTTACCCCAAAAATACACACTTTCATCTACAAATACCCTCAATTTCACCCCAAAAATTCACATCAAACTACACAACTCTCATCATCATTCTCCAATATCCATTCTCATCTCCATTCTCTCATATCCATTTTCATCTTCATTCTCTCATACCCTACAACATCACTATGTCCGGCCAAGACGATAACCCTTCGGGCTCCCACGGTTGGAACCCCGAATGGTTCGGTTCACAACCGTTTCCTAGTCCGGAAACGGAATATTCGGCCCCTCCTCAAACCCAAGATTCGGCCGTTCCGAGTGGCTACCGTCCATACCCAATCGACGACCAAGGTGCCTCCGAAGGGCGCTACGGGTGGACACCGGAGCCTAGGCCTCGCGCCCCTTCCCAAATGCCGACTCCTCCATCTCGCGCCGGTGTCCGCACACCGTACTCACCGGCGGAGATGGAAAGATTGTTCAAGGCGTACTTGGAAATCTCCGAAGATGCGGTGGTTGGAACGAACCAATCCGGCGATCACTTTTGGTGGCGCGTCTCTAGCCGGTACAATGCAAACCGGCCGCCGGGAACGATCGAGCGCAACGAGAGTATGGTGCGCAACTGCATCGGCCGAGCCAATGAAGAAATTGGCAAGTTCAACGGCTATTTCATCCAGGAGTCCCGGAATGCCGGGAGCGGCCGAAGCGAGGTCGACATCATCACCGCCGCGCTGAGCACCTACCAATCCATGAACGGTAAGTCGTTCAAATATCTTAACGTTTGGCAGGAGACGCGGACGCACCCGAAGTATAAGGGAGGCATAACATCCTCCTCTAGCGGCTCCTCCAAACGATCAAGGTCGGTAGCCCTATCCGACTCCGGCTCGGAAGAAGTGGCTAGCCAACTCGCCGGAGCTAATTTGGGTAGCCCCGACGCCGGACCGAGCAGTTCCCAATGCCGCCCCCAAGGAAGGAAGAAGGCGGCGGCCAACCGTCGTCGCGGCTCGACTCCCGAAGCCACTCCCGAAGCCGCTCCCGCTCCCTATGTGCCACCTCCACCCCCGAACAACTCGCTGTGGATGCTCTTAAGCCAACTCAATATGGCCGATAGGTCATCTATGACCCCCACGCAACTTGAAACACACGAGACCATGATAAAAGGTCTCCAAAAACAATTGGGGTTGATCCCGCCGGATGCGTAGTCTTATTAGGAGTTTAATTATGTAATTTTTAATTTTTAGGATTTTAATTATGTAATTTTTAATTTTAAGGAGTTTAATTATGTAATTTTTAATTTTTAGGATTTTAATTATGTATTTTTTAATTTTATTTGTAATTTGTAATATTTATTATGGTTTTTAAATGGATTTTAATATTATGGAAATGTTATTGTTTAATTGAATTTTATATTAATTGTGCTCGTCCTTGCGGAAGAGCACAATTGTGGGTGTTGTGCTCTTGCCAGAGAGCAGGCATGAATAGTACCGCCCGGGCCCACAACCGTGCCACTGGCAAGAGCACAGTTGTGGATGCTCTAAGGAGTAAGCCCTCACTTGTTGAGGCAGTGTGTTTCATCTAAGAATTCAATTTATTTTTGGTTGTTATTAGAAATATGTCACATACCCCGCTCACGTGTGGGCCGGAAAGGATATCGGTCTTCCATTACGTGGGTAGGCAATGCAAGAGATAAGAGAATCATTATCGATGTAGGCTGGAAAGGACATCGGTCTTCCACTCGTGAGGTAGATAAGAGATAAAGAGAAAACCATCATTGACTTGGGTCCGCTCTGATACCATATTAGAAATGTGTCGCTCACCCATAAAAGACTTTATAAGGGGGTTATCCACACTTATATATATAGATTATATGAGATCTTCACAAAGTCGATGTGGGAGAGAATTTTTAGAGAATTTAACATTATCTTTGTTCATCGATGGAAATCGGAAAATTGAATCATTGTGTTTGGGGAAATTATAATATGGAAGTTTGAAAGATGTGTTTAAAATACACCTATTGGTTTTAAAATTGGTTTTCAAAGAGAATACTAGTACTTTGTTTGGAGATGAAGGGAGAATGATAGTAAAACTCAATCATGAGATTTTGAAGATGAAATTTATATTTCACAAACTTTAAGATTTATTTGGTGTATTGATGGAATCTTTGAGAAATATGGATGTAATCAATTATAGGAGTAGTACTTACTTTTCTTGGCAATGATGTATGCGTCAAAACTGCGTACCATTGTTTTCTGAAGAAAATTGGAGTATACTCCCTCTCACCCCGAAAAAGTATGGACTATTACTTTTTTTTTCTGACTTTGAAAAGTTATGATCCTTCTAATTTCGAAAGCTTTTTTCTTTTTAAAGAGGCTTGATTCATTCTTCGCTAATAATACGTTATTTACTTTTTTTTTATCTCTCTCTTTTACTTTACCAATTATGAATTAAAATCTGTATCAAACCAAATATTCATATTTTTCAGAGACGGAGGGAGTATTTTTTTCAAAGGCATAATTACAAATATCTCCATTTTAAGACGTGTGGGACGGAGGGAGACAAAATATATATCAAGTACTTATAACAATATAGGACTGCTAAATTATACTTCATTAGTCTAATTAAAAATAAAATAATTTTCTTTTTGGGTTATCTCATTAAAAATGAAACATTTTCTAATATAGAAACAACATCATCTTTACCTTTTCATCTCTCTTACTTTTACTTTCTCTTCATTAGCTTACAAAATAACACTAGATACAATATCACGCCGAAAACATATGTTTCATATTTATTGGAACGAAGGGAGTATATATTCTTACTTTTTTTTTCTTTAGCATATAAAACATGCACTAGGATAATTTGAGCTAATTCGCATTTAAACTCCTATACTATACACAAGTTAGCGCGGAAGAATGCATTAAGTTAAATTTATGTGACAAACACTGTTATGCTCGCACCATATAATCTGTCAGAATGTACGATTTGCATTTCATAGAAAGATAAACATAAACACAGAATTGCATGCGATGAGGAGGATGTGAAGTTGAGTGGTGACGATGGGGTGAAGGAAGATGATTAGAGAAAGTTGAGGCTTGAATTGAGGGGAGTTTGGGTGATCAGTGCATTGGGAGGGGTTCAGCACCGGGCCGGGCGAGGTTTGGGGCCACTGGAGGGGTGGGAGACTGCTCGTTGTCGCCTCGTTATGATTTCTTCGTAATTCTGATTTTATTATCTTATATCTTTACTTAATTTTGATTAATTGCAAGATGTGACAAACTTATCTTATTTTGGTGTGTTCATAGTTTTTTTTGTTTATTGTGGTGTTTTCTTTATTATGTTGATTTTTGCCCAATCTGATTGAAGGTTTTCTTGTGTTTTGATTCAATAGATAAAGGATATTGTTTATGGTTTTTGCAACATAGTAGCATTACAAAAATCCCTTGTGTATATCATTCATATCATTACAAAAATCCATTGTGTATATCATTCATATCAAATTTCATAAACTTTGGCGGCAATTTTCAGCTATAACGACAATTTTTTGACTGTACCATAAATGAATCAACAAAATTTTTTATTAAAAGTAATAAAATATTATAGTCATTTTGTAGGTCAAGATTAATATATTTTATTATTTTGAAATTTATGAATAAGTATTAATTTCAATTATATGAAGAAGTCAACTTAGAAATCACCGTAAACAAATTTGTCCACTTTTTTGGTATACATTTTTTGACCGCTAAATATACGTTTTCGAGTACGCAACAAACTAATCTTTTTTACTCAAATAAAAAAAAACTACATTCAAATCTTAGACGATTCATTTTTTTTATATATGACGCAATCCAAGTAGTTAAAGCAAAATATTTTTACTCCTTGAATACTCTTAAAAGATCAAAATTAAACTCAATTTATAAAAAAAATTATTTTACTTTTCGAACCCACAAACATTCAACTATACACTTGGTCACCCTATAAATTAATCTGCCCCAGGCAGAAGAAACATAAAATAAAACAAAACAATTGAAAAAAAAAGAGAGTAGAAAACATGTTCTTTTGTTGTTACTTTTGGTTAAGTACTTTTGGTTGAGATGGATTTATTCTCGTGATCATTCCCAAACACGCCCTAGGATTTCACGACCACTTTTCTTCCTCTCCTAACTGTAATCTCAGATTCTCCAAAAACTCCTCTCACTTTAACCAACCACCTTGAAAATATCGACACTCACTCACCTCTCTCTTCCCCAATTCCAATTCCAATTCCTCACCGGAAAAAAACTCCAATTTACCGTCTCCCATTTCGCCCTCTTCCCTGAATTTTCCTTATCGCACCTCGAAGCATTCCGATTTTCGATTTTTTGGGGGGTTTAGTGTCACAAAAGAGGGGAAAACCAAAAAAGGTGGAATCTTTATTCAGTTTGGAAATGGGGGTTGATTACTACAACATACTGAAAGTGTCTAGAAACGCGACGGAGGAAGATTTGAAGAAATCGTACAAGAGATTGGCGATGAAATGGCACCCTGACAAGAACGCGGTAAACACTAAAGAGGCGGAGGCCAAATTCAAGCAGATTAGTGAGGCCTACGATGTCCTGAGCGATTCGCAGAAGCGGCAGATCTACGATTTGTACGGCGAAGAGGGGCTGAAATCGGGTCTCTACCCGCCGCCGAGCTCGAAGGACAGGGATTCCGGCTACGGCGGCGGAGGGGCGGGGTTTAAGTTCAGTCCCAGAGATGCAGAGGATATTTTTGAGGAGTTTTTTGGTGGAATGGATGGAGGGAGTAGTGGCGGCGGCGGAGGAGGGGAATTGAAGAAGGCGGCGGTGATGGAGAGTAAACTGGCGTGTAGCTTGGAGGATCTGTATAAGGGGTCAAAGAGGAAGATGAAGATATCAAGAATTGTTCTTGATGGGTCAGGGTAGGTGATTTGTTTATTATTTATTGTGTTTCTTGAATTTTTTAATTTTTTGTGTCCAATTGTGATGAGATTTGTGAGGTTTATTGCAATTAGTCTAAGAAAGTTTGTGAGAATTTTTGTTGCTTGTTTTATGGTTAATTGATATTCCTTATTGTAAAGCTTTTGGCTTTGAGAATATTGGGTTTTTGGCCTTCTTGTGATTGAAGTGTGAATGAGGTAGGAGACAGGTTTTCCTTTGTTCTTATCTTGGTTTGCTATTTTGAGAAAAAGCATTACTTTTAAAGGTATATGTTTCTTGTTTTAGGTGTTGGTGGATAGAAGACAATAGAGTTAAACTGTGCTTCTTTTTTGTATAAGCATCTTCTGATGTATGTTCTGTGCAATGTTGCATCGCTTGCTCGGGTTAGCTTGAAGTCCTCAGGTTCATCATAGTGTCGTGGTTGTGGTTTTGTGTGCATTCTTGATCCCAATATGAGTTTTGCTATGTTGGATGTGTTCACGTCTAACTCAGTAGTTTGAATTGTTGTCATAGTATATGTTTTTCACTCGTTTCTTGCTTGTTCTTTCTGATCTCGAATAATATTAGATTCTCAAAAAATTTGTCAAGATGCATGAATTCTTAACCAGAAACATGATGCTAGAGATATGATAAGTGTTTGCTGCATTCTTTTGTTGTATTCTTGTTTTCATGTGAGTATCATGTTGTCTATTGCAGCAAGCCAGCCACAGTTGAAGAGGTTTTATCAATACACATCAAGCCCGGTTGGAAGAAGGGAACCAAGATTACCTTTCCTGAGAAAGGGAACCATGAAGCTGGCGCTGCCCCGGGAGACCTAATCTTCATTGTCGACGAGAAGCCCCACCAGGTCTTCAAGAGGGATGGCAATGATCTAATAATCAACCAAAAGATCTCTCTGCTCGATGCTCTCACAGGAAAGACTCTGAAAATATTAACCTTAGACGGCCGAGACCTCACTGTCACAGTGTCGGATATCGTAAAACCTGGCTATGAAATGATGATCCAGAACGAGGGCATGCCTATATCGAAAGAACCAGGCAAACGCGGAGATCTACGGATCAAGTTTGACATCAAGTTTCCCTCGAGACTCACGTCTGATCAGAAATCGGACCTCAGGAGGGTTTTGGGCAGGACATCCGGTTAATTCTTGGGTCAGTCGGAATGCTTATTAATTACCCATCTTAACTCTATTGTATATTCTTGAACCAATCGATTTTCGGAACAGAAAAAAAAAGTTCCTGTGCATAGTAGGCAAAGCAGATTGAGATTGGTTTCCTTTTCGTGCTTAGCGAATATCTTCTAGCTCAGACTTAGCTGCTAAACAGAAATCTTCCCTTGAAATTGATGTGGAAATCTGTAAAATGCAATATTTCTTTGTAATTTTGTTTCAAGTTATATATCTTGATTTCTTGGTTGTTTCTTTGGAGATGTCTTGTTTGTTCATTTTTTAACACAGAAATGTTCCTTTTACTATTTGTTTGGCCCAACTCACCACTAGAAACATATGGATTGCACTCTCTCAACTATTTGTGTGTTTAGATTCTATGCTTGTCAATCTTCTTCCTCAGGTCTTCCTTCTTGGCTCCTACAACCTTGTCGACCTCTCTCCCACTTTTCATCAGCACGAAAGTCGGCATTGTCTGAACCCCGAATTCCTGTGCCACATCCTGTTCGTATAATTACAGAAAGATCAGTTTTTTCAGACATAAATGGCTAGAATTTTGACTAAAAACAGGGCATCGTCCATACATCCAACTCATCAACATCAATCTTGACGAAGTCCACATCTGTTTATATTTCTGCAAACTCATCCACTGCAGGTTGAATATACTGGCAGTGCCCGCACCAGGCTGCTGTGAAGTCGACAACGAGCTTTCAACGCATGAGAATTTGTCAGAATCTCACATCAGTTCAGGTATCAAATTAGTAGCAAGTAACAAACACAATCTTTACCAGTTTCGGGGTCTGTTTAGAGGCTTCAAAGTGGATTTTCCAGGTCTTCGACGAATGGAAAGCAACCACATGGCCTTTCCTCGTCGCTGATCCATAAGTTACTGCAGGTGTAGTCTCATAACCAGTTGAAACTCCAGCTCCCATCTTCTTCTTCTTCTTCACTAATTTGAATGTATATTTTGGTTTGAATTGAGGATTGCTAGTAATGCTTGATTTTGTAGTGGTTGATGATCCACTTTTTCCATGCAGAATATGTTCCTGAATAGACTCTTTCTTTATGTTGATGGCTTCTATTAATCATGGAAATATAATATGGTTTTCATTGTAATCTATTTCTCATAAAAGAGTCCAAAAATTATTGTGGAGCACTCTTTATTCTAATATTCCTGACTTTTCATTTTTTTAATTTATATTTTATACTCCATTTAAATGTTTTAATTTGTTATAATTACAACATTTTTTGGTAAGAGTGCATGGAACCGGTGCTTTGATGAATAAGCATATATAAAAACGAAGTAGGTATGGTTAGGATTCGTACGAGTATCCTTATCTTGAATCGATCAAATGAAGCAACCTATGTACTCCCTCTTTTTAATTTTTTTTATGATTATGCAAACTACAAGTGCTATTCCATTGAATGTACAAGTCAATTTTCATATGATGAATAAAGTATTCTTTGCATAACGTGCCAAGGGTAAAAAAAGAATCTCTATGGATGACAAAAAAACAACTTAACTTAACCCCTGTCATCTAGATAATGAGGATTCCTTTTTTAACTACAATCGGCGTCTTCTTCAATTCGATTATTTTTTCCATAAGTTAGTTCAGCTTTCTTGTTTTTTCCTTAGTAGCAAGAATATGGTTAGGGCTTGATTGATTGGTAGTAATACGTCCGATAGAGATATTTATATAGGCTTTTCTAGCTGATTGATAGGAATGTTAGTCTCCCGGGTTTATTTTCTTGACCCGCTAAAATTTTGTTTATTATCTACCATTCACAGAATAGGCAATATCACCAACACCCTTCCGATAGTGTGAAACCCAAATTTACCAATAGAATTTAGGGCACTTTGCAGACCATTTTGCCCTTCAATTCCTCTTCTTCTTCTTTGTTGTGGCCTCACCCCAAATTGAAGTGAGAGCTCCAACACTTGAGTTTCTCCAGCTGTGGCCATAAGAGGACGATCGATTTAGAGGCGAAGGTATTAGCGTAGAAATGACAAACGAACTAACTCAGACTAAGGTGTGTCTATTTCCCCTCAATTGGCTTCCCTCTGTTACCCCTTTTGATTGAATTCACAAATCGATTTTGCTGATATGTTTCTGATATGGCGTCGAAGGGTTAGGGTTCCTTTTGTTACCATTTTTTGTCTAATTCAGAAATCGATTTTGCATTTCTGGTTCTGATATTGCGTCAAAGGGTTTGGGTTCCCCTCTGTTACCATTTTTGGTCGAATTCACCAATCGATTTTGCATTCACAGTTCTGCTATTGCGCTGTAGGGAGAGGGTTCCCTTTGTAACCATTTTTTGTCGAATTTCACAAATGGATTTCGCAATTAGAGGTTCTGATATTGCATCGAAAGTTAGATATAATGTTTTTTATTGACCACTTGTTCCACGAATTTGCAGTAAGGGATCAGTTCATTCAATTCTCAATTGGTTACTGTGTTGAAGGTGTAAGTGAATTTGCATTGAAGTCTAGATTCAATGAATGAGATGTAGAATTTATTATGTATGTTGTACTGAAGTATACTTTTGAAGTATACTTTTCAGTAGAAAGATTTCTGTAATTTGAATAAATTGATATCCTAATATTTCTGCAGTTTGGATTGAGCATCTTAGAAACTATGTTGATACCAGTATCTTGTTATGGTTTCCAGTTGGTTGACGAAACAAATTTATGATTTTTGTGGCAATCATTTTTAGCTATTGAAATCAATAATTCTCTGTTTTGCATCGTTCTTTAGGTTGCACGTCGGCGGAAAAAGCTTTCATACTTCATGCTAGTGCTAGAGGAGATATTTACAAGCCATTGCTCGAGCGCATTCCGGCGAATGTACACCACATCAACAGATTGGTTGGTGTAACTGATCGGTCATGCATGGATAATCTACGCATGGATAGGAACACATTCGGTCGACTATGCCGTTTATTGAAGGATGTCAGTGGTCTTTTGTGGATAAGAAGTTTGTCACCGTTGAAGAAATGGTAGCAATGTTCTTGGGTATACTAACTCACCACAATAAAACTCGTGTGGTTGGTTTCCATTTTCTCCGCTCATCGCAGACCGTTTCTTGCTACTTGTACGTTGTCTTATATGGAGTGCTAAAGCTTCATGAGATTTTGCTAGTGAAATCTGAATCTGTTGATGAAAATTGCATCGACGCAAGGTGTAAGTGGTTTAAGGTTTGGTTATTTGTGTCAATTAATAGTTGATTGAATCTTATATGCTTATCTCCAACTGAACTAATCCATCTCACTTGTTGTTACTACTTCAAAAGGGTTGTCTAGGAGCATTGGACACGACATATATCAACGTTTGTGTTCCTGCCACAGATCTTCCCAGATATCGCAATAGGAAAGGACAAATAGCCACCAACACATTGGCTGTATGTGACCACCGTCTAAGATTTGTCTATGTGTTACATGGGTGGGATGGATCTGCCGGGGACTCGAGGATATTGCGAGACGCACTCAGTAGACCACTTGGCTTCAAAGTACCAAGAGGTACTATATAATTTATTGTAATTTTTGGCTCAGTAGTTCCACTCTTGTTTTATATGTTCCTATAGCTTAGTATTGTCTTACGCAGGACAATACTATTTGTTTCGAATAGTGAAGGCTTTATCACTCCATACAAAGGAGTTAGATACCATTTGAAAGAATGACGACCCTCTTGTCAAGCCCCTCAGACACCGGCATAATTGTTCAACATGCGCCATACCAAGGCTCAAAACATCATAGAGCGAGCCTTTGCTGTGATGAAAATGCGCTGGGGGATTCTTCGCAGTGCAAGCTATTATCCTATTGATGTGCAAACAAATCTTATCAGTGCTTGTTTTTTGGCTCCACAATTTCATTCGCGGTCAAATGGATATTGATCCTCTTGAAGTGCAAATGGATAGCCAAGGGGACAATGGCAGTCGATCTGATCCTGATGATGATCGAGTGGATTTCATACAGAGCATCGAACCTACCACCCCTTGGGCTAAGAAGAGAGACGATTTAGCAGCTGAAATGTGGCTTGATTTCAGTTCATAATTTGTTGATGAAACTGTGTACTACTTAAGAACTTGTTTTCATTTTGATTTTAGGATTTTCGATATATTCCTGATGGTACTTTGAAATAGACAGAATTTTATATGCACTAGTTGATTTTATGGAAGCTACTGATCCATTATAAATTGCTACCAATTCTAATTTTCTTGGGACTACCATTGTCATTAGTTTCAATTTGTTTTTGTTTCTTTCTCCACAACGTTGCTCACATTTTGCTAAGTATCCATTATATTATGTACAAATGAATTGCAGCGTTTGCAATAGGAACACTAACCCATAGAAACCAAAGTACTAAATAATAAATGAATCAAATTGTGGGGGGAAATAAGCACAGTTAGGCACATAATAAGCAAACAAGGTAAGCAAAATTTTAGTCAAATTGAGGGATTTTTGGCTCCCAAAAAGCAAATAAGGTAAGCAAAATTTTAGTTTGAGGATTTTTTTTGCTCCCACAGATTAAGCAAATTCTCAAACATATTAAGATAACTTATGGAAAACAAATGTAACTTTCTCAAACAAGCAAATTCTCAAACATATTATGCAAACTTTCGGTAAACAAAGGCAACATTGATCACTTCCATTAGAATGAGGAAATAAACAAAGCTTCTTTACAAAAATTACAAAGTCATTTAGTTCCACAACTACAAAACAAGATAGCATATTGTTGAATGTTTGGCCCATCATGGAGCCATCATCAAAAAAACCTAATAACCATTCCACCATTTGCACTAGCAAAGTTCAAAAAAAGATGGAAAACAGTCTAACCAGTCGATCTGACTGCTATATCATGCCATCACTTTCCAGCTTGAACACCACAAATTCAGGGCGGTCATCCTCCGGCATACTCCTGAAGAGATCCAACAGCTCCGACTCTTTGACAAGTTTTGCAGATGTGTAGAATTTTTGCTTCATTGTTAACCCGGAGATTTGTCCTAGCAGCTTGTAGACCTCTTCCCGCTTAGCACTTTATTCGAACTCGTATCCTATCCTTTTTTATAAGGTATCTAGCCGTGCGGTTGTATTGTCATTCATCTTGTTCATGATATCAAGGACACACTCCAGCCGGTCTATAGATTTCCGTTTTTTACCTCCTATTTTGACAGGTTTTTGAGCAGACCTCTCCCCATGAGTGTTGCTTGAATTCCCAGGCTCTGGGATGGCATGTTCACCAACTACTTCATTAGCTACTACTTCATCAGGAAATAGTTCATCCAAGCTTGGATGGTAATCGACATCCATATCCATTGGCCTGCTCCCGTGCATCATAGCAGCGGACTCCGCTGCACCTCTCGACCGAGCACCAACAGCACGATCTTTGCCAAATATCTCTTTCCATTCTTCCCAAAGAGGCCAAGATTTGTTGCGCATGTATCTAGCGTTGTTGTCCTTCTAATTAATATCAGAGATCGAATACAAAGTCATTATGCATATTGAAATAAAGATGGACTACGACCTCAATTGACACATATGAATTATAGCATTGGATAAAATTTTGCAAGCAACCTGTTATAAACTAATTCATGATTCAGTCCAGAGCCTTTGTCCTAGCGGTAAGGAGCTTAGACATTATTGCATGAGGTGCCGAGTTCGAGTCCTCTTGACATTAGTTGTAATTTCCTCATATCTATAGTATACGAGTTTATTTGTAATTCTCTCCCTTATATAGGAGTTAATTTTTTTTTAAAAAAAAACTTATTCATGATTCAATACTCAGCTCGTACCTGCACAATCTGAGACCACTGCTCATCCTCGCACTCTATTTTGTAATCATCGTGTGCATTGAAACCTACCCCGCTCCGATCGAGGATGGAACAAATTGAGGAGTAGTTCTTCTTCCAAGTATTGACCTTCGAGTAAATATGGGGACGGGGCTTTATATCGGTTCTTGGAAATTCCTTTTTCATTGCTTCATGAAGACATTGTAAATATCCAGCTCTAAAACCATTATCGGATTCCACCCAATTGCAACCAATTCCTTCAATCCAGCTATTAGCGTAGCCTCCTCTCGGTCTGACCAACAACGTCTAGACCTATCTCCTTTCATTGCCTTACTTTGACCACACTCACTGCTATCTGTACAGCATACTCATTGACAATTCTTCATTCGTAAGAAGCACCGAGAGAAAGCAGTTAAATACCCAATTTGTAATGCATACACTAACCTTGAAAACTTGTATTCCTTTCGAAAGCATTGGAACGTAGTTGCGAGTCTGCCATAGGTCCTCACCAAAATCCTACATTTTATTTCATGCCATGACATAAACTGCCAACTATGTATAAATATTCTAGATGAAGAAACACATATGAAATCAATCAAGCTCGCCACACAACGTCATGAATAGAAACATGGTGAGTAATTCCCCGATTGAGAGCCAACATAAATCAACTGCCCCAAATTTGGGGGAAAAATAGGCACATATAAAGCATAGCAAATTAACAAACATAGTGAGCACAATACAAACCGCCGTCGACGATTTACGAAACAAAAATATGTTGTTCTAAAACCAGAAACCCTTCAACACAGACTAAGTTTCGGGAGTTTTCATAACGTTAGAGCGAGTAAATACGTGAATCGAAACCATGCCTGATTATACGCAGTGTAGCGTCGAGCGTCAATCTACGCCTCTTCCCTCATCCACAAGCTGCTGAGAGTCTCTCTCAATTGAGGTATGTATATGATTTCTAGAAGGCATTGCTGAAGTTGGAGGGAAGAAAATTTGGGGAATGCATTTTGGGAACAATGACTGCTATCACCTATCAAGCACCAGTTTGTCAAACCTAAGTTAGTAATGTAGATAATCAAACACTGATATGGGATTACTAACTCTGCCCCAAAATATGGAAAAGCATATTACTAATTTATCTGAGATTTTCCTTTCTCTACAATCAATCGCGCCGTTAGTGTTGAGTTAGGTGCAACGAGTGAAAAGAATATAGTCCACATATACGTAACTATCTCATACTCAAGTCCAATGTGAGAAAATTGTGAGGAAAGACTATTTTGTCATCTCATGCGTCGTCCAGCACTTGAAAATCATTCATTCTACGTAAATCATTGAACTTAAAAAAGAAATACTGAACCACTAGAATTTTAGCCACTTATATGAAGATAAAGACATACGTAATGATCTTAAAACACTTTTTTTTGCTAATATCATTATTCCCCCCCAAAAGCTGGCTTAGACTGGTAAATATCTGAGCCCAAATGGCTCAAGTTTGAGTCCACTGTAGCATAGTCTTTAAATTTTAATTCATAAATCCATAAAAAAAGTATAGCATCAAGACTAAGGAGATCACGATATCTTGAACGAACAATTAGCGTGCTAATCGACCAGTAAATCCTAGCTCAGATGGGCAAGTTTGAAGTTCAAAAGTATTTCATTTACTCCTCAATGTACTTCCACATTAAACACACACAAAAAAGGGTGCAGGTTTCCATGATACTAGTACTACCTTAGAAAAAGATCTAGGATGCAGTTTGAGCGTTGCCAGGTGGGCCCTGGTAACCAAAGTTTCCACCCATACCCCTGCCGCCTCGGCCTCTGTAGTTATAATTGTTCCTTGGCTGATAACCACCAGGCTGATCATAGCCTCCCCTATTGCCCCCTCGCCCTCCACGGCCATTGCTGTATCCTCCTCTGCGGCCACCACCACCACGACCACCTCTGTAGTTCTGATATGGCTTACGAGGGGCGTGATGCTGCTCCTTCATGTCAGCATCTGTCAAGTCTTGATAAGCATCACTGTCGGGAATGCCATGATCTGTTTCGGTCTGATCTTCTGATTGATTTTCTACATCTAATCCTCCCTAAGACCAATATGGCGGAACATTAATGAATGGTCAGGGCAGAGAGTGGAAATCGAAGTGCACTGCCTCTAGCTAAATACTTATACTAAGGGGGGAAAGGACTACCTGGTGCAGTTCTTCAACTCGTGCGGCTGCTTCATTGCCATATATTTCATTGTCGTGGGAATTGGGTGACTGTTCTTCCTGAAAGGCACAAGGTTCAGTTAATGGGATACAAAGGAAAAGAACATTACAACTAATATGAAATGAAAAATATCAAGACCAAATTAAACTATGTAGTAATTCGTAGAGTATAGATTCTGACAAATATGGTCTCATATCCACTTGAGTTCTGGTTAGCTTACTTTGACACCGAAATTGACCATGATATCCACTAGATAACCAAAAAATGCAAGAAAATGACCCACTTCTCATTGCTCACTACCATAGCCATAAAGATATTCAGCAATCTTTATTCTGGCAAGGTAGTACTAGTGAAACGAGTTTGAAAAAGATAAATAAAAGGATTTAAAGATGTCAACATAACAGTTGTCGACATTCTTGGGAAAACTCTTGTCTGCTCTTTTACTGGAGGAGGATTATATTAACCGTTCAAATTTTGGACAAATGGAGAGGATGGAGTGGTTGAGTCCAGTTCTTTAACTGGTGGAAGATCATTGGAGAAGACGATAGAGAAAGAGACGAATAGCGTTGAGGAAAAAGAGTTTATTTTGATTTCAGAATTTTTATTTATTTACTGATGATATGGATGGCAGCAGTTCATGATTTAAACTAATATAATCAGGTCATTTTGATATAACAGAAATAGTTTGGTATTAAAATTGGTATTTATCCAATTACACAAGGTCTTTTGAGGTTCTGAACAACAGGCATAAACTTGGTCACGAAGAGATGCTTGGAGGACTATTCTGCGATTATTCAGTGGTATAGATTTCTAAGCAAACTACTTGATCAGTTTCAAGATTCTAAAAAATTTATAAGTATAGGAACTTCCTAAATGATATACATGAGGCTTTGGGGTCCTGTTGCTATAGTTCATCAAGAATTGCAACATTTTCTCGCACAAAGAATGACAGACAGAAAATGATAACACATAATAATTCAGCATCATTCGATTAAAGAACTTCCAATTGTATAGACAATGTCAAACTAGACCTAGTACATTTTAGCAATATATACATATATCATGATGATCTTACCTCTTGCTGAAACTCAGTACCCGAGCTTTCCACTGGGACATGCATGCTGGCTGGAGGAATCACAGAACCATGGACTGGCAGCACCTGAAAAGTATAATTTCCAGCAGCAGCAGCAGCAGCAGCAGCAGCATCAACTGGAGCCTTTATCTCTGGAGTAGTTGTAAAGTACTCTGAAGCCATAATTTTGTTTAACTTTTCCCTCAATCCAGCATCTGAAACAAATCATGTGAGTGAAAAAATGTAAACACTAATTCCTCAAGAAACATCATTTTGCATTGTTGAAAACATATTTTATGAAAAATAAGCATCAACAAAATCACGTAGCAGAACATAATCAGGGATCAACAGCAAAATCACATTTCAAGACAGAATCAAAGTACCGGCCAGAGAATCATATTACAGGACAGAAGATATTGACATAAAAATCACATTACAGGACAGAATCAAGGTACCCACCCTAAATCATGACATGAATCAAGGTACTAGCAAAAAATACATATTACAGGATACAATCTCTGTATGAGCCACATAATTTCATTTGAACAACACAATCAAGAATCACAACAAGAATAGCACAATTAAAGTAACATTATAGTTATAATACATAATTCGGGCTTCGGCCATACAGATAGAGAGATACACATGCAAATATGAATGCCAAGAAAGAGACAAGACGACTTGACGTGATATTAGCTTCACAAATCAGTATTTTAACCAATAAGCCAAAAACAATACTGATAATATCAATCAACACCAGGCTAATCATGCATCGCAATTTACATATGCACAAAAACTAGCTACGCATTGCCACAATCCAAGGAAACATCTCTATCTAAATGATTAAACTCAAACAAACCAAAAATAGCCAGAACTGACAGCTAGTAAAAAAGAAGCAGATATAACTTCAACCAAAACTAGAATCTACGATATGACAATCACACAGTTATTACAAACACAACGAAGAATACGCATAAAATTCACAAATGTAAACATATCACAATCAAATTTCCACAAACAACGATTGCAAGGTGTTCATACAAGTGATATTTGACCCCGCCTCAATTGGTTGATCAGCGTTGGTGAGCCATAGCTTAGCATGCTTCGCACACTTCTCCAGTGAATCCTTATGCGACAAGTTCGAATTAACCGGCCGTGAAATCAACAAACCCCCAACCGCCGCAATCACGTCCAAATCTAACTCTTTCAGAGGATCGCCAGCAGCATCATCATCTGTAACGTAATCGTACGTCAAGCAGCAATTCCTCTCGTGCGTCCTCCTCAGCATGTCATCGTTCGCCCTCATTAGAGTCTGCACATCGAAAATGCTACCGAAATACAGCAGATTTAGCAGATCAGAAACCGCAGAAGCGTCGCCGATCTGTTGCTTCCCCTCCGGCTCGGCGGCGGCGACTCCTTCGTTCGCGAATTCGCCCGACGAGCTGCCGGTTTTGTGGCTGTTCTTCGCTAGAGCGAGTTCAATTTCCTGATCGACGGCGCTGAGGAGCGGCTGGCGGATTTTCTCGAACTCGTCTATGCCGGCAACGACGTAGGGTTTGGAACGGATAGTTTCCTCCTGCTCTTTGTTGAGAGTTTTTCCCTGAGCGCGAGACTCTTCCATCTGCGAGATGCGATTGAGCTTCTTCCGCAGCGCGCGGAGACGCTTGTTGACTAGATTGAGAACCGGTCCTTCGTTCGCGATTTCGGATTGAGACGGTGCTGGTGTTTCCGCCGCCGCCATTGATGATGGTTGGGGTAAGTGCGAGGGAGAGTTGAATCGGAGAAAGCTAGGGTTTTGCGCTGCCGCGGAGCAGCAGAAAGAGGCGAGAAAAAGGCGGGAGGAGGAAGGTGGGGTTTTGTGGACAGATAGATGAAAGGGTTTAAGTGAAGAGAGAGAGTGGATTTTTATTCAGTGTTTTGGAAGAGCGGTGAGATGAGGTGTTTTTTATCACCATTCTGAGCGTCTCCAGTAGGGATGTCAATTTAGCCCGCAACCCGTGGACTGACCCGAATAGCCCGCCAAATTTATAGGGTTAGGGTTGAAAATTTCCAGCCTGATAAAATTACAGCCCGATTAGCCCGCACCTGATTAACCCGCAACCCGTTAGGGCCAGACCCGAAAACCCGATGGGCTGGCCCGAAAACCCGATAAAATTTATATTATTCTATTTGTTTGACTCTAATTCGACACTTCATTGATTATTTTATAATACAGATTACTGAAAAAATAACTTTCCATTTTATATATTAAATATATAAATTATATATTAAGTTTTTATTAATATAATAATAGATAAATGAATTAGAAACTTCAAATTCACTAAAAAAATATATTTAAATTTCTAAACATGCTTTAAAATTTCTTGATGTTTATGTTTTATGTTGCATAAATCTCAAATATTAGTATTTGATCATGTTAATATTTGAGTTTATGCATATATCTCAAATTTATTATAATTAAATATTTTACATTTTATAAATATAACTAATTTTTACCAGTATTTATTGGATTGATCGCATGTTAATTTTATCGGTAGCAACCTGATTAACCCGATGGGCTAGCCCGAAACCCGAGCTTTTAGGGTTAGGGCTGAACTTTCATAACCCGAAAAAATAACAACCCGATTAGCCCGCACCCGATTGACCCGCAACCCGAATAGGGTTGGCCCGAAACCCGGTGGGCTGGCCCGATTGACATCCCTAATCTCCAGTAAGACTGGACGTCAAATAGCCCTCACATAGCCTTCACACTACCACATCATAAGCACTACAATTCTCCTACCACATCAGCTTGCCAAATCAACTGGACATCAAATAGCCCTCACATAGCCTTCACACTACCTATCCACATCACTAATAACAATTATATAATTTAATTTACAATCGTATCAACATACGGAATTTAATTTACGAGACAAATACGGGAAATTCGAATAATACTATTAAAATTTAAAAAGTACATTAATTTTAAAAAAAGTACAATAATTTAAAAAAAGTACAAAAATTAAAAAGTACAATTAAAAAAGTACAATATTTCTATATGGAAACATAAAACATTCAAAGATGTCTCTATAAAAGAGAGACAACCTAGAATGATTTTTGTCCCACATCGAATGTGAAACATAAAACATTCAAGGATGTTTCTATAAAAGATAGACTACCTAGAGTGGTTTTTGTCCCACATCGAATGTGGAACATAAAACATTCAAGGATGTCTCTATAAAAGAGACACAACCTAGAATGGTTTCATAATTCGCAAGCCCATTAAATATATATGGGCTATTACGAATTTCTTGTATAAATTTATTTGTAAAAATTGTTTTTAAATATTAAAAACAATTTTCATAAATAAATAGTATTTTTTTAAAAAAAATTTAAATTCGAATTTTTAAAACTTGAATTAAAAAAAAATTAAAAATTTGACGCCGGTTTGACGCCGATCCGGGGCCTACAATGGCGCCGTGAGGATCGGCGTCAGAACCGGCGTCATCGCGCGAATCGGCATGGCCACGCCGATTTTGACGCCGATTTCGCCGACGCCGGTCACAATGGTTCGGCGTCAGAACCGGCGTCGGCGAAAAATCGGCGTCGCGGTTTTGACGCCGGCATTGGAGATGCTCTTAATAGTCGGATTTTTGCATCATGCCATCAATATTATTATATTTTAAATTTTAATACTAATGACTAAAAGTTAACTAAGTGGGAGTAGTACTGTAGTAGTATGAAAACTCATCGTTATATTTTAATAATAACAATGTAATTGCTAACCTATGCTTCCCTGCGAGAATGACAAAACTCACTCGATTAATTCAATACATAACGACAATCTTGCACAACATAATTAGAGAGGAGATAATTCGATTTTCATAAAATTACACCACTTCACAAGTAATTTTTTCAAAAAATAATGATGTAGGGTAGGTAGAGATATACATCGACACATTATTCATGGCACAACATAATTAGAGAGGAGATAATTCGATTTTCATAAAATTACACCATTTCACAAGTAATTTTTTCAAAAAATAATGATGTAGGGTAGGTAGAGATATACATCGACACATTATTGATCATAGTATGTGTTTATTATGAGCATCTCATGTAATAGTATAACATACGTATTTACTTTTTAAGATATACTAAGAGCATCCTGTTAAAGACCTAAATCCTTAACGTCGATTTCCACACAAAATCAAGAAACGAGATGTCGTTGTTGTCGAGCGCCCAACGTTGGGTCGTGACTTGGACGGCAAAAAGGGGCAGTTGAGCGCGAGATCAGCCTCGTCGGCAACCTTAGGAGATGTTTCTTGTTTGCTACTCAATTGAGCCAAAAGAATGATAATTTCATATATTGATTGAATGAATAAAAAAGATAACAGTCTATCCTATTTATAATGCTACTGACTTAATGAACAAGAAAACAAAGATATAGAAAAAGATATGCTAAATCCCTATAATATCTAAACTAAATAATAATAATAGAGGTTCGTATCAACTCCCCCCGGTTAAAATCCACCTTGTCCTCAAGGTGGGAACCACGAAGCAAAAAGGAGAGATGAAAGCAGAAGCTTCGGCAATGCAACTCCTCCTGGATCAAACACACAACGAACAGATGAACGTCTCCCTTCTTCACTTCCATAAAAAATCAACAAAGGAGACCCAACTTTGTCGGAAAAATTCTTTGCCAAATCGAAAAGCTTGTCCACGCCTCCCAGAATGCCCAAGCATGGCATGTCATTACTCGGAGGGATCAACCTTGCATCTTTGTCGAGCGATGTTGATCGATGATTCATACTTGGAACATCACCGATATTCAAATCCATATAGACACAAGCAATTACGAGCAAATCGGTGTAAGCACCATCTCCTTTCTTGCCCCAACAATTTCCAACAACATTTTTGGATGACACTTGAACAACATTGAGTGAGGTGATTATCTTCTCCACTTCACCAATAGAACCATACTCCTCTTTATTTTCTAGCAATGTCTCCTCCTTTTCACCAATCTTCTCATCATATATCCCAACGAGCACTTGCGGTGACTCATTGTCGTTCTTGACAATCCCTTTGTTCTTGACGAACTCTCCAGGGGACTCGTTGTTTGGAACATCAAGAGGAGCGCCATCATTGTGAACATCGGTAACGTCATTGGGAACATCATCACCGAATACTATCGTGGGAGTATTATCAATTTTCTCTTCGGCTAAATTCTCATCTTGAATGTTCTCCTCAAACTCCTCCCCATCATCCACATAACATAGAATGTGTTGTTTACACACATGTCCCCTCACCCATTTCTCGGGACAGTGCCAGCAGAGACCCAACCTGGACCGTTCTGACTTCTCCGCTTGGGAGACCCGTATTAGCGGCAGGCGTGGCTGCTCTGGAGTTTGACTGGTCACACACGCGGGCTGACTGTACAGGTCCCGCGTTGGCTTTTCAGTGGAGTAGCGGGGCTGGTGGGAGGCGGGCTGGACTCGCGCTCTCACCTCCTCCCGAGGGCGAGGTCGGTCCCAGCACGTCTCCGAGCGTCGGGGCCGGTCAACGGTCGGGTAGCCGCGGTCCTGCTGTTGAGCCGGTGGGTCCCCCAACGTTGGACGGTGCCGCTGCGTTGCGGTTGGCGGGTAGCGATCAAACCCTAATTGGGTCTGATGATCTCCGCGATCAGATAGGTGCCCACCCCTCTCGACGTAGCCACCGTGGTGTCGGGGCCAGGCGTCTTGCGCGCGGTCGCGGTACCTGATGTGCTGGTATCTCGGCCGTGGGCGACGATCAGGTGGATCCAAGTGGTGTGAGACGTAGGGTGATTCTGGATCAGGCCACGAGGGCGGACGGATTACTTTCACCCGGCTGCTCGGAGGGTCCCAACTGGTTACACGGCGAGGTTGGGCCGGCTGGTAGGGACGGAATAACTGTGTGGCCTGAGGGAAGTCGTATTGACGACGGCGATAGCCGGCGTAGTCGTATGACATGTTGACGGACTGAGGCGTGGCTGTGGTGGATGATGATCGTCTGACTTCGACGCGGCACGCGAGAATCCTTCCCGTCGGCGTTGCAGAAGTAGTGTTGTCCTGCGGATAGAGCTCGGCAGGAAGACGGGACTCGACAACCAAAGCAGTTGCTGTGCGCGGAATGTTTTCCGTCTGGCAGCGGTGTAGCTTCGGTTCGAGATGGTGGGAGGGTCAGCTCTCAATGAAAGCACCAGTTGTTAAGGACCTAAATCCTTAACGTCGATTTCCACACAAAATCAAGAAATGAGATGTCGCGTTGTCGAGCGCCCAACGTTGGGTCGTGACTTGGACGACAAAAAGGGGCGGTTGAGCGCGAGATCAGCCTCGTCGGCAACCTTAGGAGATGTTTCTTGTTTGCTACTCAATTGAGCCAAAAGAATGATAATTTCATATATTGATTGAATGAATAAAAAAGATAACAGTCTATCCTATTTATAATGCTACTGACTTAATGAACAAGAAAACAAAGATATAGAAAAAGATATGCTAAATCCCTATAATATCTAAACTAAATAATAATAATAGAGGTTCGTAGCACATCCACAATTGGACGGATGTCCCGACGGACATCCCGACCGACTTCCCAAAAACACCTCATGTCACGTCATAAGGACCTCCCACTGCACTACCACGTCATAATGGCATCTCACTGTACAATGGCAGACATCCCGACGGACATCCACAGTAATAAAAAATCACAAATTCACCGAATTAAACAATTTACGGAATTAAACAATCTTGACACGAATACGGAGAAAATACAACCACTTTATTTTAAAAAATACATACATAATTATTTTTAAAAAATAAATACATAGTTAAAAAAACAACCCCAAGCTTCGATAAATGCGGCCCCATCTCACTCCTTGTCATCCTTGTCACTAGTCCCGGCGCCACTCCCGGGCAGGGGTGGCATCCCCAAATCGGCCCTCAGAGAGTCGATGGCATCCTTCAACATCATCTTGTATAAGGGATCAGTCTTAGCATGCCACTTGTCCATGATGTCTATCAGGCTCTGCGTTTGCTGCATGCGGGTGAGATGGTTGAGCTCGGGAGTGACCTGGGAAGAAGCTTCTGATTGGACCTTGTGAGACCCGCTGGCGCTTCTCCTAGCCATCCGCATCGCGGTCTTTTGCCCAACCGGGCGACGACGGCGGGAAGACGATTGAGGGGTCGGGAACTCTGCCTATGCGTCAGGGAGTTCGTGGGAACCAGCACTGCTGCTGTACTCGCCGGAGGCGTTGATTTTCGTCTGCTTCGGCCAGCCAGCTTCAACACCCGCACTAAACTTGGCGGAAGTCTGCACCACAAGATAGACCTCTCAATATTTGAATTCCCCGAAACCCAATTCACTGTCAGGGTAATGCTGGTGAGACAGAAGCTTCACATCATCGGCCGACATGCCGCTGGTTTCCGTGTGGAGGTTGTTTTGGTAGATGCCGGAAAATCGGCTGAGGTGCCTCCTCAGCCGCTGCCACTGTTTCCGGCATTGCTCTCCATCGTGAGGCTTCCCACCTGGCGGTTTGAATTGGAGGTAGCTTTGGCTAATGCGCCACCACATTCTGTCGATATGCTGGTTAACCCCGACGTAGGGATCCTCGACTACACCGACCCAGGCCTTCGCCAGCGTAACGCACTCCCCTATGCTCCAGATGGTCCTCTTTCTCCTGCCGGCTTCCTCCGCCCCCCCATCGGCCCCCGCCCCACTCTCGTTCCCCACACGCGAGGATGAGGTAGTGCCCTTGCCCTTCCCTCTCTCTTGCTTCCGCGTCCTCCCTGCCGCCAGTGGCATCTCACTGGGAGACTCCCTGGCCGGAGATAGCCCCAACTCCTCAAAAGAGAAAATCTCAATGCCGGTGAACTGAATCTCCAGAGGAGTACTCTGGGGAGAATCACTAGACAATAAATCCATGTAGGGGCGATAGACACTGTACCCAGGTGATTGGGGGACCCCCTGCCTGCTTCCCCCCGCAGCGGCAGGCATGCCTTGCATCATCCCGAGCATCATCATCCCGTGCATTTGGGGCATCATCCTGTCATCGCGGCACTCACCCCGGGCATTTGGGGCATCATCCCACCCATCCCTGCACACCAAGGGGGGTACATATTGTAGTACCCTGGCATCAACCCCGCCATTTGGGGTTGGGGCATCATCGGCGCCATTCCGGGCATCATCCCCGGACATCGGTGCACTTCCGCCGGCGTTTCCCCCAACTCTAACGGGAAACGTCGGCGTTTGTGACTCGCTCGTGACGGGGGAATCACTATCGTAGTGCTCCATTTATCTTCAAAAGAAATAAAAGTAGAGAGAGAGAAACTCGTTAAAACAAGTGGTGCGAATGAAATGAAGTTCAACGAGCCGTATATATAGAGTTTTTTTTAAATAAAAAAAATTAAAAATCGGGACGTCCGTCGTGGCACCGCAATGGCGGACGTCACGACGGACGTCGTCGGAGAGCCGCGGATCTGCGGTGTCTGCAAGCGACGTCTGCGTCTGCCTCCCGCACTCCTAATGGCGGACGTCTCGCGCGGACATTCAGCACGCCGGTCCGACGTCCGCCATTGCTGATGCTCTATGTATTTTACAATTTTGAATACTATGTAATTATATTCTTTACACCATTTTTAACTTTCCTCTATTCGGGTAAAAAATGCTCCATAAATACTCCTATTTAATTTTGTCATATATTTTGATAATGTGATGCTTTCTTAATTCTATATGTTCACATATTTCTTTATAAATTCACACGAACCATATAGAACTTGAGTTTCCCTAGCTCTATGGCATTGGTTTTTCGTCTACTCGGCTAGCCTATCGCAATAGCGGACTAGCCGAGCGCTTATTTGCACGGCCAGGGTACTGTGGATGCTCTAAATTACATGGGTCTAAATTACATGGGTTAATTAATTACCTCCAACTATATAATCCGATCTGACTGGTAAAAGATTGGTGTGACTAAATACTCACGATCTTTCAGTATTTCCCTAAATAAACTCCCAAAAATTAAAAAAAGAAAATAGTTTATATTAGTATTATCTAAAATCATGGAAATCAAATGCCGCTGCACTTTCACACTACCTCTCTATTTTTGCAGAACCCTCATCAATGGCTGCCGTTCTATCATTCTCTTCCAAAACCATTTCTACTTTACCTCAATCCAACTCCAATCCCAAATTTCCCTCTCAAAATGCCCATTTCTCTCCATCCCGAAACCCTCAAATTCTCCCCAAATTAAACTTCTCCCACCTGGGCCGTCGCAAAATCTCCTTAACCCGAGCAAAATCCAAAGAATTTATCCAGAAAATTGCCAAGGACGAACCTCTACTAACCTCCGACGTGAAGCCAGTGAAATTCCTATTCTGGGTGTTGCTGTGGGCGTCTGTCTCCGTTGGGCTCTACGCATTTTCCGGCGAAGCCAAAGCCGTCGTTGCAGCTGTCGCTTCCGATTCAATTAGGGCTTCGGGCTTCGGCGTTAGGGTTGTTAACTCATTGCGGGCTTCGGGATGGCCCGATGAGGCTGTTGTTATTGCCTTGGCCACGCTTCCATTGATCGAGCTGCGCGGCGCGATCCCTGTTGGTTATTGGCTGCAGATGAAGCCTGTGATACTCACTGTCTTGTCTGTTCTTGGGTTAGTCTCAATTTTCTGCAGATGTTTTTAGGGGTTTTAAAGTTCAATTTTTGATTAGTTAAGTATGGAATTGGCAATGTGAATATTTTGCTTGTCTTAGAGTTTTGTTTGAGGCTATTGGTTGTCAGAGAATAGAATTTTTAGGGTTTAGAATTTTGGTGAATTGGGATTTTGTGAATTGTAAGAATGTGTAATAATGAGAGATTTTTCCTTGTTCTTGAATTGGGAGAGCGAGTACTTTGATTGCAAATGTGAAATGTGAGAAATGATATTTTCTACAATTCTTTCAAAAGGAAAATTCGAGTATGTTTTAGCTTTTCTGTAAATTAAATTTGTGCCTTCTCTTTAGCTAAAAGTGCATCTCATTTACTGAATCTTGAAAAAAGACCTCATGTAAATTTGTAGGTGAATATTAGTATCATAGTCATTATCTACTTTCTTGGTTTGGGATCTGCTCTCAAGAATGATTTAAGATGTGATTCAGTTAAATATACACAGCAAATCTAGCTTTATTCGGTGTAGATGATGGATGTTGTTTTTGTCACTAAACACAAATCAGGATTCATCAACAACACAACCTTATACTTGCTGCAGGAACATGGTCCCCGTGCCCTTTATCGTGCTATATCTGAAAGCATTCGCGACTTTTCTAGCTGGAAAGAAAGAATCACCGGCTTCCCAATTCCTCGACATGCTATTCAAGAGGGCCAAGGAGAAGGCCGGGCCAGTAGAGGAGTTTCAGTGGCTCGGGCTGATGCTGTTCGTTGCAGTGCCCTTTCCTGGCACGGGGACAGGGGCCATCATTGCCTCTGTATTGGACATGCCCTTCTGGCCTGCTGTCACGGCCAATTTTGTCGGAGTTGTGCTAGCCGGACTTCTGGTGAACTTGTTGGTGAACCTTGGGCTCAAATACGCCATTGCGACCGGTATTGTTCTATTCATCGTCTCCACATTCATGTGGAGCTTCCTTCGAGGATTGAAGAAGTCTTTCTCTGCATCAAACTGATGTTAGCAGCATAGCACATTCTTAGCTTGGATCAAAAGCAGAATCCTTGAGACCTTGACTGTTTAGGTTTAGATGAGAGAAATCCGAGGGTATGTTAAAGTAGTAAACATTTAAAGTGAGGCTTATTGCGCAATTGCAAAATATGTGTCCATTAGCTTTGGGTTTATTGGACCTTTTACATGGTAACATAATATTGAATGTGCCTCAATCTAGGCCTCACCCACGAGCCCATCGGGCCATAATGGCACTGTCGTGAATATTTGTTTTTTATATGCTTCTTTAATTTTGTAGAAATTCGCATTTACATAACATTATATTGTATAAATAAGGATTAGATTCATATAACATTTCATTTAAAGTAATAATTTTAAACATTTTACACTTTGACGTTTCCTTATAAATTATTTTCATTTTCGTGGTTCCTATTCGAATCAACGGGATCATGGTGCAATTATGCAACCGCTAAAGTGTACTTACTTTATATTGTACTCTAAATATAGTTTATTTTTCTATTTTGGTGTCCATGAAAAAAATCTTATTTTTAAAAATTAAAAGTTTCTCTTGTATTTTTCTCCGCTCTCTTATGCTTTACTCACATTTTCTCCTTCTTTTATACTTTACTAATTTTTCATTAAAACATGTGTCGTCCTCATATAGGACTATTTTTCATGGAAAGGAGTACTAAATTCATTAACTATGCTATGTGTGTCAAGTTCAAGATTTCGTAGTTTTTACCCACAATCAAATTTTTATTATATCTCCACTCCTATCACTAAGAGCATCCACATCCGTGCTCTTGCCAACGAGCACGGATGTGGGCCCGGACCCACTTTTACTCTCCGCTCTTAGGCAAGAGCACAACACCCACATCCGTGCTCTTCCGCAAGGACAAGCTCAAGGGTCCCACCATTCTATTATTCAATTTAAATAAAAACATTTCCACAAATTTAAAATGCATTAAAAATATCCGAAATACTATTACAAATTACAAAAAATTAAAAATTACATAATTAAAATCCTAAGAATTAAAAAGTACATAATTAAAATCCTAAAAATTAAAAATTACATAATTAAAATCCTAAAAATTAAAAATTACATAATTAAATTCATAAAATAAAAAAACCCACTACTCGTGGTCGAATTTCACCCAAATGTGTTTGATTAGGTCTTCTTGTAGCTCAATGTGGGCTCGGGTATCGCGCATTGTGTTCCTCGTTTCGATCCTCTCGCCCACCGTCGTATGCACACCTCGGCGTGGGGGATACCTCGCGGTTGAGCTTCCGGCTTAATCCTCGTCGTAAAAGCTAGCCGCCATTGGACCTTCGTCAGCTATAATCATGTTGTGCAAGATAATACACGTGTGCATGATGTCGGCGATATTTTTCACGTACCACAGCCGAGAGGGGCTTTCACAATGTTGAATCGGGCTTGAAGGACCCCAAAAGCTCTTTCGACGTCTTTCCGAGCGGACTCTTGACGCTGCGCAAAAAGAACTCGTCTCGGGTCTTGCAGGTTGCTGAGGGTCTTCACGAAAGTCGATCACCTTGGGTAGATACCATCGGCGAGATAGTAACCCATGTGGTATGCATTTCCGTTGACGGTGAAGTCGATCGCCGGTGCTACACCATTCAAAACATCATTGAACAATGGTGAAGAATAGAGAACGTTCAAGTCGTTGTTAGATCCGGCAATACCAAAATATGCATGTCAAATTCATAGGCGATAATCGACGACTGCTTCAAGGATAAGTGTTGGGCCGCCGCCTTTGTGGCGGCTTAAGTGTTGCCCCCTCCAAGCAGTCGGGCAATTCTCTCACCTCCAATGCATGCAGTCAATGCTGCCAAGCATACCGGGAAAACCATGGACTGTTTCGTGAGGACGAAGCAACCGTCGGTGGTGGGTGCCCGAAGGAATTCCTCACCGAAAGCTGAACGAACGTCGTCGCAAAATTTTTTAAGACAAAGGTTAGCCGTTTGCCCAGTAGCAAGATGTCGGATGACACACATACACTTCTGCAACGCCGAGAGACTTTCCCGACCGGTTGCGTCTGTACTTATTTGAAAGTATTCAACACGGGCAGACAATGTGTTGACAATACGCATAAACAAGCGTTTTGACATGCGAAACGGCGCCGAAAGTAATCTTCCGGAAACCGCGGCTGGTCGGAAAAATAGTCGGCAACGAGACTTTTGTTGGCTCTCTCCCGGTCACGGTGGATGTAGCGGCGAGTTGATATAGTTGGTCGAGGAGGAGGGGCGGGAGTATTCGCGGCGACATAGGCTTCATATGCGGCACGATTTTGTTCATAATATTCTTGTTCTTCGCGCTCCGCTTCCGCAATGAGATGGGTGAAATCCATTTGAGAGGGTTTGAGTGAGAGAGGAAGATGTAGATAAGTTGTATGAAAAAATATGAATGAGAGATGAATGAGAGATGATTTGATGTGAATAATGGATAATGAATATGTGTATTTATAGATAATTTTAGGAATAAAAAAAATAAAAAAATACCAGAAAACAGAAAAAAAAACGGCCATATTTTTGGGAATCTGAAAATATATTTTTTTAAATTTTTGGTATTATTTTTTATTTTAAAAAAATAAATTTCCAACGGAAATGCCGTTGGCCAATCAGGAGCTGTCACGTCAGCTGCTCGATGGCACGGACGTGCTCTTAGCTCAGAGTAGCGCCGCGCCAGCGGCAAGAGCGCAGCGACGAGCAGGCGGTGAAATAGACGTGTTTCTTATAATACTCCTAATATTTTTTAAAATCTGTGCTCACATCAAATGTAACTCCTATTGTGAAACGTATGAAGTAATATTTAAAATAAAATTATTTATGAATTATTGAGACTTTCACAAGGGGCGAATTAGGGTTAGACGAAAATGTCATGGCCGCCTCCCGATTTTGCAGAAAATATTTTTTCGAAGAAGAATACATCAAAAAAAATGTTTTAGAATATTTGTTTTTCTCGATACATAGATTATTTGTTTTTTAAACTTACACTGTGAATACTCTACATTAATAAAGTAAAAATAAAACTCTTACCCGTTCGTTCAATTCAGACTATAAAGTATTTCACCCCACTAAATTTATCCCCAAACATGCATGTTTCTTATAATACTTTGGGATACGACATGAATACATCTCAAAATCGCAGATTAAATCCAGAAAAAGGAAAAAAAACTATCTAACACAACTTTATTATCTCGCCAAAATTGTATACTACCTCTCACCCAATTATAAGGCCATCCACAATAGCAATAGCCCAGCAATAGCCCAGCCATAGCCTAGCCACTGCCACATCATCAGCACTAAAAATCCTCCTGCCACATCATCAAAACAAACAAATAGCCCAGCAATAGCCCAGCCATAGCCTAGCCACATAATATCCACGTCACTATTAACAAATATATACAAAATGAAATAATTAACAATCACACAATATACGAAATTTAATTTACGAGACATATACGGGAAAGATTAATAATACTATTAAAATTTTAAAAAGTACAATAATTTTAAAAAAAATACAATAATTAAACAAAAATTACAATAATTTTTAAAAATGTACAATAATTCACTCCTCGTCGCCGTCGTCGTCTCCTCCGTCGCTATCGCCACCATCGCCTCCGCCTCCGTCGACGCCGCCTCTACTCCCGTCGGCTTCCCTCCGTGCCGCCTCCAAATCCTTCTGCATGCTCAGGAGCAATGTTTGAAGCAAACTCTTCTCCACGGGGTCCACCGCCGCCCGCCATTCGGCCACCGTCTTGACCATCTGAGCGCGCGTTTGTTGACGCGCGAAGAATTTGAGATCCGCTGTGGATTGGCCAAGGGGGGATGCCGACTGGACCTCCTGTGAACCCCCGGCGACCCCCCTCGCCTCCCGTTGAGCCCGCCTGTGCCCAACCGGGCGAGTACGGCGAGCAAACGAACGAGGGGTCGGGACCTCCTGGGCAGTCTCAGGGAGGTCGTGGGAACCACCGCTACTGCCGCTGAAATCACCGGAATAGTTCAACCGTTGCTTCTTCGGCCAGCCAGAGTCGACACCTACTCGGAACTTCTCGGAGTCGTTCAGCACAAGATAGCAGTTTCAGTAGGTGAAGTCCTTGTACACCCCCTTCAAGGGGAAGGCTTTCTCCGCTATCCTCCTGTTGTCGTCCTCCGTTCGCCCACTGCTCATCATGCGGAGGGCGTTGGTGTACAAGCCCGAAAATCGGGAAACCGCAACCCTGATTCGGTCCCACCCCTTCGGCAATCCTCCCCATTGCGTGGCCTCCCCTCCGGGCAAAACCTCTGGTAGGCTGCTGCTATCTTGCCCCACAAGTTGACGATCCTCTGGTTGTTCGAAACGAGAGGATCGTGACAAACACTCACCCACGCCTTGGACAACGCGACGTTCTCCGCGTCCGTCCACCTCCTCCGTACCGAATTGTCGTCCTCACCCGGCTGCGAGGACTCGCCGACCCTTTTCCCCTTGCCTTTCTTCTTTGGGGCGCCCCGACCCCGCCCTGCGCCCCCCGTTTGAACGGGAGCATCCGGAACACCGGAAAGATCTAACCCCAAGTCATCGAAGGAGAAAGTGTCAAACTGGGCCGGAGGCGCAGCCTCCGTTGGCGTCGATGTGTGCGACGAACCAGTCGAAAAATCAAAACTGGGGCGATAGACGTCCCCCGGCGTCCCCTGTGTCGCGGGCGTCCCCAGCGTCGCCGGTACCCCCCCCCGGGCATCATCTGCATCCCGGGTGTCCACCCCGGCATCTGGACACTGGGTGCCACCCCGACATCGCCAGAAACGCCTCCGGCGGACTCCCCCCCGCTGGTATCCCGGGCATCATCTGCTGCCACGGGTACATGTTGTAGTATGGGGGCATCTGACTCCATCCACCTCCCACGGGGATCGGGGGAGTTTGAGATCCGCTACTCCCTGAAGTAGGCTCGTTGTTGAGATCCATTTACCGTTGTTGATCTTGTACAAAAATTTAGATAGAGAGAGTACTCGTTAATACAAGTGGTGCGAATGAAAATGACAGGAAAGTCGCGTATATATAGTGTTTCGGAAACAAAAAAAATTTAAAATTCGCGCTATGCGGTGCACTAGGCGATCCGGACGCTGCAGTAGCGCCTAGCGGATCGCCTAGCTCACTGCCTACCTCCGCGGAACCGCCGAGCGCTAGGCGGTTTTTTTTCGCGAAATCCGCTAGGCGGCTGCAATAGATCGCCTAGCATACCGCCTAGCGCCGGCGCTCGGCTAGGCGGTGCGCTAGGCGCTATTGTGGATGCTCTAAGGTATATGATGAATAGGGCCCGGCCGACTCGAGTTTAATGGGGCCCGTAATGTAGAGTTAGTGAAATTAACTTACATCACCTTCCACTTATTTAATGCCTTCCTTCTCTGGAATAAAAACGCGCGACAACGACGTGTTCGCTCGCGTAGGCCCGGTCCACACCTTCACCGTAGGATGCGTGCCACGTCTCAGGCCCTGTCACGATCAGCCCACTGTTGGCGGGTCCATTAGTCCGTGGCGTAGGCATCTATCTGCTGCTCCATCGTAGCATGGTTTTGACATACGATTTGATGGGAAGGGACACGTGTGTGGCTAGTGTTCCTCATGGATGGGTCCCACTTCCTTCAGATTAGATATTCAATTTAATTGAGTGGCTCTGCTAATTTCAGGTGGGGATCTTTGTTTATACTGTCCGCAACACCTCCCTTAGCCGTCTCTTATCTCATTCCGGAGAGATGAGACGGATAAGAGACTGCATTGCAGCCTTCCGTCTCCATCCCATCTCGGAGAGACGCCCGTCCCGGAGGGACAGCTCACGATACGTCTCGCCACACGCGTTGGCAACGTGGCGAGCTCCGGTTCGTCCGTGACGCTTATTCGCCGGCCCACGAGTGGGCGTCGTTTTTATCTGAAAAATATTTTTTTTGTTTTTTTCAAAATTCAGGAAAAATTCAAAAATAAAAAAAAAAACTCCCAAAAATATACTAGCTGTCTATAGGAGTTTTTTTTGCAAATTTTTAGTTTTTTTATTATTTTTTTAAGCCTCCAATCACTTCTATAAATATCAAATCATTCCCACAAATTAATCCACTATAAAAAATATGTTTTTTTATTTAAATTATGTATTTAAATTTTTTTAGGATTTTATTAATGAGGTTTTTAATTTTTTTAGAATTTTAAGTTGTAATTTTTTTTAATGAAGTGTGTTTTTATTAATTGAATTCGTTGGAAATAAAAATAAAAAATGAAATTGAATGAATAGTTAATGGATGAGATGGTTAAGAGACGGATAAGAGAGGGAGGGTTGCAGGTGCTGTCTCTTAGTTAAGAAATGGAGTAAAAAGTACAGTGGGGCCCATGAATAGTTAAGAGATGGATAATAGACAATGTTGCGGATGACCTTAGCATTGTAATCACTAATCAGAGATTTGGAGGATGTTGCTATTGGATAATTTAAATATTCGTATGATCGAGCATTTATTTTATTAAATTTTTTCTTCTTATTCTGAGATGTTTGTTTTTTGTCTGGAATAGAATTGGGATTCTTTTGTTTGAATGTCAATTGAGTTGGTTCAACAGGTTTTGGATAAATCTAATTTAAATAACTGGTTCATTGGATGTAAGCTAATCAGATAGAAATTATATCGAGCTAGAGATTTTCGATACTAAAACTAAATACTCGTATTTCAAGTTAGTCCGATGAATTAATTGAATTGCTAATGATAAAATTACCATATAATCATTTCAGTGCATAATGATGAAGTTTAGAGTATATATTAAACCCGGAAATACATAAATTTTATATGATACTATGTTACATTTAATAAATCTTGAGTTGTTAAATTGTTTAAATATAGAAATATAGTATTATGGAACATGACATTGAACACCTAATTCATTATTTTTTAAACTAAAATAAAAATTAATATATTTCAAAGTATGTTTTAGAATTTAAAATATTTCTTATAATGAATAAAAAATTTCAATTTATTTATTGTTCATTATATTATGTAAATAAAAATCTTACTTAAATACTCTAAAATGGAATATTAATTTTTATAATTACATACTCCTTATAATAAAAATTGACATTAAAATGTTAAATCAGTTGTTAAGCAAGATGAAATGATATATATCGTGCACCAAGGTCTTACAAGTTAGGCTAATTCATCGGATTTTGGATCAACCCTACTTTGTTTCAAACCAATAGGACTGTAATTTTATTGCGCCAAATGTTTTTAACTCTAACCGTCATATTTAGCAGGGCATCCGGACCCGTCCACGGGTTTCGGACTACATTGACATTCATATTTATATACATTAAATGTATACAATTTTATTTTCTATTTAAGATATATTCCCCCGTCACATAAAATATGAGCATTGTAGTGAAGGTAGTGTTAGTGAATAGTGAGAGATCCACATTATTATTAGAGGGAACATCATTTTTTGTCCACGAACTTTGCCAAAGTATCATTTTAGGTCCGTGAACTTTGAAAATATCATTTTTTATCCGTGAACTTTGAGTTAGTATCATTTGAGGTACTTTTTACTATTTTCAAGTTTTTTTGGACGAAAATACCCTCAATACCTTAAAGTGTATATATTTTTAATAAATTTATCATATACTCATATTTTTTTATAACTATCTTTACAATATATTTTTGACAAATTTTCTAAATATAATTTGACCTTAATATCACTTAATTTTGTGAAATGCAAGTAAAATTGTTTCTTCAATTTTTTATATTAAATTTTTTTAAAAATTGAATAAAGAACTTTCTTTAATAATAAAAAATTGAATAAAGATCTTTTTATAAATATCTTTATAATATATTTTTGACAAATTTTCTAAATATAATTTGACCTTCAATATTATCATTTAATTTTGTGACATGCAAGAAAAGATCTTTATTCAATTTTTTATTATAAAGAAAAGTTCTTTATTCAGTTAAAAAAAATTAATATAAAAAATTGAAGAAGCAATTTTACTTGCATGTCACAAAATTAAGTGATAATATTTAAGGTCAAATTATATTTAGAAAATTTGTCAAAAATATATTGTAAAGATATTTATAAAAAATTATGAGTATATGATAAATTTATTAAAAATATATACACTTTAAGGTATTGAGGGTATTTTCGTCCAAAAAAACTTGAAAATAGTAAAAAGTACCTCAAATGATACTAACTCAAAGTTCACGGACCTAAAATGATATTTTCAAAGTTCACGGACCTAAAATGATACTTTGGCAAAGTTCGTGGACCAAAATGATGTTCCCTCTTATTATTAATGTTTAAGTAGACTATAGTAGTATAAGTTGTAAATAAATTGATACATATGAGTAATGAGTTGGAGAAACTTTCCACAAATACTTATATTTTTATGGATCAGATAAAAAAATACTCATATTTTTATAGGACGGATGAAGTATATTGTAATAAATTGGAGGAAAAGTCCATTGTGCATGAATTTCACATCTATTCCTTAAGTACAGTAAAAAAATCCTTTGTACATTAATTTCACATCCATCCCTTGTAATTCCCAGTATACCAAGTTAGTTGATTTTTCTAAACATTCCAAATTAATTACTAATTTTTTTGAAAAAAACAAATTGTTATTTTCTCTTTTATATGCACAAGTATATAATTTAACATTATATGATTCTTTGTGTAATACAATATGCACAAGTACATAGTTTACGCACATGTATCATAACACACATTTCCTTTGTCCCATTTTAATTTGTCTCAACAACTCAATTAGAAGTATATATAGGGGTACAAGTTTAGAGTGACATTCTTAGGGTCAAGTTTAAGCCTTTTTTTAAACATTCTAATCTTAGCTATTTCAACTTTGAAAAACACTAGGATCCAATTTAGCATTTGATGAAAGATTAAGATTTGAGTCTCATCTTTTTAAATGGATTAGCATTTAACTCTTCAAAAAAAACATTACAAATTTTCAACCACCAAAGTCGAAATCAAACATTTAACGAATAAATTAATAGCAACGTCTGTCACGCACTTCTGCCACGCTTGCACAAAGTCTCACCAAATATCATAAAGTTATTCCATATAACAACATTTTAATAGTTGAAAAATCCCCACATAAACATAGGAGTTTACGCCAATCAGCGCCTCACACATTCACTAACTTAATATATAATCATTAATTAAAACTTAATGGTAGCAATAGTTATACGCTGGTGTAAACAATATTGTATTGTCCCAACTTTGAATTTATCGAAATAAACTTTAAGTAAAATATTGATATATTTATCATTTTCCCAGTGTGAACAACATCATATCAGCATCAATATAGTCTCAGAACACAGAAGTCATTGCTCTGAAGTGAAAGTTATGTGTACATTAATATTTTGACTTTTTTGTCCTAATTTATTGCGATCCCCAATTGTGAATTTCAATATTAATGTGGCAATTCTTTTCCATTCTAGAATTATGACATGAAAGCACCACATTGTGTTTCAATTTCATAGAATTCTTTTTCCGAATTTGGAAAAATATTTATTCTAAACTAAGTACATTATTTTTGTTACTCTCTGTATTATTTTTATGCATTAATAAGGGTTCCGAGGTTTTTTTTTCAGAGAAACCAAAATCATAACTTCACAGTCAAATTCCATCACAATCATCAAGAATACTAAAACAAGAAATTATACCACAATTTAAGAAGAAACATAAAATTAAAACCTTCCATTATTTCATCTTTGCCCTTATCAACACACATACACATAAAACTGGAGCAAGAACAAATACACATTCATGAACCCCAAATCAACATTGCCAAAACCACGTTCCTTGATTTTGGACAGGAAATCCAAGGTTGCAAGAATTAGGCTGCAAATGATCGTCATAGTATTCACTCTCAAGCTTAGGCAAACACAATATTTGCACAAGACTCTCATCCTCTTGCTCCAAAGCCGACGCTTGATCCGCCTCGAACACATGGGACGAGTTGCTCAAAGCATCCTCCTGCTTGCAGGGCGTACTTCCGTCATTTCCCTTCTCCACCAGCTTTGCGCTTAATAGACAAATCTGCAAATAGCATTTTCGTAAGAGAGCATGTACAATGTATCAGGATTGAGATCCTCGCTGTGCAATTTTGCAAAATAGTCCCTACTCTTCCTAATACAGCCAAGTTTGTTCATACGCAATAATTTTTTCTATTTTATTTATTTGTATATATATATATATATATATATTTGTATTAGGAAAAGCCTATGCAAAATTGCATGACAAAGGATCCCCACCTGATGTATCAGCCCGTCAACATACCAAATCATTGTTCGCCTGCTTTGCATTCCTAATGTAGACGGACAAAGATGAGGGCAGATTTAGAAAAAAAACTCTTGTGAGAGTTCAATTTTTAAAATTTTGCGCTTTAAGTTTTGAACACACTTAATTACTACTATCTGACTTGGAACGGAAATTAGTAGGAGTATTACACAAAATATCGTAAAAATTGATCTGTCAACATTTCTGCATAATTTTGTTCGGTGGGGCCTACGCGTCTAGAAGCTTTTATAGTTAACCTAAACTACCACAATAATTTAATATAATTGTAAAGAATTTTTAGGAAAAAAAAAATTTGTTTAGAGGGAGCTTAAGCCCCCCTTAGTTCCACAAATGACTACGATGAAGATTTGAAGTTTTATTCTTACTATTATAGTATTATTATTGTTATTATTTTTATTATTAGGTCGTATACTACGTATAAAAATGTAATTTTGCTCGCTTATTATAAAAATTCTGCATATACCTCGTTTCTAAGCTTCTCATTATCTGAGGAAAGGGAATCGTAATCGGACTTGAGCTTATCGTAGGATGATTTCAATGAACCGTATTCTCGCTCGAGAACTTTGGTCTTGGACCTGGCTCGCCGGTTTTGGAACCAGATTGCGACTTGCCTCGGCTGCAAACCGATTTTTTTGGCCAGCTCTATTTTCCGGTCCGGTTCGAGCTTATTCTCCACGGCGAAGCTCTTCTCTAGGAACTGAACCTGCTCCGCCGTCAGCCGCCGCTTCTTCTCCGGCGGCTGGTGGAGGCAGCTCTCGAACTCGTCGCCGCAGTTCTCCGCTCCGCAATCGGACTGCCTTGATCGGATGCTTCTCTCTCCTCGCGCCTGCTCGAAGTTCACCATACCTGAGACATTCAAAATCGATTGAAATTAGACGTATGGAAACCTAGAACAGCAATTGCAATCAAATCCCTCACGAATTTCAGTGTGATTTTTGTTACCGTGAAATTTAGGGGAAGAATTCGCGATCCAGTGAGAATCGGAGGGGATTTTCTCATCATTCAAGAGAGAATCTTCGAAATCTGTGGAGCTTTTCATTTTCATGTTTCCTTTTTTGCTGGAAAACAAATGTGAATTTTAGGGGAGAAGATGAAGATGCATTTAAAGGCGTAAGAAATTTAAAGCCTGTGGCGGAAGAAAGTGGTGTGGAGCATAATGCTGATATAGGAGTTGTGTGAGAGAAAGAGAGGGCTCAAGAACATCGCTCAGAAGAAGAGAGAGAATCGGATGAGAGAGAAAACCATGCGCCGCGATTTGTGAGTGGGATGAAGAAGAAGACGAGGAGCAAAATGGTGAAACAAAAATTGGGGATTAGTTGTTTTTTTTTATAGTACTATTAATAAGCTGCTGTTTCTTGTTGCTCTGGAACTTGTTTTTGTTACCAAAATGCCCTTCACTGTTTACGATATTGACCTATCGCCCTCTCACTACGGCGATATTTGATTAAATTGTGGTAGTTTGATTAATGTGGATATTAATTGAAATTATTTCAACTATTTGCAATATGTTAGGTTTGAATTCATATTTATTTGTATTTGGAAAAATAGTTTGAAGATTTCTGATATAGGTCATAATTAGTAAATGTATCAATGCATCTGAGATTGTAAATCTATTCTACTCCATGTCTATATATTGTTTGTTTGCATTAGATTGATTATTGAGCATATTATTTAAAAGCCTTTGTCATCTATTCGTTTGAAATAGGAAGATTTTATCTATTAACATCCTATAAATTTTAATAATTTTGAAATAGCCCATGATTTAGACATCATTGTTTATAAATTGTTAGCAAATTATTAATGAATCATTGGATTTGAGAGGGATTTAGATAAAACAGAAATTTAGACAGTAACAAAATAGAAATGCCAGAATATAATATTTTGTGTTAGGTGCCTCCATTCCTATTCGTTGTCACAATATTTACACGTGTTAGAGTAGAGTACTCCATAAAAGAAGTTTGTAACATGCAATGTAAATGTAGCAATTAAATCAGTAATAAGGTGAAGGTAGCGTAACGAATCGAAAGTGGGACAGGCGGACAGCTATTCATGTTTAGTCATAGTATATAATCTGTAAGTAACGTGCTTTGGCCATGTAGATGGAAAGATGTGAACTTTGATGTTGTAGCCATTTTTCATCGAAACTGATTTTTCTCAAATGATGAAATCATATAGCATGTCAAAAGTCTATGCGACCCAAAATAATAGTACTACTGTAAATCAGAATGTGTGGCCCAAAATGATGTCAAGTACTCATAAATTTTGTAAGTATCTTGTATCTCTCTCATCCCCCAACGCGGCCTGTCCTCGCCTTTGTCGTTCACTTACCATTTTTCTATCCTATAACCTAATTAAATCCGCAATGGTGACATGTAAAACTCGATCCATTCATGAAGTTCCATCTCCGATTTGAACTGATCTATTAACGAAGAATCACATTTAGAGGATTATCATCCCAAAAATATTGTTTCCGCTATAACTATTGCCCCATTTCTGCTCCATCTGCAAACCTGCTTAGATTTGTTCGATTTGATCTTTAGACCATCCACAATAGGCGCCCAGCGACCGCCCAGCTGGGCGGTTCGCTGAGCGGTCTATTGCAGCCGCCCAGCGGCTGAGTGGAGAGAGAAACCGCGCAGCGCTGGGCGGTTATGTGGCGCTAGGCGGTCGGCTGGGCGGTCCGTTCGGCGCTATTGCAGCGCCCGGATCGCCCAGCGCACCGCCTAGCGCGAAAAAATAAATTTTTTTTTCGAAACACTATATATACGCGCTTTGTTCGTCATTTTCATTCGCACGACTTGTTTTAACGAGTACTCTCTCTATCTTAATTTCTGTTCAAGATCAACAACGCAAAATGAGTAATGCTGGTGGTAGTAGTGGTGGTAGCGGAGGGGATGCTGAGGAGTACGAACGTCGAATGGCCGAGGCGTTGGACGCCTATACGACCAACGCGATAAACCAATGGATGGAAAGGGCCTTGCAGCCGGCGATACCTCGACCTCCCCCAGTGGTCCACCGCCGCAGTGTGATTGATCGGGATCACGTAGCTGCACATCAGCGCCTATACGAAGACTACTTCGCACAGGAGCCTCAGTTCAACGCCAACCTTTTCAGGCGTCGTTTTAGGATGACCAGGAACCTGTTTATGCGTATTGTCAACGCTTTGGAATCTCGATATCTGTATTTCCGCTTCAGACACGATGCGTCTGACAGACCCGGCCACACACCTATTCAAAAGTGCACTGCGGCAATCCGGCAGTTGGCCTACGGAGGCGCGGCAGACATGTGGGACGAGTATCTCCACATCGGTGAGACGACTGCCTTGCAATGTCTGAAGAATTTCTGTCTGGGAGTGATAGAAGTATTCGGTGATCAGTATCTGCGAAAGCCTACCCCCGAAGACTGCCATGATCTGTTGCGGATGCACGGGAGTCAGCATGGGTTCCCGGGTATGTTAGGCAGCATAGATTGTATGCATTGGGACTGGAAGAACTGTCCCGCAGCCTGGAAGGGGTTCTACACGTCCGGCTACAAGGGAAAGAATCCCACGATGATCCTGGAGGCCGTAGCTGATTACCGGCTTTGGATTTGGCACGCGTATTTTGGGATAGCTGGTTCGAACAACGACCTCAACGTCCTCAACTCGTCGCCACTTTTCAACGAGCAGTGTCAGGGCGTCGGTCCGGCCATCAGTTTTGTCGCCAACGACAACCAACATGATATGGGCTACTACTTGGCGGATGGGATATACCCTAGGTGGCCCGTCTTTGTGAAGACGATCCGATGCCCAGGAGATGCGAAGAAGGCCTACTTTGCGGCACGGCAGGAGTCGGCGCGCAAGGACGTTGAGCGCGCATTTGGTGTGCTCCAGTCTCGATGGGCGGCAATTAAGGGTCCAACGCGTTTGTGGGATGTCCAATGCATTGCTGATATCATGTACGCATGTATTATCATGCACAACATGATTGTCGAAGATGAAGGTGGCGAACTGACCAATTGGGTCAACGACGATAATGAAGCCGGTCCAAGCCACGGCGTGGCCGCCCCCAACGTACGGAGTGGGGTACCTCACGATGAAGCCGGCCTCTTACAAGCACACGCCGACATGCGCCAAACGGCGGCTCATATTCGACTCCAAAAGAATTTAATTGAAGAGTTATGGGCACGGAGGATTGACCGCCATTAGTTTTTTTTAATTATGTAATTTTTTTTAATTAATGTACTTTTTATATTTTATTAATATTAGTGAATTTTCTCGTTTTTGTGTCGTAAATTTAATTCCGTATATTGTGTGATTTTTAATTATTTCATTTTGTATATATTTGTTAATAATGATGTGGATAGTATGTGGCTGGGCTATTTGCTTGTTTTGATGATGTAGCAGGAGGATTTTTAGTGCTGATGATGTGGCAGTGGCTGGGCTATGGCTGGGCTATTACTGGGCTATTCCTATTGTGGATGGCCTTAATGCCCACACACGCTTCCCAAAATTGATCTGGGATTTCAATCCTCGTGCCTCCACAAGTTGACAAATGTAACCACCGCTTGGTCCTTCCTAAACCTTACGGTTATAGTCTCAAGGCATACACGAACACATATATTTTTTGTTTTATTTATTTCTTAGTTAATATCTTAAACATGGTAATCGAGACAAGTAGAGAAAGATTGGATAGACATTTGTAAAGATAAAGTGTAGAGAGAAAATATTTCTCACGTATTTGTTGTTGTGTTTGAACTACTCATCACCCTAGTATTTATAGGGATTTTGAGACTTTTCAACTACACAATTAATGAGACTTGGAACTCTACTTTACTAGAAACTATACAACCTTGAATGTATTCTAGGAACTTCCACTATAATAAATAGTCGGCGGCCACTTATGTCTTGTATTTCCAATATAATATAATTAGTAGATGGAAAAATATTAGAAGTAATTATTTTTCCTTCTACAAATTAGGTTTTCCTATTTTACTTATTTTTCTTTTAGCTATTTTCCTTCTAGTTTTATTTTCCATAAGTTTATGATTTCTCTTTGCCTATTTAAAGGCCTCATTGTTGAACTTAAAAGATAGACTTTGAATATATAATTTTACATTGAGTTTTTATACTCCGAATTTCTCAATTCTTTGAGTTATTTTACCAGTTCAATCATTCTCTATACGTTTCTGCATCATTTGCATCAAGAGGCTTGAAGCTCCTATCAACATTTTTATTTTATTTATCTATTGTCGAGTTTGTAAAAATTAGTGAAAATTGTCTTTAGCCCTTAGTTAACATCACTGAAGATAAGATTATTAAAAGTGGAAGAATTAAAAAGGGTTCAGAATGCTAAGAAATATAGCTGCAAAATTAAGTTTTAATTAAAGAGGAAGAAAATATTAGTAATATAAAAATTACTTATGTTGATGAGCTGCACAAACTCTTCTACTGTGCATACACCAACTTGAAAAGAATAATTTATCTTTCGATAGACATAAATTGTTATGCATCAAATCAATGAAACTTCTTGTCGGCAACATTTATTTGAGCATACACATAATCAGTTATACAATGAATACTGCTATTCATGCCTCAATAAATAAATCAAATAAAGACACTTGTTGGATCACAATTTAAATATGCCCATGTTTCTTTTTTATTTTCAAAGGACAATTTGATTTGGTGTCTTTAGCGGAGGACCGCTCTAGGAGTGGGGATTCCTAGCTCTACTTTTTGATGGATAATTTTAACTCATTGTGCATGATTCATTGTTCAACCTTTTGAGGGACAACTTTGGTCATTGTCTTTTTTTGCAGGACTGTCCTAACTCCTATGGGTTGGGGTTCACATTTCTATCTTTTGAGGGATAATCTTGATTCATTTTTGGAGCTAATGGACGTGGGGTTAGTCCGTAAATAGTCAACGTTTTCCATCGTTTATGTTATTTTCTTGAAAATATCTCATCGTCCAGGTAATTACTACCATTTAGTATTCATTGTTTCATTTTTGGGAATAAAAATGCCATGCAAAAATTTCAGCCGATCGAAATATCAACGTGACCGCTAAAATTACATGTTTATTACCCAAATTACACGTCGATTGTCTAATCGACGTGTAATTTAGCTGGCTCGTCGATATTTCGACCATCATTTTTTTTCGCAGGACCGTTTATTCTAAAATAAAACGATCAATACTAAATTATACATTTATCTAAATAGTGAGACATTTATGAAAAAACGCCCCAAATGATAGGTCAATCTTCTCTTTTACCCTTACTTATTCCATAGTATGGCGAGGCCATGCTAATTAGTAGTTGACAATTAGGACTAAAAAGTTTAATTCTTCCTCTTTACAGAAGATAGGCTAGTGTTTGAACTTTGATTGCTCAAATATTTAGCCTATCAATAATAACAAAAAACTAAAGTAGTTATATGTTTTTTCATCTGCATAAAATTAATATGAGTGAACTACATAACTGACCTGATGCATTTTTGGTATCTGCTGGGCCAGCAGATAATGAGCAGTGGATATTGGGCCTGAGACTAATAACTTGGGCCTCCTGCTTAAGGTCCACAATCTCACATTAACGTGTTATATTTTTGGTTATTTGTATTTAAATCACCAATTCTGATCCAATTTACCATTTCAATACCTTGTGCTCAAAATTTTCAGTCAAGAAACATATAAAAGATCACCATAATTTTCCTATATGTATAGTAATTTTTATTTTTTTGTTATTCGTGACTCAATTTCTCAATCATATAGTAAAAGCCCATTCCACAAAATCTGATATAATTTGCGGCAATCTAACCTTCACTAAAAAAAGAATTTTTTTCTTAAGATGTAACCGTTCTCCAGCTTGTTTTTAATTAATTAGAAATGGAGTAATAATTATGGGTTAATTGAACATTGGGCCTGTGATTTCAAACGAACTCATTTTAACAAAAAGAAATTATTTTCCAAAACCAATCTTCACATTATGAATTGTAGGCTAAAATTAGTAAAACATTCCCAAATTTTGTTTGCTTGCTAGGAACTCAAATGAGAAATTTTTGTTAATAGAGTATTTTTATAAATTGGCACAACTCTTCTATTTTTAAGATTCAACTCAATTAGCTCCTTCCCTAGGTTAGATTCTTGAACCGCTAGAATAATTTACTAAGTTTCTAGAAATGACTAGAAGTCTAAATCTTCTTGCCAACATAATAAAGTGTCGATAATAATTGGAGTCCCATTGTTTTGGCACTACTTATTTTAATACTCCATATTATCGAATGACATGACATTTTCCACTAAATTATACAACCCGTAATGATTAAGAGCATCCGCAGCGGTGGCGAAAGACGCCACCGCCGTCCGCGCCGTTGGCAAGGCGCAGGACCGCCGCCGCTGCAGCCGCGCCGCTGGCACGGCGCTGCTCGATGTATCGAGCACGTCCGTGCCAGCGGACGCACACGTGGCGCGCTCCCATTCGTCAACGGCATAGCCGTTGTGTTTAAACTTTTTTTTATTTTTTTTTAAAAATCGGTATTTAATTATAAATAATGCTAAAAAATAAAAAAAAAAATATTTTCCAAATCCCAAAAATATGGCGGTTTTTTTCCCGTTTTTTCTGAATTTTTTTGATTTTTTTTTAATTTTTTTTTTCCCCAAAATCATCTATAAATACACACATTCATCATCCATTTATCACATCAAATCATCTCTCATTCATCTCTCATTCATAATTCTCATACAAACTATCAACACATTCATCCCCCACTCAAAATCTCAAATGGATTTCACCCATATTATGGCGGAAGCGGAACGCGAAGAACAAGAATACTACGAACAACATCGTGCCGCTTACGAAGCATATGTCGCGGCGAATACCCCTGCTCCTCCTCCTCAACGAACCAGATCAAATCGACGGTACATCCATCGTGACCGGGAGGGAGCCCACGAAAGGCTCGTTGCCGACTACTTTGCCGACCAGCCGTGGTTTCCGGCAGATTACTTCAGGCGCCGTTTTCGCATGTCAAAGCGCTTGTTCATGCGAATTGTCAACACATTGTCCGCACGTGTTGAATACTTTCAAACAGGTGTAGATGCAGCCGGCCGGCAAAGTATCACGGCGTTGCAGAAGTGTACGTGTGCCATCCGACAACTCGCTACTGGGCAAACGGCCGACATGTTCGACGAGTATTTGCATATCGGTGAGTCCACTGGAATCCTATGTTTAAAGAATTTTTGCGAGGGCGTTCGTTCTGCTTTTGGGGATGAATTCCTTCGAGCACCCACCACTGATGATTGCCAACGGTTGCTTCGTCTTCACGAATCAGTCCATGGCTTTCCCGGAATGCTTGGCAGCATTGACTGCATGCATTGGAGGTGGAAGAATTGTCCGACTGCTTGGAGGGGGCAACACTTGAGCGGTCACAAAGGCGGCGGCCCAACGCTTATCCTTGAGGCGGTCGCCGACTACCGCCTATGGATTTGGCATGCATATTTCGGCGTTGCTGGATCCAACAACGACTTGAATGTGCTATATTCGTCACCACTCTTCAATGATGTGATGAATGGTGTAGCACCGGCGATCGACTTCACCATCAACGGAAATATATACCGCATGGGTTACTATCTCGCCGATGGTATCTACCCAAGGTGGTCGACGTTCGTGAAGACGCTCCACAACCCGCACGACCCGAGACGGGTTCTTTTTGCGCAGCGTCAAGAGTCAGCGCGAAAAGATGTCGAAAGAGCCTTCGGGGTCCTTCAAGCTCGATTCAACATTGTGAAGGCCCCGGCTCGGCTGTGGTACGTGAATAATATCGCCGACATCATGTTCACGTGTATTATATTACACAACATGATTATAGCCGACGAAGGGCCGAGGGCGGCTAGCTTCTACGACGAGGACGAAGCCGGAAGCTCAACAGCGAGGTCTCCCCTACGCCGAGGCGAGCATACGACGGTTGGCGAGAGGATCGAGACAAGACACACAATGCGCGATACTCGAATCCACAATCAACTACAAGAAGACCTAATCAACCACATGTGGGCGAAATTCGGCAACGAGTAGTGTCATTTTTAATTTTTAGGATTTTAATTATGTAATTTTTAATTTTTAGGATTTTAATTATGTAATTTTTAATTTTTAGGATTTTAATTATGCAATGTTTAATTTTATTTGTCATTTGTAATATTTATTGTGGGTTTTAAATGAATTTTAATATTATGGAAATGTTTTTGTGTAATTGAATTTTATATTAATTGTGCTCGTCCTTGCGGAAGAGCACAGTTGTGGGTGTTGTGCTCTTGCCAGAGAGCAGGCATGAATAGTACCGCCCGGGCCCACAACCGTGCCGCTGGCAAGAGCACGGTTGTGGATGCTCTAACCTCTTTATGCATAAATTTAACTGTGAATTGGAAAGCAATTTCTGGTGAATAAAATCTAATCACTTTGGCTACATATGGAAAATTGGAGTACAGCAAATTCTGGTGAATTTAATTTATTTCTCATCTTCAAATGGAGTTATTAACTTATAAGTATTATTTAATAAAGTGATCAATAAAATATTTGTTAGGTAGTTCTTTTGTTTTTCTAATTATAGAAATATTCTCGAAAATTCTATTAATTCAATCTGTTAAATGCAAGTCTTGTTGGTTCAGTTTAATTCTTTGTTTTTTTATTCATGAAATTGGTAAATGATATTATAATACTCCCTCCGTCCGTCATTAAACGTCACATATTTGACCAACACGAGTTTTAAGAAATTGTTTGACTTTATCAAGTAAAGTGGGCAGAAAAATTGATGGAATGTGAGACCTACTTTATATATTGGTTTTATAATAAAATATAATTAGATAGAGTTAGTAGAATGTAGGGTCTACTTAATAAATACTCCCTCCGTCCCGCACTACTTGCACTTATTTCCTTTCTGGGCGTCCCAAGTTATTTGCACTCTTTCCATTTTTAGTAACAATTTATACCTGCAGCCGTAATTGTTGACTTTGTCTATCACTCATTCCTTAATCTCCGTGCCTAAAAGGAAAGGTGCGAGTAGTGCGGGACGGAGGGAGTACTATCATGGTAAAAGTGAAATTTAATATTTATTGGTGGACAGACCAAAGGGAAAGATGAGACCTTTAGGTAGTCGGTTGGCTGGATAGAATTTAGTGACGTACTCTTTATTTTTAATACTATTGTTTTCATCACGTATTCTTCTTCTATTGAATTATTGGTGGACAGACCAAAGGGAAAGATGAGACCTTTAGGTAGTCGGTTGGCTGGATAGAATCTAGTGACGTACTCTTTATTTTTAATACTATTGTTTTCATCACGTATTCTTCTTCTTGAACTCAATAGAAGAACAAGAACCCAATTATATATTCTCCCCAAATACCGACTGACCAACAAAAATTAAAAGAATTGTTTTGTTCATGATGGGAAAACAACGCTTCATAAATTAAAATTTAATCAACTGGTATCGCTTCATAAAATTGCAACCCCTATTAACAATATAATCATATTTAAATTATGTATTACTCATGTCACATAAGGCCACCCGCAACGCGTTACGCGGGTTGCCCGTGTTTCGTTACGGAGTGACGGATTGGTGGCGGGATGCGTTGCAGCGTCTCGTCCCGTCACTGTCACGCCGGGCGGCCCGTCCCTTCGAGACCCATTGCGTGACGGCTCGCCACGCGCTCCCGCGACGTGGCGAGCTCCCAGGCCATGCGTGACACCCACTCGACGGCCCGCGAGTGAGATTCGTCACGCTGACGCAATAATTTTTTTTTTAAATTCGAATTAAAATAAAAAAAATTTAAAATTTGCAAACGGTAATGTTACCGTTTTTATAGCCGTTTTCTTTTTTTTTTTTACTCTATAAATACTCATAATTCATCCTCATTTCACACACAGTTACACATCTATTCTTCCCAAATCATCTTCATTTCCTCTCCAATTTTCATCTCAAATCATCTCTCTTTTATTCTTCCCCCAAATTTAATCGATCTCATGGATCCGTATGAGCAAATGCGTCGAATAATGGAAGAATCACTTGAGGAAGATCGACGCCGGGAGGCGGAGGAAGCCGCGCCGCCCCAAAGACGCTCCGGACTTACATCCATCGTAACCGGGAGGAAGCCCCCGCAAGGTTAGTCCGCGACTACTTCTGCGATAACCCGGTGTGGGGAGATACCTAATTCCGTCGCTGTTTCCGCATGCGGCGACCGCTATTTCTCCGCATCGCAAATACATTGGCGGCCAGGGAAGGGTTCTTCCAAGAAAGGTTCGACGCCGTCGGACGTCCCAACCACATGACGCTGCAGAAATGTACGGCAGCAATCCGTCAACTTGCGACTGGACAAACGGCGGATGTGTTCGACGAATACCTCCACATTGGAGACAACACTGTGAGAATGTGCTTGCTCCAATTCTGCAAAGGCGTCCGGGCAGCCTTCACCGACGAATTTCTCCGGAAGCTAAGCACGACAGATTGCCAGTTTCTGCTCCGCCTTCACGAACAAGTGCACGGATTCCCCGGAATGCTTGGCAGCGTCGATTGCATGCACTGGCAATGGAAGAATTGTCCGGTGGCATGGAGAGGGTCGTTCACGAGTGGCCATAAAGGCACCCACCCCACCGTTATACTCGAGGCCGTCGTTGACTACCGGCTATGGATCTGGCATGCGTACTTCGGGGTCCCCGGCTCGAACAACGACATAAACGTGCTCCACCAATCCGACCTCTTCGCCGAAGTTTTGGATGGTAAAGCGCCGGCCATCAACTTCACCGCTAACAATCAGCGCTATAAAATGGGGTACTATATTGCCGACGACATCTACCCGAAGTGGCCAACATTCGTGAAGACGTGCCCCAGGCCGGTGAACGCAAAGCAGACGCTTTTTGCGAAGAAGCATGAGGCTGCTCGGAAGGATGTGGAGCGGGCGTTCGGGGTTCTCCAAGCGCGCTTCAACATTATCAAAGCCCCGGCTCGTACGTGATTCATGGAGAGTATGGTCGACATCATGTATACGTGCATTATCTTGCACAACGTGATTGTCCAAGACGAAGGACCCGAGGCGGGAAATTGGTTCGACCCTGAAGCCCCGGGAAGCTCAACCGCTAGTAGTCCGACTCGAAGTGGAGTGCATCCTTCTATACTAGAACGGTTGTCTATTCGGGCAAGGATACGTGACTCTTCTGCCCACGCCCAACTCCAAGATGATCTAATGGAGCACATTTGAATGAATAGTAATTTAAGGGACGGTTAAGGAACGGAGGGTTACAGGTTCCGTCCCTTAGTTAAGGGATGGAGTAAAAAAGTACAGTGGGGTCCGCGAATAGTAATTTAAGGGACGGTATAGAGACAGCGTTGTGAATGGCTTAATATCTTGGGCGTGTCTTGGCACGTAAATCGATCAGCAAGTGTTCACATTCATATACTAGTACTAACATGATTTCTATTCAAACTTGATTCACGTATAAAAAGTACTCCACTACCAATTGAAGTTAGTATGAAACCCAATCTTAATTACTATGAAATAATCCCTAATTCAGAAATGAGATATAGTCGTAGTATTTTATAGTACAACAACTTAATTAGACAGATCTAAATATCTAACTACTTACCTGCCATTAAAAAATTTAATTTATTTGGGAAGAAAGATTGTCCATGCTTTCTTGCATCAGCCCCTTCACATTAGTAAATAAGTCAAATTTTTTGATTAATTAATTTAAATTATTAAATGGTTGAGTCAAACTATAAGATAAATATCTGATTCCATTAAACTTGAACTTGATTAAATTTATGCTATGTAATAAGAGCCAAATTGCGATTTATATATCTTTTGCTGTCAATTAGTAATTGACAAATGAACTTATTCAAGCGACATATATATGAATTTTGTTGACTTTTGGATCCCAAAATTTAATATACCTTTGCTACAAAATTAATTAAGCGATTTGTATATAGGAAGGATAGTTAATTTAATTGAGTTGCTATATATGCAGCCACGTTAACAAAGTTAATAAGAGGTTCTTTTTCAACTAATTAATAAATCAATAAATCGGAGGTTTGACAATGTCATTTTAATTATTTAAGAAAATCGACAAAAAATTGTTAGTATTATATTTTTAGTCGTAGAGGACGGTTGTTTTCGGATATGGACATTATTATTATAGTATAATATTTTGTTTTACATGTTAATTTTCTTTTTTCAGCTTTTTTTACGAGTGGAGACATAGATGTATTTGCTTCAATAATAAATAACATAGCTTAATTATTAGTAAGAGTATGATAATAATGCTTATACATGAGTGGTATTTATATGTTCAATCCCATTCTCGTTCATAAAGAAGAAAGCAAACTAATTGAGGACTTTACAAAAATGATCGAATTATGCATTACTATTGTTTATCGCTCGTAAAGATATACTAGCTGCAAGTTGCATGTGAAATGAATAAATGAAATTGAGCAGAGACTAGAGAGAGTCGTGTGCAAAATTAACACCCAGTACGCACAGATTCGGATGAGAACAATGACAAACGTCGTCACTTCCAACATAATATAAATTTAAAAACAAATATTAAATTAAATGCAATTCAATGGAGTATATCATAAAAAACAAATCCAAGTAAAACAAATTTCACCGCCTATTGACAAAATGATAATCGATAAAATATTTTCCGATTATACAATGAGCACATAAAAACTTTTCCACAAATGTAATGGTTAAATTATTTAGTCACCTAACTTTTATTGGTTTCCCATTCGATTATACGCATATGTTACACGTGTATGTATAAGAGCCTTATATACGAAACATATTTTTGATGACTCGAATTGAAGGAATAATCTCCATGTGTAAAACATGTGGTCACATTTTTATTTTCTTGAAACTCTTATAAAGTGACAGGTTGACTGTTGGATTACGATATTTTTTTATTAACTTCATTATTCATTCTTATATCGTAATTATTATTTACATGATACATGTATCGGTATTATCAATGGCGGATCCAGGAACAAATTATCGTGGGATCGAACAAGATAGTAAATATTTATTTAAAATAATTGTTTAAATTAATTATTTTTATAAATATATTTTTTAATATAAATAATTCATGCGAGTATCGATATTCTTAAAACAACATACTCCACTTTCTTCGTCCCGTTATAAGCGAGACGCTTCTTTTTTTTTTACACACACACATCGGAGTTCGAGATACATTGGCAAGCGAACCAGCCTCTTCCAGCCCCTCGTGGTAACGTCCGAACTAGCCCACCCCAGCCCCTCGTGGTCACGTCCTTACTAGCCTCCTCTTGGCTCGTAAGTTGACTACCCTCAGGCGGGTCCCGGGCATGTAAGTTGACTACCCTCAGACAGGTCCAGGCCTGCACGCTTGCAAAGTCCCAAGGCAACAAGCCTTGAGCCCACAGGGAAATTAATCCCAGGTTGCGCCATCCAGGATTCGAACTCAGAACCTCCTGGATGGCGCCATATCCTTGCCTCCCTTCTCAACCAGTTGAGCTAGGAGGGGCTGGGATGGCTGGGATTCGAACTCAGGACCTCCTGGATGGCGCTATATCATAAGCGAGACGCTTCTTTTGGATACAAAATTTAAGAAAAAGACGTTTATGGAGCTAATGGAAGAAAGAATAAAATATGATCTTAGATAAAACAAAGATGCAAATAAATAATAAAGTAAGAGAGAACAATTATGTTATATTACGTATTTTGACAAAAATAATGACATACACATAGCATAATTTTTCTGTAACATACCAAATTTTTAAAGATTTAAACAATTGAATATGAATAATACCGTATTATGGATTTATATTTATCATTTTTTAACATTAATTACAAAATGCATGCATTGCTATTAGTCCATATCGAGTGTAGCATAAAGAGAGACAAAATTGTGTATTTGATAAATTCTTTGAATACCTTTTTTTGTTTTTTTTCATTGAATACTTACAACATGGAAAACCCCTCAATAAATAGTCGGGAATATTATATTAGTGCAACTTTATATATAGATTCTCGAAGGGAAAATTGAGAAAATATTAGTGTAAATTTTACCATGATTTTGAGTAGGATGATACAACCTGAAAATTCGTAGGCTAATCCAAGTAGCCGCAATATGAATCGAGTTAGGGTTATAAATTTTATCATATAAAATTTCAGTTCAATTAGCTCGCACCCAATTATGATGCATTCCCAATAGAACTAACCTAAAACCAAATTTATTGGCCCGCTAAATTGGCTTTAGATACAACTATTGTTTCTTCTTTACATTGAAACTAATTTGGTAATGATTTTAATAAGAAGAATAACTATACATAGATAAAATCAGAAAAACTCTTCCATACATAATATAAATAAATAATTGAAATACAAATTGAAAATTGAAGTTCACTAATCACTATGAGAAATTTTATGACTTCTAAAACTTACTTTAAAATTTATCAAAATATGATTATTTTTTTTATTTTAATTTTACAACTTTAAATAGTAGCACTAGTACTATTTGGTTTAATATACTAATATTCCTCATAGTATATTTATGTGTTAAATATTCGATAACTCAAGTTTTATAAAACGTTATTATTTCTATCCAATATCTTATTTTTCAGCTTTTATACTAATATTTGTATTTGATTGTGTTTGAGTTATATTTGATATATCATTGATATCTTTAGTATCCCGTATATATTTATATATTAGTATAAATATAAAACTCTTAGTCCGATTAGTTTGTTGGGCTAGCCCGAAACATGAATTCACATTTAAGCTAGGATTGTATATTTCTGATCTGATAAAATTTCAACCTGATTAACTACAATCAATTAACCAGCTGTAATTTGAGAGGACTAGCCTGATTAACATCCATAATATCGAGTATTTAGCAATGATCAAGATAGGAGCTTCTGGAAGAAATATTCTGTATATTCTTATTACTAAATCTAGTTCTCATAAGCCACATAAAATGAATTGAACGAAATCTTCTTGGTTCCGCATATATCCATATCTTTGGGTCCCTAATGATATCTTATGGCGACTACTATTTTCTTGCATTTTCATCCTCATGTTTTAATTAACATATGTATATATTCGAAGCATCACCATGTTTCTCTGGAACTATATCTCACCAGTCACCAATATTCAAAATTTAGTAAGACAGATTCTTTTTTGCGATGAAGATGATCCACCTCATTATTCGAGGTGCACAATTGTTTAATCATGTCCCTCTATACTAGCATGGAAATCACACGAAATAAGTAAGTATCCATTTAGAATGAGAACAAAATTTAGTACTCTAATAAATGGATAATATATTTTCGATATTTTACCAAATTAAATTGCATAAGGTTTCAATTCATTAAATATTATTCCACTTTAAATCATTTTCTTTTCCATTTTACCATTTTCAGTTTCAAGGATATTTTGCCGTTTTGTTTCTTCTATATGCCCTTCGTAACTTATTTTTTGAAAAATCCAAAATTTAGTTTTATCATACTCCCTCCCCGTCGTCACACTTTAAGTGAACCATTTTCCTTTTGGGATGTCTCGCGGAATACAATACATTCCTAAAAATAGAAATATTATTCTTTCTACTTTTTTCCACTCTCGTACTTCATTCTCTCCACTCAACTCACAAAACAACGCTACATAAAATCTCGTGGCGAAATAAAAAGGCTCAATTTACAGTGGGACGGAGGGAGATTGTTCTTGCAACTAGACCCAAATATAGGGCATTAAAATATGATTATATATTCGGATTTTTTCTGTATAAATCTTAATAATTATAAATATTCTTAATGAACTTAAAATTGAATTTTATTCCAAAGTTTCATAACTGAACCGAATTGGAATATATTCTATCTCAAGATTCTCAACAAAAAATTACAATATAAAAATAGTTTTAATTTTTTACATATGAATGGTAATTTTCGTGACAAGCAACACGGCGGCGTCAATGGAGATCGTCACGTGGCGAACAGAAGACTTTTTTGTTTTCAATTTCTAACGGAAAGCGACATGGTGGACCCCATCTTACAATTGATATATGCTTATATTGTTTGTCGATGTATACTATGCTTTTTCTTATTTATAACAATACGATTATATGTGTTGTCTAGCTCTGGCTTTTGTTTTTCTGTCAGAAAATTTAAATTTACTCATAAGCTTTTATTTTATTAAAAATAATGTTTTGACTTATATTTCTAACCGGATGAATTACTATGGTAAAATACGAAAGCAAAAAATAATTCTATAATGATTAAATACGGCTCTTAGAGATATACTACCCCCGTCTGTTCGCAAATAGAAGCCTCGTTTTTTCATTTTAGTCTGTTCGCAAATAGAAGTTCTGGATATTTTTTACTCCCTCCGTCTCAACTAAGTTGAGTCATTTCCTTTTTTGGCAAAAAACAAAATATTCAATCACTCTTACTTTATTACATCACATACTTTACTCTCTCTTCATCTTTTCTACTTTATTTATCTCTCCTACTTTTCAACACAATTTCCTAATCTTCATGCCCAAAAGTTTTGACTCAACTTAAATGTGACCGATGGAGTACTATAAATGGTAATGAGGTCTCACATCCACTAACTCATTTCACTCGTATTTTATTTAAAATTAATATAAACTAGTGAGACCTTAATTTACTACTAACATTTCTTAAAAATCCGTGCCACCAAAAAATGAGACTCGTAATGACAGATGGAGGAACTATATATAAGTGATAAGTCACAGGTACGTATGAATATGATCAATATATATTTATATACTTGTACATTATTTTAGAAAATGCAAATTACTAGTACTATATTAGAGGGATTGAAGACCAACCGACTAATCTAATTAAAATTAGACCGAACTGCACCAAATAACCATAACTTTTGCACTTGTTGCACCAGTGATCTCTAACAAAAAAAAATAGCACCATAGGTGCCCAACGTTAAATATAATCACGAATGAAGTTTTTTCGGACCAAAACACCCTCAGGCCCTAAAAGGGCATTTTTGTCACTCCATTATATTGCCGACATGTGATTTCTGCCACATTTCTGTCAGCAATTTCTTATGTAATTTTATAATAAGTTTTTGTACTTTAGTAATTAAATTTTTTATCTTTATTTACACTTTCTAATTTTTTTATAATATACATATTTATCATTATCTGCATTAATTAATATGAACATAATAAAATGAGACCATTTCTTCCTTACAAAACTCACTTTCTGGTATTTTTCCGTGTTTTAATTTATTTTATGTACATTGATTTATGGATCAATTTTATTTATTATGAAAATATCCTAATTTTGCAGAATTAATTTATAAATTTACATTGTCTTATTTCAAATACTATTATTAATAAAAAAATCTTGAAGAATTAAATAGCTAATATCACATGCTTGAATTTTTTCAAAATATTACTCACGTTTCAATTTTATCATGAATGGCACGAAACTATGCAAATATATATCTAAAGATTGAATGTTCATATGATGTTAAAAATTTCAGTTTGAGCTAAATTAAAATTACATCAATAAAATATCAATCATAAAAATCATCTTAAAGTTAGGCTTAGAGTAACAAATTAGTTCGATGATATATAATGAAATAATATTATAAATGTCAATATTTTCAATAAAATAATTATTGTATCATTTAATTAAATGTGAAATATTTTTTATTTTGTGTATTATTGATTCAGATTTTATTGCTTAAATAACTTCACTTTTCCATATTTTTATTTCTCAATGAATTTCCAACATCATATAACTGATACTATTTTGTTACCACTAACTAGAAATAGAGGGACATAAGAATTTTTTTTATACAAATATTGATAAAACTTTAATCACGCATGAAGTATTAGAACTTAATAGGAAATAGCTTAAAAAGCTGTTGACAGAAATGTGACAAAATTCACATGTCGGTGAATTTAGGGATTGCCAAAAATGCCCTTCAAGCTATTTGGGCATTTTCGTCCGAAAAGTGGCTAAAAAACTTCATTCGTGATTATATTTAATGTTAGGCCCCTCTGGTGCTATTTTTTTGTTAGGAGTCACTGATGTAACAAGTGCAAAAAGTTAGAGTCATTTGGTGCAGTTCATTCTTAAAATTATCATTGCAGATGAGGCCAACAACTTCTGACTATTTTCATAATTTAGTAATTAATCATATTTCGGAGCATCAATTGACTATAAGTACTAAGATATTTACCTCTACTAAAAATAAAAATAATTCAATTATATAATTATATAAGAAGTCTACATGTGTGAGCCAAATACCTGCTAATTTTTTGATAAAAATAAAAGGCCCAAATCATGAGTGCTGAGGATAAGTTTGCATGGCGGCAAAACCAAGTACAAAAACTATCCCAGCTAGCAAACTCCCTTAGTGCTCAAACGCTAACAAACACTAATAAGACCATTACACTAACGCAAAGTACCTTGAAAAAAGCAAACCAGAAAAACAAAATAGCTCAAAAGGAAAAAAACCTTGTACTAAGACTTTCAAGCAAATGATCAACCCTCACCCAAAATCTCTGTTGGGAATAAAGAATTTGGGAGCCAACATCTTGTTCACAGTCTTAGTCTTAGTCGCCAAATGCAAAGTACCTGCTAATTAAGTAAACATAATTAAAATATTCCAGAAACTATAAAATATGACGTGTATCGAATAAGAAACGAAATCGTGTCGTCGAAACCTAGACTGTATCGTTTAGAGCATACATTAATTTTAAAAAATATGCATACTCGTTCCTCATAATGTGTACCTATTGATGTATAATCATTGAGAATTTGGATTTCTTCAACCGCATAACAATTGAAAAAATATATTTTCCACAAAAAGTCAAATAAGAAAAAAGAAATTTGTTTACCTTTATTGAAAAATCAAAGGATATTTTAGACATTTTAATTTTAAAATGGCTAGAAAAATTATACTTTCGTGTATATAAAACAAAACATAGTATTTTTCACTTTGGGTTCTCCCGATCACAATTTTAATATCCGATGAATGTTGTATAATTGATTGCAGTATTATGCGAGTAGGTTATATAAAAGTTCAGTTAAATTATTATAAGTTATTTGAAAAAATATTATACTATAAATCTACTTTTTAAGAAGAATTTGAAATATATTTTTTACTTTGTATTTGCAGAAATGAAAGACAAGATTGGAGACAAAAATGGTAAAATGTTAACCATAGTAGTGTTATCAGTTGAGATTTCCAAATCTTATTTCAAATTAAAAATGCTCGGTCTCTGTTGAAAATGATAAAAAAAAATCTTGAAAGTTTTTTGCAAGTTTAATCCAAATAAATTGACAAAAAGTTGAATGGAATCCCATGTGATACTTATTGCGTGTGACTGAGTGTGACTAATTTGAGACTTCAATTTCACATGTTTGTCTTTTTTCATAACATTTGAAAAAAAATATAAATATTAAAATCAGTAGTAGATCTACCTCTCAAAATGAGAAGAAGAAAAAAGGATCTATTGAGTACTCATAATCTAATAGTCCAACCAATCATTACTCGACAAAAGACAATAGTACTCCTACTATTGAATTTTTACTTATGCTTACTTCATAATAATTATTTGGTCTTCTATTTAGCTTTGATGACTTATATATTGATACGCTCGGATTTTGCACGGTTTTAAGGTTATTATTTAATCCGTTTTGAATATCAAAGTTGTATTACATGTCCATTATTTATATATTTTATATACTCCCTCCGTCCCATAGTAGATGTCACACTTAGAAATTGTCACGTGATTTTAGGAGGTGTTGTTTTGTGTGTTAAGTGGAAAGAGAAAATAATATATTTATATTAATGTGAGAGAGAACTTTTTCCAAAAAAAGAAATGTGACATCTTTTGTGGGACAAACTAAAAAGGAAAGTGTGACATCTGTTATGGGACGGAGGGAGTATTTTGGTATTTTGACATGTTTTGTGAGAAATGTGCAAATTTGAGTTTAAAAAGGGAGTCAAAACGCGAAGTAGGATATCTGGAGTTTCTGGGAGCGACCAGCGACCGCTATAACACTGTCGGCGACCACCGGCGCTCAACGGCCGCCATATCTGTAGCGGTCCGTTTCGGGAAATCTGTGCATGGAATGAAGATACGCCCAGTGACCGCTGGGCAATGTGTGACGACCGCCACCCAAGAGTCAGAAGCCTCGGATCAATCCATGACGACCACTGGCCAAGGCGCAACGGTCCGCTACAAAAACGCGGCGAGCAGAATTTGCCCTACTTTCTCTCCAAGATTTACCATATTTTGCAACACTTTTCCTTATTTGAGAAGGGGTGATTTTCCCCTATAAATGCCCCCTCAAGCTTCATCATTAGGATCCTCTTTTTGCAACATATTTTCTAGAGATTAAAAGTTACAGTGCTTCATTGTGCAAGGAGTTGGAGAAGGATTCAAGAACATCAATGCTACAAGGATTCAACATTTGGGTTTTATTTGCTTTAGTTTTATGTTCCAATTGTTTTCCCTTCAATCTATGTCTTTAAATTATTCTATCATCTGTAACTAAATTCATAGGATTCTAGGGATGTGTTAGTAACGACTTTGGTTATACAATTCATTTTCTATTTAATATTCGTTTTGTTCTTACTTTGTTTGTTACTTAAGTTGTTGGATAATGATTCACGTTTGAGTGACACATTCTGTGAAAAATTAATATAACTTACAACATAATCGTGAGAGAAGGTTGGCAAGTTAGATCCACTTAATAGACACTACAATTAGCTTCCTTTAAAATGACACTGTTAATTGAGAGTGAAAACTTTTCAAGGGTCTTAGGAGCTTTTAGGAGTTACGTATTTAGGATTGACAACCCTAATGTTTGTAACCAACGTTTGCATCGCATGAGCATAAACTAGGTGACTCGTTCTATCAAAGTAAGAACTGTGCTAGGGTATTGTAGTTGGAATTTGTATAACCAAACTGTGGACGCACATCCCTGGAATTCCCTTATCTCTATACTTTTATCTCCGTGATTTATTTGCAATTAGTTGTTTATTTACTTTCAAATTGTTTTGTTTTAAAAAATCTTCAAATCTTTCAGTTTTTCCAAATAGTAATTGAGTTTTAGTAGAGGGTAGTCAGTCTGTGATTTGTTTTCCCCGCGATCAATATTCGGTACTGACCTTTAGCTATACTATTCACACTCTGTATACTTGCAGGAATTTATAGTGCTAATAAAAATTGCATCATATATATACAATATTATTTATGGCAGAAAAGTTGGATTTATGTTTGTATGAAGGAAACACTCGACCGTTTTAAACATATAAACATTAGACAATTTAAGCGTCAATTTGAGAATAAAATCAAATCGATCAAAAAATAATATTCTTGTCAGCTATGTTAATTATACTTATGTAAAAAGGACCTTTTCTTGTGTAACTAGATCTTGCATTAGAGAGATAAATTGGTTTTGCATAGCTATGTTGGATGAAGATCAACATGACATTGGTTGGAGCAAGTATGGGGCGATGAGAAAATCGACTTCAACTAGTTTACTGTAGAGATTTGCTTCAAGATTTATGAGATTTACAACTTTCGACACCGAGTGGTACTTGCAACCAAATCTATGTGAGTGTCGCTTATATGAGTGTGGCTTGGATTTGTTGTATGCTCTCGGTCACCTAAAATTAGCGAGTTAATTAACATTGGTATGGCAATTTCTCCATCTTATGGCATCACTTTGTAAATTGGTTAAATCTTAGCTTTTTAGTTACTCCACCTAGTTGCAAATGACAATCTTTTATGTGGATTGGTAGCGCCCAATCTATTGTCAGCAATATTTTGTTATGGTAGGTGGTGCCCAAGATCAGTCATACACTAGTGACGTATATTGCTAGAGTATTCAATAGCTAGCCATTAACGCATGCGGTTTGGATTTTTTTTTTGTCTGTCCTAATACTATGTACGGTTTATGTTTGACGAAATGTGTGAAGCGGAAAAATGTCGGTTCATAAATGCACCGATGGACACAGGTGGACTTAAACACCTGCTAAGTAGTTTTGTACTACTTTATAAGATAAATATATAATGTACGAAGTAGTTTTTTACAAGAAACTATTGAATATGGATGGAGGAAGTATACTCATATCGACCTTAGAATGATGCACATGCACCTCATTAGAGAAATAAATTTGTAAAATTAAATGAAAAATATCTAATTCTCGTGTACGAACCAAAAGTATAAAACTAAAACTATTGAATGCGGATATATCGACCCTTAATAATTTACGTGTAAAACTATCTATTCATAAATTAATGCACAATTCACGTAACTAATTAGTGACAATGAAGGATGCATGTTATCTCTCATTATAAAGTTTAATTTATTGAAACACACACACATACAAGGTGCGAGTTCGATTCCTGCATAGCATATTAACTATTTCAAAAAAAATTTGTCTTTTTTGGATTCTAAGCATTTTAATTATTCTTTTATACATTTAAATTTATAGCTTTTCTATTTTCTTGTAAAAATTTTAATCTTCTTTTAATACATTTAATTTTTTTTATCTCTTCTCAACTTTTGGTAAAGCATTTTATTTTTATTTTTATATTTTTTTTCCTAATGTACTCAACTTTTTGTCTTTGGATCTTTAAAAAACAGAAACTTGCAAAAACTGAAATAAAATTTTCATAATAAATAAATATAAGAACCTCCATTTTAAAGAGTAAGTAGTAAAGTATTAATTTTGTATATGGAGTACAATAAAATGTGGACTCAAAATTACTAATAATTCTTTATCCTCCATAATCATCAAGGATTCCTCTGTCCTAAGATTTAAAGAAGCAATTCCTATTTATTATATATGTTCATCTATAAAACTAGAACTTATTCACAATATGCCATAAATAAGGGCATCAACGCTTTCACATTTAATATCCATTTTATTTTGGTCAAACGTCACAAAGGTATCATATATCATAACCTCTTTTTCTTAATTACAGTAAGGATTTGATGCTCCCTTTAATCAATTTCATCTCTTCTCCACTAGAATATTCTTATCTCCTATATTAATATGAAGACTATCGCAATAACAAACATACAAAAATATGTGTATTAGTATGTTATAAATCAAATTATCGTCAAATTGGGTAAAAGCGAATTTGATACTATAGATTCATAAATAAAATTCTATGATGGAACAATACCCATTAGGCCATTAGACTGTACATATATGAAGAAATTATCTTTTTGTGATTCACATTTTTGTCACAACACATATGATATAAGCATGCCCGAAAGTGAAATACCAACTCACAAATGAGCTGTATGCTATATATCAAAATTAATTAGTTGAGTTAAATGCAACCTAAGCAATGCTGGTAAGTAATTTCTAATTAAATCTATCATCTTACAAGTTTACGCCTAATAACTTTAGTGTTCTGGATGCCACCACCACAAGGATTGAGTTTTTCTTGGGGGTAAAATATCGATAGTGGAGTTAATTAATTAGGATTGGGATATACATAAACACCGACTATTCTCGATAAGAATTTAATTATTTAACAAAATTGGACATGATACTATAATAGTGATGAAATTTGTAGAATATATATTGGAAAAACATTATCATTTTTTCCTAATTTTTTCTATATATAACATGTAAATACTTGACAAACACCGAATATTTTGGCCTTTCCCACCACTCAACTTGATTATTGGGATAAGACATCATTGTTACTATCTCATTTGAATCACTTTAGTAATTTGGATAGTATTTTTAGGAATAATTATCATTCAAAAAACAACTAGCTCAATCAAATGGCCAACAAGATGATTCCACAAAATCTTTAAATTTTTATCTTAAACTATTTCATTTTAAGTTCAAAAGTATCTCGAGTTCGATCTCACTATTATTATTATTATTATTATTATTATTATTATTACGTTTAATCTAATTTGATTTTGTGAATAAAATTATTATTAGAGAGATTACTAGTTATACTGGAAATAAAATTCATCTTTTAATAGCTGCGGCTTCAAATTTATCCTAGTGACACGTGAGAAAGAGTAAATCATGGGGGGTTTAAATATTTATCGTATAAGAGGTCGTGGACCACCAAAATTACACAAAAGGAATTTGCCATTGTGTGAATACTAGTCCACAAAATTAAATGTGATTTCATCTCATCACATTATAAAAATGATTTGTAGGAGAGAGAAATTTGCTTAAAGGGACTTGGGCCATCTTCTTGAGTTGGACCCTTTTTCCCTAATTTCTCAAAAATCATCTCTCCACCTGATTTCCTTCTCAGCTTCTCTCTTATATATATATGTACACACATAACTCTCCATATAGAGGATCGATCCTTTCTTCCAACTCTTTCAACTTAGATTGCGCAAGAGAAGAGAAATAAGTAATGGTATGAGTCCCCTTTTCTCTCTCAAAATGTTTTAATAAAAAAATTAATCCTTTTTTCATACACTGAAAATCGTAGTACGATGATTTTCTTCAATTTATGTCGGTATGTAATGATTAATTGATCATGAGCAGGAGGTGGAGAACACGTGGCATGGCTATGTTGATTGGAGAGGAAAACCAGCTGCCAAACACAGACATGGCGGCATGCTTGCTGCCTCCTTCGTTTTGGGTACCTCTCTCTTTCATACACACACACACACACACACACAGATACTGTGAAAAGGGATGGGAATTCTCTCATGATCTCTCAACCAACAGATCGCTTTTTAGCGCTTGTAAAACCTTTTCTTTTATTGAAGCCAAAGATATATAGGAAATTGTGATAGTATTTTTTTGTGACATGTATTTTTCTAGTATATAATTAATCACCTCATTATTGCATGTTGTTTCATTTTTTGAATAAAAAATGTGGGCAGTTGTGGAGGTGTTGGAGAATTTGGCGTTTCTGGCGAATGCGAGCAACTTGGTGTTGTACCTTACGCAATACATGCATTTTACGCCGTCTGGATCGGCAAACACCGTTACGAATTTTATGGGAACGGCGTTTCTGCTGGCGCTGCTTGGCGGCTTCTTGTCAGATGCCTTCTTCACCACATACCAAATATTTTCTATCAGTGCACTCATCGAATTTCTGGTAATTTTTGTCTTCTTTTTTATTTTACTTTATTTATTTTGGTGTTTTATTTTATTTTAAATGCCAGATAAATTTAATTTCGTGATGTCACAACATTTAGCTGTTTAGGAGTTGTCTGTATATCAATTAACGCCCACCGAAATCAATTTTTGTTGGGAAATGTGAAGAGATTGGATATAGCTTAGTAAGGGAGTAGTATATTTCGAAAATAAATGCTACTCCATTTCATTAATGTGTATGGTGCCTTTGTGTCAAATTGCCAACATAGTAGTGTAATTTTTTTTTCTTTTACATAGAAGATTTGTGATTATATTTGGTGCTTGCTTTTATATATGAATTAAATTTTAATTCATGAATCTTGTAAATTAAGTAATTTGCAGAACAAATTCTTTGAGGAAAGTTGGAAAAATTGTTGTGACAGCACTTGGCAACTTGCTATGCTTTCTTTTGGTAGCAAGTGATTTTTGAGCAATCTTTATTTTCTTTATTCTTTTTCTATACTTTTGACTATTTTGTTTTTTAATTTGAAACCGCTTTTATTTGTTTATTTAAAAAGTTGAAGAACGACCAAAGTTTGTGATCTTTTGTTGAATAAATCGATAATGAAAACTGTTGAGAACATTTATGGTTTCCTACTCAACTACAATTTGCAGGCTATAATAAAAAAAAATCTACCCAAATTAAAATTTCATAAAATATTGTTCTTTTTCACAAATTAAAATTGTCATAACATATTGTTCTTTTTCACTAATTTAAATTGTCATAAAATATTTTTCTTTCATAAATATTGATTTTTACTATTGAATAATTGCATGAGTTTCATAAAATTGTCATGAAATATCTCGTTATTTAGTTATGTTTATAGATGGTCTTTGATGTTTAGACAAACAAAGGTTAACTAGTAATCTGTGACCATAACTTTTATGAATTTTAGATTGATATACTTTATTAATTTTTACTTGATATTACTCTTTGTGGGTTAATCAGTTATAGCACCAAGGTCATAAAACTTTTTGAAATTTATTTAAAGCTAGCTGGACGATTTTCCTTTCAAGTTATATAAAGACATTAATTTTTTATTTAGCTTGAAATTATGGTTGTGCATCATACTAAAGTTACCCCTCTTCCTAATAAATTCCTATTAAATACTCCTAAGTAATAATCCATATAAGTGTTGTTTTTTTAGAAATCTATTTTTGTAATACGTTTAGAGATGTGAAAGTATAATTTAGCATTACCTTTTAAAATAAAAAGAAAGACGATAAATAAAAGCGGCGAATGATATAAATATAATATAGGTCTCTAGCATTCATTAATTGCAAGCAATGCATTTAGGTACAACTAGGATTAATTGGCCCTATCTTTTTTCTTATTTTATATTTTAGGTTTGTCACATTAAGACAAAAAGACAAACTTCATTTTCTCGACCCTTGATTTGAAGTTTGAAAATATTTTGCTTCCCAATATTAACATTTATGTGCCATAAAACCTAATCTCTTAACCAATGGTCTCTCGCCACTAGTCCCTAATATCTTCACATTCCCTATGCACCACGTAATTCAGACATTTCTCTGACTTTGAGAAAATTTGAAAATCACTTTATCATAAATAATGCTAATTACATGCATTAAATGTTTAGGATGCAATTTCTTGATTGGTTCATACTCCCTCCGTTCCATGTTAATAGAGTCATTTTTCTATTTTGGGAAGTTCCAAGTTAATTGAGTCATTTTTATTTTTAGCAAAAAGTAATTCTTCTTTTTACTTTATTCTCTCTTCATCTCTCTTACTTTACTCTCTCTTACTTTTTTCACCATCCATTTAACACACTATTCTTAAACTCCGTGCCGAAAAGAAATGCCTCTATTAACAAGGAATGGAGGGAGTAGTTTTTAAGATAGCGTTTATTAATTTCATGAAAGTGTTTTTTGTGCACACGTGGCTCTCATTCAGATGGTTGTTAGATTACGCCACGTGCACGTTGTTTGGTGACATGTACATGATGTTTATGTATCAATAGTACATGTCATGTTGTGTAATGTATTTTATAATTTATTTCAATAATTAAGAAATTTATCATGCAAAATCTTGTAATGATATTATGTGGCACCTATTATAAGTGATATGTGATGATAACGACATATTCGTGTACATGTCATCTATACATATTATTTACGTATTGATAATCACCAATGCAAGTCGTTTGTATGCGGGAGTATTGATAGTATTTAGTATGCTAACAAAATCTATTATATAAATTCTTGCTATATTATCTCTGTCAAAGAGGGTCAAGATAATTTTTTCTTAACTCGATGATCCGCATTTAGTCTACATCACATTTTATATTGACAAAGATTAAAGATGCATTATTGTGCGTGTACTATCCCATGGTATGTATAATATGTGCTGCTTTTTTTCTTCTTTTTTTTCTTTTTATCTCGACAAGAATATGTGCTTACTTTTATATAAAAGCAAAACTCCACTTGTAGTAGTTAAAAATAGGCGTACCGCATATTAAAAATAGTTGCCATTTGAAGCCCAAAAAGAATTACTACTACCTAAGTACCAGTTGAAATTCAAAAGGTTATAGTCTATAGATTTTGTTGTATTTGGACCTTTAATTTAGTGACATGCCATTTTATTGTTATGTCTTCCTTAGTGTTACTTCTATCTTTAATATTGTTGGTATAAGCCAACGTGAACAGGGCCTAGTACTACTCACTGTGCAAGCGCAATCAAGCTCCTTAAAACCACCAGAATGTGAGGCCGGCAGCCTGGATTCGCCTTGCCGGCAAGTTCACGGTGCTAAGGCTGCAATGCTCTTCTTAGGCCTCTACTTGGTGGCGCTAGGCGTTGGTGGCATCAAGGGCTCGTTACCGCCCCACGGGGCAGAGCAGTTCGATGAGAGCACCCCACAGGGAAGGAAGCATAGATCCTCCTTTTTCAATTACTTCGTATTTTCTCTGTCGTTTGGTGCCCTCATCGCGGTCACCCTTGTCGTTTGGATCGAAGATAACAAAGGCTGGCAATGGGGGTTTGGAATCTCCACACTCACAATATTGTTGTCTATTCCAATCTTCCTAGCTGGCTCCAAATTTTACAGGAACAAGATCCCTCAAGGAAGCCCTCTCACAACCATATGCAAGGTAACAATTCCTTTTTTTTGATAAATCCACCCCATGATTATAACTAACTAAATTGGTGCAAATTGTGTGAAACAGATACTCATAGCCTCCTTGGTGAACACTGGCACGACCAACGCGGTCACAAGCATGGCCGCGAGCCCTTCTCCAACAACACTCCACGACGAAGGGAACAACAAAGTGGCAACAGAGTCACCACTAATATTCGACTCTCCATCTCAGAGCCTCAAGTTCCTCAACAGAGCTGTTGAGAACAAGCCAGCTTGCACCGTGCTGAAAAGCACGGTGCAGGAACTGGAACAAGTGAAGATTGTACTCAAAGTCCTCCCAATCTTCGGCTGCACGATCATGCTCAACGCCTGCCTGGCTCAACTCTCCACCTTCTCGGTCCAACAAGCCGCCACCATGGACACGAAGATCGGTTCCCTAAAGGTCCCCCCTGCCTCCCTCCCTATATTCCCAGTCGTCTTCATCATGATCCTCGCACCACTCTACGACCACACCATCATCCCATTCGCTCGTAGACTAACCAAGTCCGAGACAGGGATCACCCACCTACAACGAATTGGTGTCGGCCTAATCCTCTCGGTAGTAGCAATGGCCGTGGCCGCGCTAGTGGAGATCAAACGCAAGAGAGTAGCGACCTCCTCAGGGCTGCTCGACTCGACCAAACCCCTACCTATAACGTTCTTATGGATTGCGTTCCAGTACCTATTCCTCGGATCAGCCGACCTCTTCACCCTAGCCGGCCTACTCGAGTTCTTCTTCACAGAGGCGCCTCCCGCCATGAGATCACTAGCGACGTCCCTCTCTTTCGCATCGCTAGCCGTCGGATACTACCTAAGCTCTGTCATCATGTCGATTGTGAACAATGTGACAGGCGATTCAACCCACAAATCTTGGCTCTCAGGCACCAACATCAATCGTTACCACCTTGAGAGATTCTATTGGCTCTTGTGTGTGCTTAGTGGCTTGAATTTCTTGCACTATCTCTTTTGGGCTACTAGGTACAAATACAGATCTGTTGGGTCAAACAAGTAGCATTTTCGACAAACTCAAATTTTGGTCATTTTGTTTAGAGTATGTAAATATGAATCCAATGACTTGCTTGATGCAGTGAAGGACATCATTTTACATACTCTTGTATAATAATCAGTTTCTTGATCTTGAAATGGAAATTGATTCGGCCCATTGTTGAGTTCCCTGTTATTCATGAAATCATTATAAAAAACAATACTGTAAGTAAATTTTTATAAACATTTAAGGAAAAAGGAGAAGCAAGATGGCAGTGAAATCAACACGAGTTTTCTTATCATCTTCCAAAAATCGGCAGAAACAAAAATATTCCACATCAGTCCTCCTACTTCTGAGCCAAACGCTATGACAGGGTACGCCCTGGTGCACCACAAACAGCATATAATAACCCGGCGGGGCAACATTGGCATTTGGCGGCCCGCGCACGGTGACCTTATAATCGAAGGAAGAGAGCTGTTGTACGTTCTCAATGTACAACATGAGCAGCCTCTGATTCATCGCGAACGAGTGCGTGGTGAATGAGGGGGCCACCATTGTCACGATGCACCTCACCACATCCTGAAACAGCCCCAGCCCGAAGCTGATGGCGAATTGCTGACCGTACGATACGACTCCGTCTGCGGGCCCCTCTATCGACAGGATCGAAGGGCGGAGGTGCGAGTACGCCGCGCCGAGATACGGCGGCGCGAACGCCTCGAGGCTCAGCTCCGTAGGGTACTCCACGCCTGTGAAGTTGTACCTCACGTGCGGGTTGCTCCCCCCCCACTAACACGCTGCCATCTGGCAGCAAGGTGGCTGCTGAGTGGTACAGCCTCGGGATCGTCGTCGGGTTCAGCACCGTGAATCCCCGGGTCGGATCTGGCTCGTCGGGTCGGTACATCACCGGATTCAAAACCGGGTCAGACGCGCACTCCCACCCGGCTGAGCCCCGGGCCGCTCCGTTTAGAATGATCACATCTCCGCTTGGGAGAAGCAGCATGTCGGCACCCATCGGCATGTCCTCCATCTCCCATTTTGGGTCCGGATCCGTGACCCGGATCCTCCCTCATGATTTTGCCGCCAAATTGAATATACCTTTCATTGCCTTCAAATATGATCCACCCCACGCGCCGCCGCAAACCATCACATCCACCGCCACAGAATCGTTCCCCCCGTCAGCTTCAGCGGCAGCATCACCGAGGATCCGGTAGCCGGATACGACCTCTTCTCGCCGGGAATTCTCTGACCATTCTGTTATTGTTGTAATCTAACAAAACGGAGCGGCGGTTACCGAAGACGAATAGGTTTCCGTCGGGCAAGAGGTGGAGGAAAGGGTAAAGATTATTCTCTTCCCTGGGATCGGTGGTTTCTTTGAGGAACGGAAACCTAACGGTGACGTTAACGCCGGTGAATTCATTTTTGGGGAAGAATTCGTAGCTGAAAGCTCTTCGCCCGCCGAGGATGATGATGCGGCCGTCCGGTGAGATTTGATCGGAGGCGTACCATCTCTGGACGGTCAAATTCTGTTTCAGCTCGATCCAATCGCACTGGCCGTAGGCGCACGGCATGAAGAGGAGGATTTTGTGTGATCGCCGGCGTGGTATCCGCCTGTTTGAATTAGGGTTCCGTCAGCGTTGACGGCGCCGGAGGAGCACCAGACGTCGGTCAGGACGATGAGCGGGCGGAAGGTATTGGTGGCGACGTCGTAGAGGAGGGAGTGCGCGGAGCAGTCGACGGGGACGGCCTCGTCGTTTCAGCGGCATTCCCCTGGCGGGAGGGTCAGGTTGGAGAGGCCGAAATCGGTGCGGTCGAAAATGATGACTTTGTTGTCGTAGAGAAGCTGCATATGCATTGCGGATATGCCGATTGATTGCTGGAGAAGCATCCACTCGCCGCCGCCGGGGACGGTGGCGGTGGCGGTGGAGTAGTGGGAGATTTGGTGGAGGAGGAGGGAGGTTGGAATGCGCGGCGGGAAGGAGTAGTTGCGGCGGAGTTGGGATGTTGGAGTGTGGAGAGAGAGAAGGGGGAATGTAGAGAGAGATTCTTGGCCGCCATTGAAGAGGTTTCTAGACGTTGGTTTCTTGATTTTGATCACTGAAAATATTGTAGGCGGAATTCATGGTGAATGGAAATCGAAAATTCAAGATTGGCTATATCGTAATCTATTCCTTTTGGAATGATTTTTTCTATAATCGTGTTATTAATGTGAGTTAGTTTTTGAGTTGCGATTCCCTCACTGTGCGAAAGTATCAAAATTCTTTATTATAATTGATTCTAATATATGAGATCATTTCTATTATTACTGGAGTATGTTTCATTTAGATATCAAATTCTTTATTACTCCATAATTGATACTGTGCATTAAAGTGAAAAATAGTGATAGTATCAAGGCAGGCATGCATGCATGCATACATAAAAGTAATTCAGTGTGAACATCCAATAATATATGCAAAACATCCTTTTCTCTCTGATTCAAAGAGTGTGGTCTCACTAGCATAGAATTTGTCGATTCTTAATTAATTGGTCAGAGGATTATATGTGGAATAGTCCATAGGTCTGTCAATGGATATCCTTGATCTAATAAAAAAATCTTTTAATTATCTTTTCAAAGTTTTATGGAGCATTTGTATGATAGAATTTGTATTGTATAATTTCATCTTTAATTGGACATTAATGTGGTATATTCCCATCAGTATATTTGAATTAGACCAAATCTATTTTGTTCTGCATGCGAGTAGCTAAAATATAGTACTATATGGATTAAATTAGCATATCACATTTTAGGTCATGATAGTTGTACTTTAACTAATTAATAGTACTCTGTATATTTTTATCGTTGATACATAAATCAAAATTTTAGAATAGGTGTTAAATTAATACAGTATTTATACATGTTCAATAAAAATTTCTTAAGTTTTTTGATTGAACAATGTATAGAGAATAATTCCTGCATCGGATTGGTTGATTCATCCGCATAATTCAGTTAAACAATAAATAAATAAGTTCTTTAATAGTTAAGTTTATATGTTCACCCCCAAATATTTGGTTATATGTTACTCCATCCGTCCCATAATAGACGACATACTTGGAGAATGACACATAATTTTAAGAAATGTTATTTTGTGTGTTAGGTGGAGAGGGAAAATATTTATATTAATGTGAGATAAGCTTTTAAAAAAAAATGAAATGTGACATCTTTTGTGGGACAAACTAAAAGGAAAAGTGTGACATCTAATATGGGATGGAGGGAGTACTATTTTCAATGAGTATCAAGAATTTCTAAGCATTTATTCGGTATATGAAATTAGAATTGAAATGGATCTATAATTCAATAGAAATGAATTTGAAGAAATTGATTTATAATTTAATTCCAAATCCTTTGTTTGATGAAAATTATATACTCATGTTGTTCCACTTTAAGTGAAACATTTCTAATTCGACACATGATTTTATGTAGGATTGTTTTGTGAGTAAATAGAGAGAAAAAAAGTAAGAGGATATAAAAAAAGAGTGAATATTTAGAAATGTGTTATTTGAGTGAAAATTATATACTCATGTTGTTCCACTTTATGTGTGTGAGCATGCACAGTGTGTGTAGTGTGTAGGATGTGAGTAGTGTGTGTAGCACACGAAGGTGGCTAATTTTATGTTGTAACTAATTGGAATTCCAATTATCTAGTTATGATATGGAATTGAAATTGTAAAATTAAGAAGTGTTATAATTGTAATTCCATTTCAAATTCAAATATTTTGGTGTATCAAATATTAAATTTGAAATTGAAAACTGAAATTTGAATTTAATCAACTTTTTTCAATTATTCTCAATTCCCATGTATGTGTATCCCATTATCTTGAATTCTATTAACATTTCATCTCTATTTTATTCATTTAAACTTGAAAAACAAAAAATATCGCCTCTAGCTTAAGAAAATAGATGTTTGCTTAACAAGAATATCATTTTGCATAATAAAAAAGAGAAGTTCTACCTTGTAATCAATAATTCCTTACTCTCCTTTGAAACGATAGACATAGAGGATTTTTTGGAATTATAAGAACGACAAATTCTATTTTTAGAAACAATAATGCTTTCTTATTTTTCCTAAGAAACGTAAAATTAGCAAACCATTACAAAAGCATAGAAATATTTCCCCTTTCAGAAAATAACGAATTTTTTTTTCGAATGAAGAACACTGGAATTGGAGAAAATTATTCAAATTTGTTAAAAAATTAAATAACTAAATTGCAGTGAGCTCCGGCGATTCACTGTTATCCGGCGAACTTGTGAAAATCCGGTTCATTTATTGAACCGCACCCGCCGTTTACGAAGCGCCAGCTTCCCACGAGGTGAGAATATTCTCGATCACTTTTGATTTTCGCGATCAATTGCAGCCTTCAATTCTCTTTGCTGCATGCGACTTAATTGCCTAATTGAATTGTATAAGACGTATATCACTTAGTTTGCGCCGATTGTTGAATTTAGTTACTTTCTGCGTGATGTTTTATGTTGCTAGTGTAGGTTTTAATGTGTGGAAATAGATTTAGCTCATTGATGATTTTGTGGAAACTATGGTTTTTTTTATGTATATGGCACCCAGCGCTTTGGCAAGTGAGAATACTGGATGAAATTTCATTTTTACAATGAGAATTTGAAATAGAATGTTGGATTTAAATGTCGAGTTAGAGTATTCCTGTGTGTGTGTTTTCTGTCGTACAGTTTGTGAATTTATGTTGGTGTTGCAGGAAGCATTTTGGTGAAGAATTCATCTTTCGCAGCGTTTAATGATCAGATTGTTCTTCAGTAAAAGGATAATGCATTGGGAGATTTAATTGCCAAAGATACATTTCCAGAGAATGGCACCATGGAAGGTCTAAGTGGAAGGGGTTGCTTTCAAATTGATGGCGATATTTATATCCCTGAAGATGATGGATTGATAATCATTACAGAAGATAGTATGGTCTCTTGCTTGATCTTAATCATTCGAATTAGTCAGTTATTCATAAACTATTAATACATGATTAGCAGTAAAATCTTCTTTAAGCTTAAGTTCTCTGTTTCTCTAAGTGAGAAATAAAAGGATATATGAAATTGTTACAAGAGAGTAGAAAGTTAGAGTGTAATGAATTTTGAGCTATAGTTACTCTGAATGTTTCTTCATCAACTTTCATTTTCCATATGATGATTTTGTTAAGTGCGGTTAGTTATATCTTGCAAGCATTAAAATACTTCTCCATGCGGTTTTAACTGCTATTTTGCTTTTCTCAGGAGAATGCCCTGACAATTGGCCAGACGTAGTAGATATACATTCCTACCACACTTTAGATCGTAACTTTGTTCTTGCTGGTATCTGTTCAATTTTTTAATCCCTTATAAGTTATACTCCGATTAACATATTTCTAGTTTTCTCAGATACGTTCAATATGTTGGTTTTGATTATAAATATTTGTCCATGTCCTCGGAAGGTGAACAGGTCCGATTATTAATATGTTTGTCTCCAAATAAGCGTGGTTCAGACACTTTTAGGCCTTCAGAGAATGTGGTTGGACAAAGGTCCTTAAGAGAAAATGAAAAATTTGTAGGAAGTACGAATTCAGTTTTACATTCACAGTATGCAAGCACTGACAAGCAGAAAGATAAAAATGGTGAAGCTAGAGAGAATCCTCATTCACAAAAGAATGCCTCAACTGGTGAATCCATCCCCGAAAATGATGATCAGAGGAAACACACTGATCAGTTGTTACAAAGATTTAAAGATTCTCATTTTTTTGCTCGAATTGCGGAGTCAAATGAACCTCTTTGGTCTGAAAGGAGTGCACAAGAAGCATGTTTCAAGTTAATGGAGACTTGTAAAGAAAAGTTGATAGGAGAGTCTTCAGATACCGCACAGACTCTGAAGAACAAGAATCCTACTACGAGTGTTCTGATTGACAGAGGAGAATTGCATTCCCCCACATCTGGGGGAGTTGCCCGGGGTGCTGCCAAGTGTTGCTCCCTTCCAAATGGAGAGATAGTGGTATGTTTTTCAGAACATGAAAAAAAAAGTTTATACGAGTAGTATTTTGTCTTCTATTTTTTATTTTGTATCCCAGGAAGGTTATAGTTGCCATTGTTATTTCGGGTTTTAGAGGGATACAGAAATAATACATGTTTCCTAGTCTTGACCATGCAAATTTGTAACCTCAATACTGTGGATTAAGCATTTTTAATGGTTAGCATTCTCATTAAGGAAATGTATGATATAGCAGATACATTATGTCTTCTTTGTTTACTAGATAAACAATATTGCGGTGTTTTAGGATCAATCTAAATGTAAAATGAAGTACATAGAAGACATTGTGGCGTCTAACTAGAAGCTGTGATGAGGTGTATACCTTTGTGTAGCATCTGTATACTTTTCTGCTAGTCATGTCTTACATTATGTGTCATGGTTCGTTATGGATCGTCTTTTTTTTTTCTAAAATAATTTTCCTTAAGTTCTATCTGTGACTATTTTCTGTTTCATGTTTGGAAGGATGCAGGTGATTTTACAGGTAAAGGTTGGGGTTGAGTTTATGTCGGATCCGGTCATCGAAATACTTCAGCTTGACAAATATCATGAAAGAAAATCATTTTTTGAGACTCAGCAAGTTCAACCTTCTTTTAATAAAGATCCTTATAAAGAATTGCTAAATTGGTTGCTTCCTGTGAATAATGCTCGTCGATCTTCTGCTCGTCCCTTATCTCCTGAGTCGAATTCCAGTCCCTGCCCAAGTATGCGGAACTCAACCTCAAAACGCTCAGTGTCTGTATCTTCTTCCTCAGAGCTTTTTTCTTTTGGTCATGTTAGGAGTTATTCTATGTCCTCACTTCAGCTAAATAAGGGATTACCAGAAGCTGTGACGAAAACCAGTGCTAGATCAAGCTCCGTCCAAGAAGATCAGTATTCATTTAGGAGTTTTAATGATATTGGGAATAGTGGACATGAAAAGCTACTATCTTTCCGTGGTGTGCCATTAGTGCCCGAAAGATTTTCCATTCAGTGTGGTCTGGAAGGGCTTTTTACTCCTGGAAGAAGGTGGAGGAGGAAATTTGACTTGATACAGCCGCTGGAAATTCATTCCTTTTGTGTTGATTGTAACACAAATGATCTTCTTTGTGTTAATGTAAAGGTGTGAAACCTTTCGTCCTCTATTCTTCACTCTCTCACATATCCCTCATTGCGTCTAGTTAGTTTAGTGGTGACGAGTTTGATCTCTTGCGGATTGAATTGAACGCAATGATATCTAAAATGTTTTTGCAGAATGTTTCTCCTGCATATGTCCCAGATGTAGTGGTGTTCATAGATTCGATAATGGTGGTTTTTGATAAGGTCTCAAGTAGCGGACCACCATTACCTTTACCGGTTACTTGCACTGAATCTGGGAATGACTACAGTTTACCGAATTTAGCACTAAGGTTTTTGTCTGCTTCACATCTGAAATTTGAGTTCTTGCATCAAGGGGATGAGCAAACTTACTCTCCATTTGATGTCAAATTTAATAATGTCGTCATCTTTTTATTTGAATTTTTGACAGGAGAGGTGAAGAGCACTCTTTTATTCTCAAACCAGTAACAACAGTATGGAAGGATCCAAATGTTCAGACCTATAGTAATTTGAGACGGCGTCGCACATCAACTCGAGCTGCTAGATCATGTCCGCTCCCCTTATTCAATACTGAGTGGAAATATAGCGAAGCACCTGCTGTTCAATATGCAGTTCTTGTATCATGTCGATGCAACTATACTGGTATAAAGCCTCAAACTCTGTAATCAGATTACATGGTGAAATGTAAGTCTTTCTTAACAGTATTTTCCCATATTTGTAGATTCAAAGCTGTTCTTTCGGCATCCAGTCAACTGGAAGCCTCATTTTGCAAGAGATCTCTTGATCTCTGTTGCATCTGATACGTCGAGACGAACAGTTACATCTCATGGAACTCATCTACCAGTTCAGGTATGCATGGATTGTAGCATTTTCCCTCTGTTATAAAACCACAAACTTCATATCAAGTGGCTCTAATTTCAGGCTGTATCTGTTCAAGCATCGAATATGACGCTTGATGATCTGACATTGACAATCATGACTCCAGCACCAACACCATCAAAATCACAATTGAGCTCATTTCCAAATCAGGTTAAGGTCTCAAAAGATGGACCACAAGCAGATTCTATTAGCAACCAACTTGCGCCCTTATTTGATGTGACTCCGAGCAGTGATCTGAGCTGCACGCACTTGTGTATGCAGACTAGAGTTCCACTAGGGTATGTCACATTATACTTTCTAACTTTATGCTACTGTTTTCACTTCGTTAAAAACGCCTTCAGAGTTGGTTAACCTGTGCACCAGATGCGTTCCTTCTCAATCCACCTTGGCCGTCAATCTTGAATTACTCCCTATGACAAATGGAATAATAACTCTTGATTGCCTACAAATCGGTGTTAAGGAGAAAGGTAGTGACTTCTCAATCGTGTTTTCCATTTGCTTTATGATTAAGCTTTCATTTGTGTACGACAGGCTGTGCGTATAAGCCAAATCACGCGTTGAAGATTGTTGCAGCTTCATCCACTCCTCTGTTATAACGTAAGATTAACTAAGTTTGTTTGTGCTGCTATTGTGGTGGTGGTCTCTTAACTGTCGTTGTTGCACTCGCGATCTCGACTCAATGCACGAGCTGATTTGAACTAACCGGCATAGATAATTAGTACTAGCAAAACCCGTCGAGTGGTTTATATAGTATCAAGCGACACTTGGTATGAATGTTTTAGATGCAAGTCAGTGTGTGCTCTAAAAGTTCAGCATTTCTTTCAATATTAACATAGTCACCATGTGTAAATTTGATGTATAATGCAAATGGAATGGGATGATTTGCAATATTTCCTTATCTGGGGGAATGATTTGCAATATTTCAATTAGAGGTCAAAATGATGAAGAGATTTGTGACATCTCTACTTTAGATATAGTTTGAGCAACTTTCGCAACATGATTTATATGGTGCAATCACTAAATTCAAGGATTATGAGATCAAATCTCCAACAAATTTGTACATGGAAACACAACTTGCTTCTGCATCACTCAAAGTCCAACTCCAACCTCATTTAATTAGGTGAATCAACAACTGCAGCTCTGACCTTTTTGGCAACATTATGCTCAATTAAATATTATTGTCCTTGCAAATGAGCACGACCCTCTGCAAGTCTGTATCTATCAATCATGAAAATTAACACTTCATCAGAAATGACTAATCATGAACTGATTTTTCGTTAATTGTTGTGATGGTGCATTATCGGGAAAAAAGAGAATTATTGGGTCACAATAGTCAAATTGAGGAAGCAATTGTAGTGGTTTTCTCCACTGAATCTTTTTTATTGAGACAATTCAAGTATTCTGTACGGATGAAGAAAAGCAACCATTTCGAACTTGGGGAGTTTTCAATTAAACTATTAAAGTGGTTAACTGGGAAATTGCATCACACAAGAACCTAGTTCACTTTTCATCGTTCATGTAAACTAGTATTTTGTCACGATATTTTAAACTACAGTACTACTTAGTTTATAAATATACATGATCAATTGCATAAAATAACAGTACTTTTAGTTTTACTCATTTTTCGATTTATAATATGATTTTAATCTTGGCATAGTATGAAATTTACATGTCAATTATTACATGAGTTTATTCCTATTAATCGGTCGATCGAAGTCTGCTTGAACTTCGATAAAACTTAGAACATGTCAAATTGTAAAACAAAAAACTAAGTAAAAGTTATGTATATATATTTATACACTATGGTAGCGTTCGGTTGTCATGACTAATATTATGAGACTATCCATCTAGGATTAAGTTGTAGGGTTCAATCTTATGAACCAAACATGATACTACATATTTAATCATGGAATTTAATCTTGGCAACCGAACACCCCCTATGTAAAACCAGTGTTATGATTCATTTGAGACTGAAAATGAAGGGAAAGAGGAAGCCAAATTGAGGTTAACATTAACAACTTTTTTCTATAATTAAAGTGGGATGTGGACTATCTTATCCAATCATGAGATTTGGAACTCATATAATTAATTACATGAAAACAAATTCTTATTTTTTCTTAACTAAAGAAATTAGAAGATAGTAAGTTATATCAACAAAATAAATTACAATATAATCAAAGGATAGAGTTGTCTAATCATTAGTTTATCAAAATAAACAACAAATTCAACTCAGTACACATCAGCCAGACATTAATCGAATAATGAATTCAGGATGCATGTATGTTGTGATATGTTTAATAGAATATAGATTTGTGTATTGATAATAGTATTTAACTAGCAGAGACAATCGCATAATTTAACTAATCCTATCTGAAACTATGATTTAGCCAAGTAGAATAAGACCGTATGATTCTTCTTATTTCTAGGAAGTAAAATTATAAAATTAAATGAAAAAAGAATTTGAATAAGGCAGCCAATTCCTAAACGGATGACACGTCATCCAAATAGTGGGTCCCACCCAAATTTCTCACATGCCCGAGCTGCCCTTCAACTCCACTTCCCACTCCGTGAAAACTGACCGCTCAATCCCCCCGAAGTGTTTTCCTTTCCAATTTTGCCCCTCACTTTTTCCCCACCCTTTTTTGTTTGGTTGGAGAGAAAAGCACGAGTTATAAATGATATTTTTTCTATCTACATTATCTAGTGTTGCCCACGGTTCGGAACCGCCGGTTCCGGTTTGGTCGAAGGCGGAACCGGAACCGGACCGTGAGGCTATTTCACGGTTCCGGTTCCGGTTCGAAAATCGGCGGTTCCGGTTCCGGTTCGGAACCTCCGGTTTTTCCGGCGGTTTAGGCGGTTCCGGTTCGGAACCGGCGGTTTCGCGGTTCGAATTTTTTTTTTTAATTTGAAATTTGGATTTATACAACAATTTGGAACAAGAGTACAAGACAATGTATAATTCAAATAGAAATACGACGAATAAGGAGAAAATGATATCAATTTTATTGAGTTTGAGTTGTAACGGACAACGATACATTACAATTTACAATACATATACATCTACAACTACAAGTATACAACATACAACAATGTAATATAATTTACAAGTGTCGTCGGACTCGTGAACGTAAATAAAAAAAAACATGAAATGGGGGAAAAAAAATTGAAAAGGGGCTTGAGCTCAACTTAAACTTTCAAAGTTAAAATTTTCAAATTTAAGTTGAGTTGCCTACGTATCCACAATTTTATTGAGGAATCAAAGCCCACGTAGTTCTCTTATTAACACAAGAGTGGGGTGAATGTAAATGAGGATAGAGGGGGGGTATTTATAGATAAAAATGGGGGGGGGGGAAATGGAAGAATTCGAATTTCAAATTTGAAAAAAAAAATTTGAATTTACGGAAAACCGGCGGTTTTGGCGGAAAACCGCCGGTTTCCGGGCAAAACCGCCAGTTCCCGGGACAAAACCGTCTGCAAAAGCTGCGCCTTGTCTCCTCGTGTCTCGCGCCGCCATCGGAAACCACTGAACCGCCGGTTAACCGCCAAAAAACCGCCGAAACCTGCCGGTTTTGCAGCTGAAAAGTTGCCGCCGTCGGCCCCATCCCTGATGCCTTGATATACGCGTCCGAACCGGCGGTTCCGCCGGTTCGGTGACGGTTCCGGTTCGAAATATCTTGAACCTGAACCGGACCGCGACCCGAATTGCGACGGTTCCGGTTCGGGAAAATTGCCACGGTTCCGGTTCAACATCTCTAACATTATCCAGTTGAATTTGAATGAATTTAAAAAGTACCGAGTATAACATACCAATATGGTCACTTTTTTAGTTGATTTTCCAACTTTTTTTGGTACTACAGACCTAAAAACTTAATACAGTATTTGTTAAGAAACTTCAAATTTTGTGTTTCATTGTTGTACTACATTAAATTAAACTAAAGCTACTTTTGTTTTGTTGAGGACATATATACTCTTTTTATGTGAAAATGTTATTTCTTCACTTCAAAGTTAAATATAAATAGAGAAACGTAATTTCACTCCTCAATATTAGTGGATGTTTTCATTAAATTAAACTAAAACTAAAGCTAATTTTATTTTGTCGATGAGATATACTATGCGTATTTTTTATGTGAAAATGTTATTTATTCGTTTCAAAGTTAAATATAAATAGAGAAACGTAATTTCACCCATCAATATTAGTGGATGATCCACTAATAAAAAGGATGAAAAACTACTATAAAAGTAAAGATGATAGTTATTGTAATTGTGGAAGAGAACAAATAAGACATAGTAATAGTAAAATGAAAAACATAGTAATAAGGTATGGCTTCCATTCTCTAACAAATTTTGTTTAAACGGATAGAATTATATGTTGGAATAATTAAGTGAACAATTACATAAAGCTCTCTATGATGATTAACCAAGAACGACGGAGAAAGATCAGAAACTATAAAGCGGAAGCGTACCTTAATCCATATTGAGTTGAACAAGCAGAATTACTTTGCAGCGGCTATGGATCTTCCAAACGATCAGAGACGACCTTCACAATAGTCTGCCGAGAGAATACAGAGATATTGAACGTTCTTCTGACGTTTGGGGACCATAACCCTGATCTTATATTTATATAAATATAAGAGCAACTAAAAGATAGTCATACACATTAAATTAGTCATGTGGAAGCTCAAATTTCTAATATTATAGGATGCATAAATGTATGTATCCAATATTCCAATATTAGTACTATACATAACTATTACTCCTACTCCACTATTATCATGATATAGTAGTAATTAACAACGTCAATTGTCGTTATATATACAAACACAAAATAGACTACAACATATCGATAATTTAAGATTATATTATTACTATTTTTGTCTAACAATCTCTTTGGATAATCAACTGATAGTCTTGACATATTTCAATCTATTTCAATATGAACTAAAGTAGTACAGTACATTTACATCACTGTATTTGACGAAATTAATAACATAGGACAGATTTAATCACACCCTTCTCAATATTCCTTCCAAAAACCAAATAAGAAAAAAATTAGAAAAAGACAAAACACGTTACTATTTCTTTCGTTTACAGCCCGAGGGCAATTCCGGTATTAAAAGTTGCTGCCCGTATTCTCCGGGCAGGCTGGGATTTGCTTTATTAGTCTTAGATTCTATACAAAAAGCAACAAACCGATTATTCACACATTTTTCTGTAATATACTTTGCTTTTTCTGTTTCATAACATTATTAAATTATTATTATTATATCACACATCACACAACCAAACAAGTCAAGAATTACACTAATTTTAATTGTGAATGATTACTACTATCACATATACTCCATTAAATTTCCATTTCTATTTTTTTTCTTCTTTCAGCAATTGAATTTGGAGCTGTCAAATTTTGTGTTTGGAATGCCTTTTTAGAAGAGGAGACATTTCTGGGGTGGTGGCACTGTTTCATTTTTATATACGGAGTACTCGTTTTCTTTATTTTTTCTTTTTCCAAGTGAGATTATAATCACTACTGCTACTCTTATTTTTACTACTATTTCAATTTGATTCCAGCTTTGCTTGTTGCATAGTGCAAACTTCTCTTTTTCATGTATGTGATCTGCAATCATTGAGCTCTTCGTACCCCCTTCCCTCTGTGGGATTTTCAGCTCATATTTTCAACTGGTTTTCTCCAATTCTCCGATTTTTTGTTGTGGGTTTGAATTTGATAGGGGAAAAATCGTTTCTTGGAGGTAGGAGGAATATTCTGGTAATCTTTTGTGGTGTTTGGCTCGAGCTGCTTTTTGAGCTTCTTTTGTCCCCAAATTCTAATTCTTTTGGGGGATTTTAGAACAAGGAAGAAATTGTTAATTGGAGATTTGGGTTTCTTCAAAAGTGGTCTTTGACTTAATTTCTGAGATGCGTATGAGTTGTTTGCGGTGATTCTGTGGGATTTGGATGATTTTGGAGTAGTGTTTAAGGAGGAGTTGGGAAATTTGGGAAATCTTGGAAGCTTTTGATGATTTTTGCTTCTGTGGAAGATGGGATTAGCTGATGATAGCATAAAGGTTGAATCTTTGGGTGTTGAGAACTCAAAGGGAAGGAAGAAGGGAGGTGATGATGCTGTGAAGGAGACTGGTTGTTGGATTAAATTGAGGTTTATTGGCAGCTGTATTTCTTCAAGATCTAAAGTTGATAACTCTCTTAGTGGCATCAGCACTCATGGTACAAAATCCCCCCTTCTCTATTGATATAGTAGTTATATTCTGGTTGTTATTTAGTCCAATTTTAACTTTTTTGTTTCATATCTGTTTAGTTGATTTTGTGCTCCAGAGTTGTTTCTTTGTGATGGGCTTGTTTGTGATCACGATAATGTGTTTGGAGGGGATTGTTTTTTGGTAGATCATTATTAGGTAGATTTATTGTTTTTGGTACTTTGATGTGAATCTTTTTGTGGGGATTAAGGAGGTGGGAGTAGGAAGAGATTCTGTTAGCAACAATTTGGGTGGAGTGAGTGAGGGAGCATGATAAGAGCGTTGGCGAATGTTGGGAGTATTTAGTCCGAGTTTGTTCATCAAGCATTGGCGCAGAGATAGAATTAGGTATGAAATATGTATAATGTATGTTGAATTTTTTAGTGGAATAAGTGGATTTGTTTGAAGAATTGTGTTCATATGAGGAGTTTTAGGGATCTTTGGTTGCCTTTATTGGAACGTTAGTTTGGCTGATTTTGTAAATGAATGATTAAGAAAAATACGAGTTTTGAGATTGACTTGAGGATTCATTGTTTATATTCAAATATATCTATGGAAAGGGCAGACTCTATGGATTCACACGCACGCTCGCACGCGTGTGTATAGAAAGAAGTCGGTCCAAATATGCAGCTCTTGTTCGTGAATGCGGAATGCTTTTATCATGTTATTCTATTATTTAGAAAACTATGCTTTAAAACTCTTGTTGTGCCTCGATTGTTCTGTTTAAATAAATATGGGATCTTGCTATATATGGTAAATCTAAATGATCAATCGTAAGAGTACCAGTTTAGGCTTTATTTTGATGATGCTGTTTGTCATCTATTATGGTATTCCATTAATCATTTTTTCATCTGCCAATTTGATCAGAAAGTAAATCTACGAACGGCACAAGTGTAGATAAGCTGGTTGCCCCGGTAATCCCATCCACTACCACTAGCAATGCCGAGAGCAATTCTTCAAGCAGCAAACTCGAAGAAGAACTGAAAGTTTCTTCCCGGCTGCGCAAGTTCACGTTTATTGACCTTAAATTGGCAACTAGGAATTTCAGACCAGAATCTCTCCTTGGCGAGGGGGGCTTTGGTTGCGTATTTAAGGGGTGGATCGAAGAGAATGGCACAGCTCCAGTTAAACCTGGGACAGGATTAACAGTCGCAGTCAAAACCCTGAATCACGACGGACTTCAGGGTCACAAAGAATGGCTGGTTTGATGCTTTCCCAAATTCTATTTTCATTGAGTGATCGTGTTGTTTGTTGTATATGTATCCGATGATTCTCTGACTTGCTATTTTGTTTGGCAGGCTGAAGTGAACTTTTTAGGCGATCTCATTCATCCTAATTTGGTTAAATTAATAGGCTACTGTATTGAAGATGATCAGAGGCTGCTCGTCTACGAGTTCATGCCCAGAGGAAGCTTGGAGAACCACCTATTCAGAAGTATGCACACAGCCTTCTTTTGGTGTCTCGTTCCTGACTTTGTTTGTTTCAAGTTTTTCGTTACTTCTTTATATGCATGTTTATATATCTCATCTATTTCTTGCTGGTTGGAGGCATTCTTGGTGTTTTATTCAAGTCGGACTTTCGAGTAATTGATATAGTTCACTAATAGTTTTATTATTTTTCGATATCTTTTCTAATAGCATCGTATCCGACCATGGTTAATTACAGGGTCGCTGCCACTTCCGTGGTCTATCAGGATGAAAATAGCTCTAGGAGCTGCTAAGGGGCTTGCTTTTCTCCACGAGGAGGCAGAAAGACCTGTGATATATCGCGATTTCAAGACATCTAACATCTTGCTAGATGCTGCAAGTACTTTAACCTTTGGTCTATGTATATAATTACTAGATCTCGAGATTTTTGTTTGACGGCCCCTATCGCATTCTTTCAGGAATACAACTCCAAACTCTCTGATTTTGGACTTGCTAAAGATGCTCCCGACGAAGGAAAAACTCACGTGTCTACACGTGTGATGGGAACTTACGGTTATGCAGCCCCTGAATACGTAATGACAGGTAAACGGAACTTCATTTCTTATTCGACCCATCAAGCATAGATTGTTTATATTTTCTCGATCAAGCACGATTCTTTGTGGTTGTGTCGAGGTGTCGAACTTCATACAGTATGTTTACTACTATTAGGTCAATCTATTACATATTTTGATGGATCGAACAATTTTGAGCTCGTTCGATCTTGTAATTATAATTGCCGAACTCTATGTATTTTCGATCTAATCTCTCCCCCAAAATGAAACGGTAAACCCTACATCATCACCGAATCTATGCAGGGCATCTTACGTCAAAAAGCGACGTATACAGCTTCGGCGTCGTCCTACTTGAAGTGGTCACGGGTCGGAGATCAATGGACAAGAACCGGCCGAACGGGGAGCATAACCTTGTGGAATGGGCTCGTCCGCATCTGGGCGACCGCAAACGATTCTACCGTTTGATAGATCCCCGCCTCGAAGGCCACTTCTCCATCAAAGGCGCCCAAAAGGCCGCCCAGCTCGCGGCCCGTTGCCTCAGCCGTGACCCCAAAGCCCGGCCTCTGATGAGCGAGGTCGTCGACGCCTTGAAGCCTCTCCCGAACCTCAAGGACATGGCGAGCTCGTCTTACTACTTCCAGACGATGCAGGCTGACCGGGTCAGTGCCAGCCCAAACGGAAAGAACGGGCTGAGAACGCACGGGTCGTTCTCAAGAAACGGGCAGCAGCAGCACCCGAGAAGCCTCTCGACAGCGAACGGGTCCCACGCCTCACCATACCACCAGTTTGCTCATAACTCGCCGAAACCAAACGGTAAACAATAGCTAGTTTGTGTTTGTTGATGGTGAAAAGAAAAAGGAATTTGTGTTGTGGTAAGAAGAAAAACGAGATTTTTAGTGTTGTAGATAGTGTCTGTGCAAGTTGAGGCTTCAACCATTCTTCGCCCTTCAATTCATACACTACCAAATGTTTTTGATTGATTTTCTAATTCATTTTTCCATCTCATTCTTTGTTGGATTGGGATGATTTCTTGTCAAAATATCACCACTTTTATATCTAATGCAAGTTCTGTTGTCGAAAAAATTGGACTCTGTCCATTTTGCTACAAATTGAAAATAACGTTAACTATTAGTACAACAATTTGTAAAATTTGACTTTGAAAATTGACATGAATAAATGGATGACATAATATACAAGATGATTCCGCCATCACTTCAAAAAAGAATTATTAGCATATAGTCAATGATCATTGTCTTTATTGCTAGCACTGTGTAACTCAAAAAATATAAGCTGCGGCCAACAATTTACCTCTGAATTACTCATGGTCTTATAGCCACAGCCAGCCCAATCTTGGCACTCTTCTCTATAGCTCTGGTGTCGACCTCGCCGGAGATGGTGATGAGAGATCTTGGGCGCCACTCGTGCTGCAGAAGTGCGTTCACCTTGCCGTAGTTGTTCACTCGAGCCTTCACTGCAGTCGTAAGATCCATCATATGATGCGCCCCAAAGGTAAGGGTGTTCTCGTGGCTCTTGAAACCATGGGTAAACTCCGCTCCCACCGTTGTGTTTGTCAGCAGGCTGACCATGTGGAAGTAGGACGCCGTGACACTCTGGCCCTTGTCGTTCCTGACAAAAGAGAGTGGTTGTCAACGACCCCTCGAAACAAGATATCCGAGACAGGCCACATATCCGGATCCAAGCTCATATCCAAGGGTATCTTTGGATCGTGACCTGTCTAACTGTATTTCACAAGACTCCTTATACACATACATATATGCACGAAAAGTTTAGTTTAGAACTGAAGACTCACACCATCAAGGATGCAATTAAGTCGGTACTGATGAGACTGATCCCACCATTCAATTTGGTGAAATTCCCAGTAGCAGTGTTGAAAGAAATGTCAGTGCCAACGGTGGCCTGGTGATTCCCGGCCACACCAGAGAAGTTGACAGTCGGTTTGGCAGTAAACCCGAGGCTCGTGCTGATTCCAGCGTACTCGTGTAGATACTGAAGCTCCACCTGTCATCACAAGTTACAGCAATTCCCTATGTGACAGCAAAAGAAAATCGAAGAAAGCTATCAATATATTGGTGCAAACCTTGCCAGACTTCTGATCTGGAGAAACAAAGCTAAAGATCGCCTTTACCCCGGGAGCAGGCTCGTCAACAGTAACAGTTGTGAACACCTAAAAGATGTAGGCCAATAGTGACGAATGTGAATGAGAACTGTATGTGACATCCTAAACAAATATTTCATGTTGTTCATAGCCATAAGCATTCTTCAGCAAGAAAAATCAAACTGACTAACATTGGAGCTGGTATCCACTTTCAAATCTGTTGTGATGTTCTTATTCTTTAGAAGGGTGCTAATATCAGCAAGGAACAAATCGTCCTTCTGCGTCCCAGACGAGGTAATGGCCTGTAAGAAAGGGAACAACTATTAAAATACTAACCAAAGAAAGTTTATCTAAAGAATTCTCATCACACAAAAGTGCATTGTGAAACACTATTTCTGTATTGTTTCCATAAAGCAAAGCCAATGCCACATAAAATCAATCAATAACATATTTATTCTGTATAAATAGAGTCTAATTTGATATTATTTTAATTACGAACTACTTTCATAGATTCAGAAGTAGAATGTTCAGCATTTTCTTCATCCAAAACTATCACATTTTCTCTGAGGCTTGATTCAGTCAGGATTCATTTTAAGTTTTTTTAATCAAAAGAAGCAAGGACAAAAGCTTCCATGCACCATTTACTGATATCACGCGGCAAAATTCAGCGCGCACACACACATACACAACGATTCTAAATCCAACACCTAAATATTGTTTCATCGATTCAAATTAAACAATCGGAACATTATTCGATTGCATGCGATTCAATTGAGATACAAATTTCTGTGCCATAAACGAAATAAAAAAGGGGGAAATTATAAGATACTAACCACCCCATTTGAAGTCAAAGTACTGAGAGTGAACTTCCGATCGGCCTGATAATCCCTGTAAAGAAGATCTGAAGAAAAACAGAAATCCACGAAAATCGATTGAAAGGAATAAACAGAGATAATGCAAATGTCACGAAAAAAAAGAAAATGAAAAAATAACATGCCTCTGGCTTTCTTGCCAATGTCGGAGTAAAGGCCCGGACCCTTGACGTAAACCATTATCTTCTCGTGTTTGCAGAGGGAAAGGAAATGAGTATTTTAGAGAGAGAGAGAGAGAGAGAGAGAGGTTTCTGTTATTGGCTTCGTGCTCATCGACTTAGCTATGCAATTTTCTGATCCTAATTTGTTGCGTCAAAAAATATGCATATTGTTAAACGTTTTCCTTTTGAGCAAAAACTGGTACTCCGTAGTATTAATCATTCCAAAATTATTTATAGTATGTACCTCCACCTCCGCGGACTTGCTCAATTCGATTGCTTTGTCACTTTACTTTTAATTTGAACTAGTTTCAAGACGAAATATTTTTTTATCATACGATTTAAAAGTATTAATTGATTAACAAAAGATCAAGTTTGATTCTGAAAATAAATTGGTAGTTGATTAACACAAGATCAAGTTTTGATTCCGAAAACAAATTGGTAGTATTAAGTTTTAAAATTGGACGATAGCTTTTCAAACCTCAAAACGGTTTTAAAATTGTATTTTGAAGTATAAAAGCGCCGACGCAGAATAATACTGTCACAAAATTGTGTGTAATCTTTTTTGTGTTCTGTATCCATTTAAATTAGTACTATACTTTATCATAGACGAGCTTCATTACATTGCAATATAGTGACCCCTAATGCGCTAAAAACTCAAACCTTGAAACCCAAATCCTAAACCCTTAACGTTAAAATATAATCATCATGACCAACAAATGAGCCAAATATAAATAAAATCCCCCCTCCATCCCTGTTCAATTTTACTTTGTTAATCAATTTAAAACAAACTTTAATAATAGCAAAAAAATAAAAAGAATATCATAACTTCATGTTAAACAATATGAAGAGTATTGGAAAATAATCAAATATGGAGGGGGTGAAAAACGTGATGAAAAAATATGTGAGTGGATAAATTACCAAATGTCATATATTTATAGTCCAAAAAATAGAAGATAACTCCTCAAAACTTTTTCACTTTCTTCACCTATTATTAAAAATTTTAAAACCTTTTAATTTCCCAAAAATTTAAAACTAAGCATTACGTAAATGCTATCAAATTTTGGAAAATGAATGACAATTTCTGCCATTGTATTTGAATGAAATGAGTAACGAATAATCTCAGAATTTACTTTACAACCTTTCGGTTAATCCGCATACTCATACAACAAAAGGTCGTTATTCCTCATACTTATAAATACCAATCAATGGCAATATTAAATCTCTGTAAATATCATTATGGATTTTATATAATTGTATAAAATACTTCAACACCAATGTAGAGACTTTAATATCATCGGGATATTGAAACCTCAATCAAAATTCAGTAAAAACCAAAACTTTTCATTTTGTCCACTAATGATTAGAATTAAATAAAACTTATTAATTTCCTCAATATTAAAACCCCACAAATTGGCAATTTTAAATTTTATATCAATACGTTATTAACTACGGTTAAATTTTATTAGATTGTATTTTATATTTTATTATTAATCAAAGTAATGAAATATGAAAAGACGCTAAAAATGAGAAAGAAAATTAACTGATTGAATTAAATAAATTTGTATTATATTATTAATTTGCTCACAAACTCCATGCTTCATATTGCGCAAGCAATAGACGTGGAAAGCAATGCATCATTATTAGCAGGTTTTCAAATTCCATGCTTCAATTTAATTGTTTTATGAAATTCAAGTTTTTTTCAATAGCCAATGAAATTCTAATATGCCTAAGAAAAATTGCATATAAGAAAAATTGTAACTTCATAATGTTGCTCTTGAAAGCAAGTATGAAAGCAGTAATGTAGTTCTTGAAAGCAAGAATGAAAGCAAGAGAGGTAAACCAGTCTGTCAATATCTTGAATTGTTTATAATTTCATGCATATTGAGTAATCGGTTACGCGATAATTCTACGAGTTAAGTAAGGTAAAACTGAATAGCCGCAAATCTCCAACTAAACTATGTCTTCCCATATGATAATATCTATTTTTTCAAACCAACAGGTTGTGGATTCATATCTTGGTGCAGAATGTTACTTTTGAAGCTTTCTCAAGGCAAAAGTATACCTGCAAAAATAAGTGAAGATTTTACAAAATAGTTGCCCACATATATTTTTTAATTGTTTGCAATAATATAATGAATAGAATAAAATACAGTAATAAAAAAGGAAAGATAAGAAACTAAAATAAGATAAGCATCAAAAGTAAAATAACATAATTAAAAACACAAATTAGATTATACAGCTGGGAGAGAAAGATAATACTCCACATGATTTGACGGACAGAAGCATCTTTACTGAAATAGTATTTTTTTTATTAATAGAATTGGTATTTATAGAAGATTTGATAGTAACTCAATGGTATAGTATTATTTATTGTAAATTAAATTAATAATAAATATCCTTTATAGCTTGTGACCTTTCAAATTATTCAAGTGGAAGTGAAGAGACAAAACACATTTTTTAAAATTAAATTTGACCGCTTGATTTTTTCTCATGTTTTGTTAGATTAGATAATTTAGTATGGAACCATATGCATGGTTATAATGTAATGTTAGTAATGGATCTATCGGAACATTTCCAATCATAAATCAAACACAACAATATTCAAGAAAATACATAAAAGAAAATTAAACACCACATAATATTAAATTAATTGAAACCATCATTTTCCAACAATACTACTAAATAGATTGATTTTTCTTAGAGTGTATCATGTACGTAACTTGTTTTATATAAATAAAACCTTTTCATTTTTCTAATTATTACACAAATGCATAAAAACCTTTTCATTTCTTTATTTACTACATAAATAATGGCGTGAGTTGTGGAAGGAGATCATGGGAACCTTTTCATTTCTCTAATTACTACATAAATAAATAAAAATGTGAGAAAATTTTTATTCTTAAATGTCTAGATTGTAGTATTTAAATTATATATTTAAGCTTAAATGATAATTTCATAAATACCCCTAAAACTCCCCATGTATAGATTAATTCATCATTTTAATGTATTAAAATTTGGTTGTTCTGTATTCTCAGTTCATTTTTATTTATTTTTTTTATAAATTTATGTGTAGCATGTAATGATAGCACTTAAGACTACTCGTATTTTATTTATGTGGCCAGCAATAAAGTAAAACATAAGACAAAAAAAGACCATATCCGTTTTTAGCACACTCCTATATTTAAGAATAATATAGTCTAAATTTGATGGCAACGAACATACAACCTTAATACTATTTTCTAGAGAAATGCACATTCTGCGCGCCAAAATCAATCTCAACTCTCCGCTCCATACGTGGTCTAAAATCATCTTATTTGTTTTTACAAAAGCAGCAACTACTTATAAATAACCATGTAATTTGTTCTTCTGAAAATTTGCACTGTTGTTGCTGCCGCGATTAGCAGCAACGAATCATTGGTGACGATTTATTCCAGTGGTTCACTACTGAAAATAAAAATAAAAAATTACTCCAATGATGCCGACAAATTATAAAAAATGTATATTAATTTTCTGCATGATGCTACCGATGGTAGCTCAGGCTAAAATCGCCGACTTCGACGAATATTTGCAAAAGAGGGCTGCAGAATCCTACGAGGAATCCTTGAACTCATTCGATCCCAACCCTGAGGGTGTGACCGATGATTTCAACACTCTCGTTGGCGAGTAAGTTTGTCATATTTATATTATCATGCACATAATTAAATTACAAATATACCCTTACTTTGTATACATATTTAAAAATCTATCCATCCATGGCAGGACTATGATTGTTACATATAATGGAACAAGGAGAAATCTAATCAATGAGGAGGGGTGCAAGGCTACTAACCCGATCGATCGCTGCTGGCGGTGCGACCCACACTGGAACAGGGACAGGAAGAGGCTAGCCCAGTGCAGTGCCGGATTCGGACACCGCACAACCGGAGGCAAAAAGGGGAGATACTACGTGGTGCACGACCCATCCGACTACGACATGGTGAACCCGAAACCGGGCACCCTTCGCCACGCGGTGACACGGAGCGAGCCGTTGTGGATCGTTTTCGCCCACAGCATGGTGATCCATCTCAAGCAAGAGCTAATCGTAAGTAGCGACAAGACGATCGACGGGCGTGGCGCGGTAGTCCACATAGCGGACGGCGCGGGCATCACCCTCCAATTCGTCCACAACGTGATCATCCACAACATCTGGATCCACAACATAGTCCCCGCCAACGGCGGCACCATCAGAGACGCGGTCGACCACGTCGGGCTACGAACACAGAGCGACGGCGACGCCATCACTGTGTTCAGCTCGAGCAACATATGGATCGACCACGTCTCCCTCTCTCGGGCCACGGACGGGCTGATCGACGTGATCGAGGGTTCGACCGCGGTGACCATCTCGAATTGCAAATTCAACCACCACAACGATGTGATGCTTCTCGGGGCAAATGACCAGAGCTCGAAAGACGCGATCATGCAAGTGACGGTGGCGTTCAACAGATTCGGGATCGGGCTGATCCAGAGAATGCCGAGGGCGAGGTGGGGGTTCGTGCACGTGGTCAACAATGACTACTCGCATTGGGAGCTGTACGCGATCGGGGGAAGCGCTCACCCGACCATCATAAGCCAGGGGAACAGGTTCAGAGCCTCAAACTACCGTTACACGAAAGAGGTGACAAAAAGAGACTACGCGCCAGAGAGCGAGTGGATGAAATGGCAATGGAGGTCGGAGGGAGATCTGTTTACCAACGGGGCATACTTCAGAGAGTCGGGGCCGCCGTTGCACCACACCAAAAACCCATTGATGAAGGAGAATTTGATCAAGTTCAGGCCGGGATCGTTCGTCGGGAGGCTCACTCGCACCTCCGGAGCGCTTAGATGCCGCAATCACCACTATTGCTAGATCATTCTTTCTCTTTTCTCTACATATTCATATAATCTTTAATTTGGCTTCCGCGTCCATCCACTTGTAACAGACTCATTTTCCTTGTAACAATACTCTTACATACTGGAAACTTGTAATTTTACTTCTAACATTACTCTCTACTATTTCAATATTTGTAGTATATATATATATATGAAAGGGTGCCTTATAATGCTAACTTTTCTTAAATTGCTAACTCATCAACGTAGTGTATTAAAAATGTCAACACAATCACGTTAAAATGTCAACACATATTTGTGTTGACATTTTAATAAACTATGTTGACATTTAAATATTAATGTCAACACAATGTATTAAAATATCAACTTAAGTTTATGTTGACATTTCAGCATCATCGTATTGACATTTTTAATACACTACGTTGATGAGTTAGCAAGTTAGCAATTTAAGAAAAGTTAGCAACGGATCACACCCCTATATATGAATATATAAATTTTGATATGTAATACGGAGTAATAAATTTTATTTTGAAACAACTGATATAAAGTAAAATCATTCGTGGGACAATGAAAGATTGTGGGAGAGAGCATCTGTTACAATATGTTTGTACATGTCATTTTTTCTTTAAAATAATTTGCTGTGTCCCTTTGAAATCAATGTAATCGGTCTAATTTAGAATATACTAATGCAAATCTCAATCTGATCTCATACTACCATATTGGCTTATTTACAATACATATGGTAGGGGATGGAAAGTCCCTAACTCTATCACATTTAAAGCCTGTATAATTATTAGAATGTTTTTTCAATTTCAATTAAATTATTTGATGTATTAGTGAAAAAGTTCAGCACACTGTTTTTTATGGTTCTTTGATAATCATCTTGCCTTATTGAAACAAGGATTCAACATTTACTAAAAATCTATTAGCTGAAATTCACTATTTCATATAATGGGACAAAATTGCAAGAGAGAAGGAATGATCGAGTATTTCTTTCTGGATGAGATTGCACCATTATAAATATGCAAAATTGCTGTGCATTGTAAATTTATTATGTTGAGCACATTTTCTGTGTGCATACGTAATCAACATAAATAAATGTATATATTGTGATTTATCTGGACACATTCATATCAAAATGTCATCTTTCTACATCGATTAATTTTATCATTTAGAAATACTTAATACAAACTGTCATGTTTCTTTGGAAAAACTATCTCATCCTTCTACTTGCAGTATCCACTAATCTATCACTAACTACTTAAATTTAGTTATGCGATCGCTATTTATAGTAATTCATGACTAAAAATAGAAATTGAATACGATCGTAGTATGTACGAGGATTATGCCCTGGCACGTGTATATGCCGCAAACGCATGGCACGACCATCTTTTTTCACCGAAAAAAAGTGGCAAGAGAAAACTGAATCATACATTTCTGTGAAAAAAAACTGCAAATTTTGTTAATCAAAATCGATTTCAGAGCCGATATCGCAAGCAGGTAAATTCCGTTGTTCAATGTCTCTATTGTTTCAATCAATTAGTGGTAAATTGGAATCTAGGGTTGGAAAACTAAGACAAAATCGAACCTTAAATGCATGTACAAAATCTGATGCGATAGCTGTAGTATTACCATTTGTAATAGGAATTGTTATAAAACAGTTGCAGTAGAAATTTAGAATTCCGTATGATTTTTAGAATTTGTAGATCATATTTTCCTATTTGTAGACCAATAATGAACTAACCTCTCTGTGAAAAAAAATTGTGTATAGAAATAGAAATAGTTGATTATTCAAGAATGTTATGATGTTTCTCTTTAGATCCTTTGTTTGTTACACAATGATATAAAAGAGAAAAATTGAGAGTTAGTACAATTTTTTTCTAAGTAGGTTTGATCCGTATCAACATTGATTTGAACTGCTTCAGTTGTATTATTGGCAAACAAGAGTACAATTTACGATGATATGAATGGTCGAAGTGAGAGAGATGGCAGCGAAAACGAAGCAAGATTCAAAGAGCGGGAAAGACGAGAGGTACGATGCCTACTTCGATATGGTGCAGAGCAGAAAGAAGGTCCCCTGCGCATTGCAGGAGAAGCTAACATCCGCATTTGCAAAAATACCCGTCTCGTCCTTCCCCAAAGTCCCCGGTGGGAAAGGTAGTGACTAGTGAACGCCTGGTTTTAGATGCTAGTCGCTAGTCCTACATAGGCCGTGCCGTTTGATGACTTACGAATTTTGTAGTTATCGAGATTCAAGCAGACATGTCGATAGGTGATGCCCTTAAGGTGTTATCAGAAACCAACATTCTCTCGGCTCCTGTAGTCAACCCCGATGCTAGTGATAGCAAGGATTGGAGGAACAGATATTTGGGGATCGTTGATTACTCTGCTATAGTTCTTTATGTGATGCAGACTGCAGAAATCGCAGCGGTGACCTTATCCGCCACCTCAGCCGCTGCTGCTGGAGTCGGGACTGCTGCTGCCGGTACCATTGGTGCCTTAGCATTAGGTGCCACGGGTCCCCTAGCCGTGGCTGGGCTGACTGTAGCCGCAGTTGGTGCAGCTGTGGCCGCGGACAGAGGAATGGGGAAAGACGCTGCCACTGCCGCGGATAAGTTAGGCAACGATTTCTACAAGGTCATCCTCCATGAGGAGCCTTTTAAGTCGACCACGGTATTGCCCCTTCCTTAATAACTTATGTGAAATGATTTTCTATTATATGTGACAAAACTTTTGTATCGATAGGTTAGGTCGATCCTTAAGTCGTATAGATGGGTGCCTTTTGTGCCCGTTGCTCCGGATAGCTCGATGCTGAGCGTTATGCTTCTGCTCTCGAAGTATAGGCTAAGGAACGTCCCCGTGATCGAGCTAGGGAGTCCATGTATCAACAACTTCATTACTCAATCCGCGGTGGTACATGGCCTCCAAGAATGCAGGGGAAGGGACTGGCTTGACTGCATCGCTGCACATCCTATATCCGACCTCGGGCTTCCTTTCATGTCCCCAGATCAGGTAAATGACTAATACTAGTTTGGGGGATTGGATATGTAATCCATTTCATTTTCTTCATTTGTTTTTGACTCGTCGTAGGTGGTGAGTGTTCGGGATAATGAGTTGGTTCTCGAAGCCTTCAAGAAGATGAAGGAGAATCAAATCGGAGGGCTTCCAGTCGTGGAGGGCGAGTCAATGAAGATCTTCGGAAACATAAGCATAAGAGATATTAGATTCTTGTTGCTCAAACCTGAGCTATTCACAAGTTTCAGGTAGAATATTACCAACTTACTTATGTGAAAGGAAAATGTTAATTTAGTCATTGATGGTTGTTATTGGAATGAATTGGTAAGTTGATTTCAGGGAGCTGACTGTGAAGGACTTCATAAAGGCAGTGGCTTCGACCACAGAAGACAATGGCAAAATTGTGACACCAATCACGTGCCAGTCGAGTTCGACTCTTGGCACCGTGATAGACACGCTGGCCTCGAGGGCGGTCCATAGGATCTATGTCGTTTCAGGGGAGGGAAAGCAGGTGCTCGGAGTAGTTACCCTCAGAGATGTCATCTCTTGTTTTATCACCGAGCCTCCGAATTTCTTCGATGATTACTTTGGTTTCACGGTTAAAGAAATATTGAGTCGATAAACGAGGAGATCTCTGAAGAACCATGGCCGTTCTCGTTGCGTTTTGCGATCGGTCGGGATGGAGGCAGAGAGTAGCCAGGTATCAGCTAAGATCACCTAGGATGTAAATGCTTTTGAGGAGTTTTTTTTATTCTCGTGTTTGTATTTCTTTTACTGTTGGATATTTGATTTCTGATCAAGAGCTGTTGTATTTCTTTCATAAATTTTGTTTTGTATAATCATAGTATGTGATTTTGAATTTAATGGGGAAGGCTTTTCGCAAAAAGGAAAGATATAGTAATTCTAAATTGTAATTCTGTTATTTTTTTTTATTAAATTTGAATCAGAACGTTAGACGATTTCAAAGGATAAATCAAATATAAATTGATTCGGTAATCAAGCTGAAAAAGTAATTTGTTCACTAAAATTATTTCAATGGTGGAGTGAAAATTATTTCAAAGGATTAAAATTAGTCATACGTGATTCATCTCGGGTTTGAACTGCGATTAAGGATAACATAGTTACCACTTACCAGTGCCCCATAAAATATAAACTTTAGTTCAATCAAATTAGAAATATATCCCTCAACATAAATTTTATTTTGAATTTAGAATCAGAAAATAGGGTCCTCTTCTAATGCTTATAACTTGGGGTGTCGAAACGGGTAGCGGGTATCGGAAAACCCTCAATCCGACCCGCTACCCGCTGAGTATCGGGTACTCGCTATCCGACGACAATGAGAAACGGGGCGGGATCAGGTAGTTTGTTTTAAATTTTTGCGGGTATGGGTACACTCGCTACCCGCACGGATATACTCGTTAAACCCGATAATACAAGTTATTTTTAGGGTTAGGGTTTTCAAATATTTTATTTTAATTAATTAGTTTCAAATCAATATATAATCAGTTTATATTAAACTTTTTGAAAGGTGATTTAATTTTAGACATGCTTGATGTTTCTGTCATATTTGCTTATTTGAAATTTCGATTTGCATTATATTTCATACGTAGTAATATTATATTTAAGAGATGAGAAATCACCATATTTGTGCATAGTTAATAGTTGGAAATTATGCAAATACAACGAAGTAAAAAAAAAATACAAATCTAAAATCACAGCGTAGCAAGTAGCAACAATCCCAAAATTCATTCTAGAACTACAAACATGTACATAAAATTATTGTATTAGATGACTAACATTGATGATAAGCGAAAACTAAAAGCATAGTACCGCTGATTAATATAATACACAATTCAAATTATGCCTGCAGGTTTGGGATACCCGTATAACTATACGTGTCGGGATTGGGTAGTATAATATTGCAGTTTTAGGGTATGGGTACCCGCAAAATCGGGTTTGGGTACCCGCGGGTACCTGTTTCGACACCCCTACTTATAACACCATAATCCAAAACTAAGACTAAATCTACACCCTTAGATTTTAAAATGAGTGGATGAGATTAAAGCTCACAAATTTCAATAAATAGTAGACAAAATATCAACAAAAGAGTAATATCGTCATTATATTATCATATGATAATTTTCGTGGTTTTTTATATCAACATAGTGTATTACAAATATCAACAATATGACATGAGGATATCAACACAATCACAAGAAAATATCAACACAGTTTTATTGATATTTTACATACACTATATTGAGATTTTATATACACTATATTGAGATTTCTTTTTGCATTTGTTGATAAAACTTGCTTATCAAACATGTACGAAAATTGAAATATAAATTATCAAATTTCATCATCTGAACATCGTCGAAACATATGTAATTGAGATATCGCTGGAATCCTTATAAAATTATCTTTAATTTTATATATTTTTTTGCGTTAAATCGAGAGAGTTACGTAAGTTTAAAGTTTTGAGATGATTTTGACGAGAGATAATTGACATTAATACCCTTTAAATTTATTTACTTATTATTTAAATTTAAAATAAAATACACTTGTCATTATTTTAACCATTAGATCTCTTAATCTAATAATTAAAAATTAGCTTTATTTTTGAATGGTTAATTAGTTAGCGATTACGATAATATGATTATAAATTATTGTTAATCTTTTACAGGGACATAAATTAGTTAAATTAGAGCGGCTTGCTGATACGGCCCAACAACAATAACTAAACTCCCAGTGAGTACGTTGATTAGCAAGTCTAATACCCGACCCGATCCGGAAGCAATGTAGCTCGGTGATCACGTGCCCAAGTTCAAGTAAAAGTTCCGCGTCCTTCCATCCAATCAGATCCCTCCAACACTATTCTGACCAATTAGCGGCCGCCATGTGGGAAACCACGTAACTCCTGGTCCCACAAGTTGTCTTCATTCCAAGCTTGCACCTAAAAAAAATAAAAAAATCGAAGAAATAGTTGAGTACATAACCGTAAACAGAAAATCAAAGGTACGAGCAAGCTACAATTTGGTGATCGGCGCGGGCGGCGATCTGGTGGTTCCGTTATATTCCGCGGAAGATGGAGTCTCGCGGCAGTGGAATACACCGCGTTTTTGTCCTGGCTTTTTGCGTCGCCGGCATTTGGGCGGCTTATATCTACCAAGGGGTTCTTCAGGAGACTGTGTAAGCATTTAGAGTTCGACATTTCTGCTCTAGTTGTTGTGGAAATTATACTTAGTTATCTTAAATATGACTTGCAAAAGGTATTGTGGTGGATGTTTCTTAATGTTCATGGTTAATAGGAGAAATGTGAAAGTTGAAGAACGAATTTAGGTTTTGGTTTGAAGGAAGCTGAGTTTTCGTCGCTATGGATATCATTAGTCAATGTGCTAACTCTTTGTGTGCGTGTGAAGACATAGATATAGACAGATGTTTTTTCATAGGAATTTTTGTTTATTTTTATCCTCAGGAATGTTATGGATTTATTTGTTCGTTGATCTATTGCAATTTTTTCCTTTTTAAACATATTTTTGGAATTATGCTTGAATTTTGGTGACAATGTTGTTACAGGTCGACAAAAAGATTTGGTCCTGATAAGAAGAGGTTTGAGCATCTGGCCTTCTTGAACCTAGCACAGAGTGTTGTATGTTTGGTATGGTCATTTATAAGTAAGTTCATTAGTTGAGTGCTTTTCTACTCTCTTTGTATATGCTGGGATACTTATTTTTTGAATTGCATCTTTGAAGTGAAAAAGCTCTGGTCAAATGGTGGTGACGCTGGAGCTCCATGGTGGAGTTATTGGAGTGCTGGAATTACAAACACGATTGGCCCGGCTATGGGGATTGAAGCGCTTAAGTACATAAGTTACCCTGCCCAGGCATGTTTGAAATTCTATGCATTCTTATCTTCGTAGATTTTAGTTCTCTTGGTTATTGATGATTTGTTTAGTCATGATTGATCTTACTGCTTATGTCCATTTTGAGGTATCATTTTTTTATTGATGTTTGATTTGATATTTATAGGTGCTGGCTAAATCCTCAAAAATGATTCCGGGTGAGTTGATTTGTATTGTCGCTTATTGAATGAATTGTCGAGATCAAATCATCCTATATCATGACGCATATAAGGGTCATTGAAAGAGATACAATATAGTTTAATGGATAAAATCTATGCTTGAAATGTAATTGGGGGAAAACTGACTTCACAAAATTAAATATATTTGCAATTTAAAGTTCTACCAATTGCAAAAAGAAGAGTAAGTTATGAAAGAACTGACTCGTTCTCTTGACTTACTACAGATCTGCTTGCAATTTAAGCCTCCCCTCGTTTATTACTTTTAAAATCGAAGGAGTAAAGTGGAATGGCATTATGCAGCGAACTTTTTAACTTTGTTTTCTTCAATTACTAGTACTTATTTAGATTTTAGAAAGAAGAAGAGTATGATATTGCAATAGAAAGGATGTTCTTCATAATTTTCAAAGTTTAGCTGGTACTTTGGGAGTATCTTCATGAAACTTCTGATCATACTTTATATTTGAGGGTAAAATTGTATCATCCCTACCTCATTCTTATGAGTCGCTTTTCCTTTTGCAGTCATGCTGATGGGCACTTTAGTTTATGGGATTAAATATACAATCCCAGAGTATATCTGCACATTGCTTGTTGCTGGAGGTGTATCCACATTTGCACTTTCAAAGGTAGATATGCGAGCTTCACAGCTAGAAGTTTCATTAGAACAGATAAATTCTTTTGCCAATTGCCAGAGGCCATTACTATATAGTCTGAACTGGAGCATGTTGACTTTATATGTGATGCAATCCTGAAATACAGATTCCTTATTTGAATGTGATTTTTATTTGGTTCCACATTTTGCACACCTCAGACCAGCTCGAAGATAACGAGCAAACTAGCACATCCAAATGCTCCAATTGGCTATGGTCTTTGTTTTCTGAACCTTGCTTTTGATGGATTCACAAATGCGACTCAGGATTCAATCACAGCAAGGTAAATGAGATTTCTAGCCCTCGTGATCTGGCACTCTATAGGTATAAGATCTGTTCAATGCGTTATGTGTATGCTTTGAAGTTTGATCTCCTTAGGACGCATTTCCTGCCTCGCTCTTAAAGTCAACAACTTATATGTTAAGACACGTTTTGGTGATATATGGAAGTTGATATTCCTATTCAGGTACCCCAAGACAAGTGCGTGGAACATAATGCTAGGCATGAACTTATGGGGGAGCATCTACAATTTGGTATTCATGTTCGGTTGGCCAAACGCCATTGGGTACGATGCTATCGACTTCTGCAGGCAGCATCCGGAGGCAGCGTGGGACATCCTACTCTATTGCCTGTGCGGTGCAGTTGGCCAGAACTTCATTTTCCTAACAATAAGTCGATTTGGCTCCTTGACCAACACGACAATCACCACCACCAGAAAATTCGTGAGCATCGTGGTTTCTTCGTTGTTAAGTGGGAACCCACTCTCCGAGAAACAATGGGGGAGCGTTGCAATGGTCTTCTCCGGATTATCCTACCAGATTTACCTGAAATGGAAGAAGTTGCAGAGAGTGCAGAAGAAGAGGAAGTCCACTTAAACGAGCTCATGATTTTTAGACTCTACATGTAATATTTTTCCTCTTTTGAGATACAAATTTTATATAAAATTATGGCTAGTCATTACATGGTAGATATAGAATTGGATTCTTGTATCCGTGAAATTGTAGATTCTAATTTAGATGAACAGATGAGATCAATGTTGAAGAGATAATATTTTTCACTACAAATACATATCAATTCACATGGCGAGGTGCCATTATATAGTTACACAAAAGAACTAAGAATTCTATGTTTGTTACATCTATACAATAAGGCTTATGTAGCCAATTGGAACAGTGGATGTCCATATATCCAAGTTCCATGATGAGTCAAACAAATAAATAACTAACATAATAAAAAACAAGAATAGGAAGAGAAGAACACGAGGATGCAGATCACGAAGATCGATCTTCAGAAGCTGAAGTAAGAAGGCAGATCTTCACGGGCCTATCTGTAAAAAACACAGGTCGAAGTGGCTGCAACCCAATAACAAACAACTCCTAAACAATGAAACAGAAGACCTCCACACGAAAAAAAGGTTATTCTGGTGCCTTGGTGATTGATCATAGACAATGGAGGAGGGACCTCTTGCATGATGGTGCCTGAGAAGGATTTGCGACTGTGCTCTGAGACGACGACTCCAGTCCTAGAGTTTTCATCAAGAAGTGCTTTTCCTGCACAGATTTGGTTCACTTGGTTAGCAGAGAAACAAAAAGATGTTGAAAACATACTTTTTTGTGTGAATTCTTACACTTTCTGAAAATATTGGGCTAGGAATTGTTGCTGCTAGTGCTCTGAATAGTGGTGTCACATGAGTAGGAGAAGTGAATTCATCTTTATCACCTTTTTTCACATGTGTTTCTTCAAATGCTGAAATATTTTTCGCTGGATTAAGACAGATATTATCAAATTTGATTTTTTTATAAAGTTAATTATGTGTTATACCTTCGTTTTCTGTGCTTGTCACAGAAACACAATGTTGATCCATCTTTTCTTGATGCAATGCGGCAGTTTCTTCCTCACATTCTCCCCTTTCGTTGCGTGGCACATCAGAGACAATAGTCCATCCTGTGCTATACTCAGAGCTCGCTGGGGATGACTCGTACACGTCGACCTCCCTGCACAGAGATCAGAATTGAGAAGGCGAATTAGGCGACTCTTATCTCAAATCTAAACCTATCTGGCCCACGAAGATACCTCCGTGATGACCTACTGCCTTCATCAGAGCTTCTTATCCCCTCCTCCAACGCCTTGAACTTCTCTAGATGAAAATCAGCATCAACATTTGTGATTTTAAGCAGTTGTTGGCTTTCCTTGCTCTGTTTCAGAAAATCTTGAAGCACCTGAAGCCATGTTACTATTCATAAATCATATCTTGAAAATGCAATTTAAACTCTACTTTTATTATCATGGAAACGATTTCCGTCGCTCTTCCTTATTCAACTGCACAATGCCAAAACTACTTACTATCCAAGCATTTTCAAGACTCTGATCTGTCTTCTCTGCTTTGACTTTGATTGCAAGAGAGCTGAGAAGTTCTGCTTGTTGCAGCAATGCAAGCACCTTCGGATCGTCCTTTCTAAGAAACGTTTGTGCAAATTCGCTTCCCACACCTGCACGAAATATGAAACGAAAGCAAAAAACTTTGTCATTTTGTAGTTCATGAGATCAATCAAACTACACTAAAGGTCCCATGAGCTAACATTTAACAACAGATTCCTCCTTCAAGTGATCCATATTCTCTCCTCCTTTACAGTTTTCTGCAATAGTTGTGATACAAGTCCTGCATCAGCATCACCAATAGAAAATGTCAATATATAAGCAGATCAAATCCCATAAAACATTTTTCACAAAAACAAATGTTCGAAATTCACCATACCTTATCTTCTTAACAGCATTCTCAGATCCTTCATTCGAATTGAGCCCATTCCGAAAAACAACCCTTTTGTTGTTCAAGTTGACATAAGAAGTGGTGCTGTTTTCCTTCGCCAAGGCTTCTCGTTTCGCCCTCTTCTTGCAGAGAGTGGTGAATCTATTCTTCACAGCATTATCGGTTCTGCAACAAGGGAGAATATAACTTTTCTTGCATAAAATTTGAAAAGGAGATGCTTACGGTTAAGAATTTGAGGCTTTACCTGCCCGAAACCACCTTCGCTATCTCAGTCCATCTGTTCCCGTAAACCCTCTGTGCCTGCAACATCATCTCATCAATGATAATATCTCATGCAAGAAATTCAAATCTTTGGGAATGCCGCCATCCAGTGAATAACAATTTACACAAAAAAAGATCAAGTGTGAATTCGACACATTTGATTTACCTCGCATAAGAGCATGTCTTCCTCCGGCGACCAACCTCCTTTCTTGAAATCGGAATTCAAATAAGTGAACCATCTATCCAAAAAATCAACTGAAGTTATACAAAACAGAGGAAAAAAGTCGCCTATCACCATCAAAATAAATGCAAACTAACCTCCTCCTACATTGTCTCGTAGTTTTATCCTTGAATTTTGATGCAATAATTCCCCAACTATGACAAAAGTCCACACTCATTAAGCCTCTTTCACAAAGAAAACATTCAAACACAATCATATTATTACAAATTATAAAAAAATATATCATTCTTACTTTTCAGAGCCATGTAAATGAATCTGCTCACGCAGAATATCGTCTTCCTGTGAGCAAACCAACCCCTCAATCAAATCAAATGCATGCTAAAAAAAATAACTAAATATAAAATTAAAAAAAAAAAAACTACCTCTTGACTCCAAGAAACTATATGCCTTTCCTTCTTCTTCAACACCTCACCAAATTCTGCATCAACATTGCTGCTACTACTGTTCAACTCGTTATTCTTCATCTTCACCCAAAATCCCAAAATTTTCTTCTTTCTTGCATGCTCAAGAAATATGAATTTTTTTGTGGATTGAGAAATTATAACAAAGACCCGTGAAAAGATCAAATCTTTTGTAACCCCTTTTGTAAAAAATTTAAAAAAATCAAACAGTTGGGTGTTTGAAATAAACTGCCTAGGATTCTACCCTTTTGTAACTACACTCTGTGAAGCAAAACATCAAACACTTTAACAGAAATCAGCTCCTCCTAATATAGGATCCCATCTCGAGAATCTCAACGCACAAAACCCTTGATTACACCTCACATAATAACATAAATGTAGCAGCAAACTTGTCTATAAATGTGCTTTTGCTAGTCGCATCGAGATTCGAGAAAGGAGGAGTATAGAACTTGCAAGCCAAGGTATGCATACGAGGAATAATATAAAAATCACAACTTTTTCACTCCAATTTCTTTTAAGCTGCTATATAAGAATAAGGCAATGTTGAGTGGCGCAAGTGTTGATCAAATGTGAATATTTATTGATTAGAATCAAGAGATTCTTGCTTGTGTACGCGGGGATGAATGGAATTTGAAAATAAATGAATAAAAATAAACGCTGAAATCCACGAGAGTGTAGTTAATGATGAGAGCAGAGAGCAACCCCACACCCTCACTAAGTGTATTGTGTGGGCTATAATTTCTACCCCATTTCTCGATTGGTTGGCTACTTCTTCGTGTTCCTGCATTTTGTTTTGAAAATTAGGTGCTCAACAAATTGCGTGACTCCACTGTTTCAACTTTCACACACTCACAGGGGATTAAACTACAATTAAAATTTAACTTTGTTAGAGGACCTCTCTTGCAATTTAAAATAATTACATGTATGTATTTCTATTGTTCATTTTATAGTCTAATTAAAATTTTGGAAAGTGGATGCGAACACATACTGTTGGAAAAAGTTTAGCATATAAAATTTCTTAGTTTGATAGTTATTTTGTTTGAAGGGGATTTGGTTGAGCTCTTTACACAAATTTATAAGAGTTTATAAGCTCCTATATTTTATAAGTTCCTAAATAAATAAGTTTGTCACTCCCAAATTGTTTTTGTTCATGACCTTATAACCAATACTTATATTTTATTAAAATAATAGAATCTTTAAATTTCATTTTTCTTCAACCTTTTCTTTATAACGAGGATTTTCTTCTTGTTACTCGCTATTCTTTCTTAAGTTGATAAGCTATATATGCAAACATTATAAGTTGTTACATTATTATACTATAGAAACCATTGAAACAGCTTATAAATTGTTAAAATAAGCTTAAACAAACATGTTTGGTGGACAAGAATCGGAATTGTGGAGAATACTTGTTACTAGTGAGTTTTATCAACTTAAAGATATGTTTTTCAAAGACTAAACTTGGTTAGGCATCTAGTCAAGATTTTGATATTTTTAAGGTTTATTTTTTAAATATTGTTTGAGTTAGTGTTAGTTTGAAAATCTGTTTGTTGGGACTTTAGTAGGGTGTTTTTGGCAATACAAGGTGTAATAATAGAATAGTATATTAGGTATGTCAGTTTGAAATAATAAGGTATGGCAAAGCAAAGCAAGCCACGTGATGCTTAGAATGCTACTTTGGTCTTCTCTCACTATTCAACACTCTGATTAACGGTCAGATTTCAGTTTTTTATTGAAATTTTGTCGACAATTCCGAATTCGAAAAATTAAAATTATCCATTTAAGATTGGCCTACTTATTTAGAAATTATATTTTATTTTGAACATTATCATAAGTATATCTGGACACACAGAGAAAGAATAGTACTAACTATTCATAAAATACCATTAAACTATAACTTAATACCAAAAAAAGATGAAGCATGGATGGCCCAATGATGTGGAAGTAAGCAGCTAGCTCTTAAATAATTGAATTGTGGATGTGAAAGCGACTATGTAAGTTAAAATTAAATTATAATTTCAAATTGTTGTGGCCTTGTGGGTCATACCACAGCAAATCCCATAAATAATAAATTTAACAATATTAATAGTAATAATAATTTGTTTTGAAAAAAGCCTAGTCCCATATAAATGTGAATCATACAAAGTATATATTTGATACAGACAAGTACCAGTGTCCCAGTGATTTGTTTGAACTCAAGTGATTTTCTAGCTTAAAATTTACCAAGTTATATAGTAATAATTCAGTCGTATCTAAAATTTGAATTATGTTTCTACCCAAATACATGAAACGTCTTAACCATAGTGGTTGCAGCGGTGGTGGTGGTGGCTTGTCCCACAATAAAAGAATATTTGTATTCAAATATTTCAATATAGCAACTAATTATAGAACCCTATGCAAAAAAAGGCAAATAAAAGCTTATAGCTATTTCATATTCCATTATTCTCTCCACTTTGCTAAGTTGAATGATACATTTCCGGACTTTAAATTTTAGCTACATGTGACACTAAATGCCACCTCTTCAACTATTACTACCTACAATTATAAACACAATATATATATATATATATATATATATATTGATCTATGCAAAACCATTCTTAATACAAAAATGCAGAACCAAGCGTACAAAAGTCATTTTTAATTCATTGTAAGCTTATTTTTACGTCATTATAGTAAGGATGACATAAAATGATCTTAACATGACCTCAAACCCAAAGTTTATAATATGACCTAAAACTGCTTTACAATGACCCTCCGTGTTTTTGTTTAATTATTGACCATTGGATTGTCAAATCTCATGGTCACGATTTGGTCTGGATTTTGTATTGAGATCAAGTTTTGTATTGATCATTCTCCTATATATATATATATATATATATATATATATGCATTATTACACTATAATGGTGCATTATTAGTCGGTGTGCATTATTCAACAAAAAATTTGCATTATTAAATGATACGTGACATCAATCTAACCGTCGGATGACAAAATCGTTCACACTTTCATAAACATGAATTTTGCACTCATAATTGTGCCTTTGTCATGTTTCCAACTTTCTCCCACTTTATGGCAAATCATCTTCCCTTTTAAACTTTTGTAAATCGGCTTATAAGATTCCGACATATAATGACCGATGACGAGATCAATATTTTTATGGAGCGTTGTGAATTCTTTTTGTGGATTAAGATTGGAAAATTGATGTGTTGTTTTGTGAATTGTGATGGTCCAAGATGCCCAAAATCTATGTTCAAAATACTCATTGCAAGAGCCGAACGCCCTAATCATGAATTTGACGCCAACTACTTATTTTTATGTTTAGGATTTTCGATTGTTGAATGGCGCTATCGATTTGTTTTATGGGTCTTTAGTTAAATGAACTATAAGATTCGGTTTTCACATCGTTTTTATTTGAATTGCTCTCTTTATGTTACTCCTACAAGATATAATCATATGCACGGAGCTGAATGTAATGATCATGAATTTGGGTACAAGAAGATGACATAACTGCCATTAATTATTTAGGAACCTTAGATAATTAGCCTCGTCGAGACTGAGGGATAGAGCAATTAAGTCATTTGAAATTCAAATTAAGATGATAGAGCAAAGATAAATTTTTTTTTTGGGTAAATGGCAAAAAAAAACCATGAAGTTTGGTCAAATTTCGGTCTATCCCGTAACTTTAAAAAATGGTCAATTATATAATAACTTTGACTTTCTCAGTTGCCCCATAGTCAATGATTTAGGGGGAAATTATGTATGCTTTTGACTAGGGGTGTGCATTCGGGTTTCGGTTCGGTTTTTTGTCAAAACCGAACTAAAACCGAAAAACCGAATTTAGTTCAAAATCCAAACCGAACCGAACCCGAAAAACCGAAAAACCGAAACCGAAAAATCGAAAACCGATCTTAAAAAACCGAAAAAACCCAAACAAAACTGAAAAACCGAAAAACCCGAAAAAATAAATATAATATTAATATATATGTGTGTAATTTATTTTATTTTATATATACTAATAGAATATTTATATATAATATAAAATTAATAATACATATAATATATATAATATAGTAGAATTTATTAAAAGAATCTATATATTATATATAATATAATATATTAAATTAATAGAATATATATATATATATATAATTCGGTTATTCGGTTTTTCGGTTTTTTTCTTCGCCCGAACAGAACCGAACCGAAAAACTGAAATTTTTGTATTTTCAAAACCGAACCGAACCGAAAAATCGAAATAACCGAACCGAATTTCAAAATTTCGGTTTGGTTCGGTTCGGATATTCGGTTTCTGGTTTTTTTGCTCACCCCTACTTTTGACAAACAAAAAATATCATGCGAACAAAAATTCGTCTATTTAAACGACATCATTTAATACATTAGTCAATTACGTCTTTAATTTTTACATATGTACGCATTACATTATGAAATTTAAATACGTAACATGGTGATTTTTTTTGCTATAAGACAATTAAGAAAAATGTTAAATTGTGATATAATTGGTCATTTTAAAAAGCAGCTGGATAGACCAGAATTTGATCAACTTCATGATTTTTTTTATGCCATTTGTCCTAAAAAAATTCTAAGACCTTTTCTGTACATACCATCTGCGCTAGTTTAAATAAACAAATTATTATTTGTTTCACTATTTAGATGCTTTAAAATTGAACAAACGATTCAGTCGGAGACATCCCATTAGAAAGATCATCAATATAAACACATAGCTTAGGGTTCAACATAAAAAAAAATGAAGAATCGAGTATTCGAGTAACACCATATAAAAGATCCAAATAATTATTCCACCAAATTCCTTCAAAATTCAGTAGGCATCCCCCTAAAAATACTCTGAGATAAGAGATTCAAATACCTATTTCAAATACTTATAATAGTAGTGCTATTACGTCATAATACAAAGTAATTCCAATATAAAAAAATTCATCGATCTTTACATTTTATTTAGATATACATTAAAAATGTGACTTATATAAAAGCCCTTATTTTGTGCTCACTGGAATTAATATTATGTACTTCAACACTATTTTTTCAGACAGTACTATATTTCTAGAATTGCACATTTTTTGTATGTCACAGTGTAGTATTAGAAATTTAGAACATAGAAGTCCCACAAGATAAGCACAAGGTACACCATCATTGATTGAAGAAAGGAGCGTGAAAGCGAGGCCCAATTCCCAAGGAGATGATTATGTGGAGTGTGGGCCTTACTTATAGGATTAAAAATCAATTAATCATCATTAAACTTAATTAGCGCATTTATCATCTTTATAATCAATCCAACTCTACAAAAGTTATCCAATGATTTTTCACAAAATATGTTTTCCAGCCATTAATAATTAAACTTGGAGATGTTTGGCTATAGGTAATCTTGTGTTGTTGAATATAGTGCTCATAATCATTTTGTTGAAGAATAAAAATGTATTTATCCTTAATATATGGATGTAATAAAAGGGAAAAGTAGTTTTATTTATTGTTGGATGTCATTTTTTCCCTCGTCAAAGTGCAGTTGTATTCTCTCGATACATTTTTCCATAGTTACACTAGCATGTTAATAAAAAGAGGACAGGGGTGGTTTGGCATAAAACTTAAGACAATGACACTAATATTGTCTCCTATTTTCAACATTATATAAAAATTGGTAATTGAATAAAACCCACTAGAATAAAATAGAGGGCATTAGCAGCTGTGTGCTTAGCGCCCCTAAGCACGCCGTTGGTTCCACGCGTATGCGGATGAGGCAGTCAATGACGGCATGCCACGTGTCACCAGACCGGTGCAGCCAGTTGTATTGTATCATGATCAATAGTTGATCCGGATAGCTTTTTCAGTGGTTCTAGTGGGTTCAGTACCCATCAGATTTTTAAAACATTAATCACTAGTTGATTAATTTGTGTTTTTTTTTGTATAATTGTCAAGAAAAACACCAAAACTGAAAGTGCCACAAAGGGACCCATGAAAAATCAAAGTAACGCTCCTTCGTTTTTAACAATTTAAGTTAAATTAAAAAAAACATGACAACTATGGTATAATGTACGCAAAAGGGCTGGGTTGCGTACACTATTTACATTAATTTTTCATTATACATCATGCGTTATGAAGAATAAACAATAACATTATCAAATGGTAATATAGAAAGATGGCATGTGTTTAGATACTTGATCATGTATCGTTACTTCTTTGTCAACATATATATACTACTATGTGTTTTGAGTTGCATTATATTTTTTATGGAATTCAAATGTCGCTCTCTTCATCACCTTTATGCATATCTAGACTAATATTCTATGCAATTACTGAATTAAAATAGACTAATAAGCCCATATTAAAAGAACAAAGTAGGTCAAAAGTCCCCACGTGAAGCAGGGCAAAAAAGATCTTAAAAGGAAAGGTGGTGAGAATCCGATGCCCTATTTTTTCTACCATATTCTATTTGGCCTTTTGCCATCTCTAGATTCATATAACATCATCAATAGAGTATGTATAATAAATACATTTATTGTAGTAATAGAGTATGTAGATCAAATACATCAATCATCTCACAATCTTTAACAGTTTTCAATAAAGAGGTAAGTACAAAATGCCTGTAATAGCAGAACAAACACCGCATTTTTCTCTGAAATTCTAAGTGCCTTTGCTTTTAATTTCTTTATTTCTTTTTCAACTTCACATTTGTTTGGGTATTATACCTCACTTATATACAATAACTTTTAAATCATATAGCTACACAAAAATTGCAATAATAAATAACTCCACAATAAGGAATGACTACTTATATGACCTAAAATGTATACTCGTATCATATCTTATCTTATCTTATCTTATCTTATAACCTCTATCAAACTATCCTTAGTGATGGGCCTCATAGAAATAGGCCTATACAAATGTGATGCTTTTAAACAATAATTTACATTATACCATTTCTTATTATGCATTGAGTTCATGAAAATTCAGGAGAATCTAACTTGTGATCTTTACGATAATCTCACACACTCTACCCTACACCTATTAGGCCACCCTCTGCTTTAAGGGTACTTTGATAAGGTAAATTGACAAAAATAATTTATGTATTATAAATTGCTCAATTTGAGCATCTAATTCCTCATATATTCAATTTTATACACCTATTTATTGTGACTCAAAAGAATTGTAAAGAGTGCATAGTTATCATTTGACGTAAAGAAGAGAGAGTGGGCCTATGAATAGAAAAGGAGAATGGGCTATACCCCACTTTAGGCTACTTTTAAGGCTTTGAAATGGTCCAATTTCAGTAACTAATGGAACAGCCTTATTAAAAATAACGGACCTAATTGCTCTTTAATGGGCCAAGCTATTAAATATTGTAGCCCACCTATCCAAACAGCTGATATGACATACTTACATGGAGTAGTAAAAGATAATCACATTTTGGTCAATATTATATTTTTCAAAATCTGAAAATGTAAATCACAAAGTTTTGCAATTATCTCATATTCTCACCTGCCTTCTTTCCGGCAATATATATGATGATAAGTCAGCCGGCCTTTTTTTTATGGCAAAATGTTACAATATCACCAATCTGTTAGTAAATTTTACTATCGGTGTTCTTCCGCCGACAAAACTATTCATGAGCGAAATATTTCCGGCATTACAATCCGCCACTAGTTAATTTTAATGGTGGATTTTCGGTGTTTATTTTACTACAGAGTTTTCTGTTGATAGAATGAGAATTTGTTGTAGCGAAAAGTTAATATTTGAGTGATCATAGACCAATTTAGTCTCAGATATTTTCGGGTCAATTTACTTTCATTTATTACAAGTAAATTAATACTAGTTCTTATTGTATGATATAATATAGACAATTCATTTAAAAGTTAAAAGCGGGAAAGAAAAATGGCGAACTTACTGAAAATAAGGTGGGCTGCTTACATAGGATTTTAATACTAGTACTTAAGAAGAATAATGACTTAATGATTATCATCGACAACAATTAATTGTGGGCACGTTCCTTCTATTAAATTCTGTAGGGATCAGACAAGTTTGGGTTCACTATTTACCGAGACCTCTTTGTTCTTATACAAGAGAGCTCAGCCAAACTCTCACCCACACGGCTGATTTACAAATGATCTAGCTATTACAATAACTAGCTAGCCCTCCTTGACCGGAAGCTACTGGACCCCAAGGAACCCTGCACACTTAACACACACGTTAGCAAAACAACAAGGATCCTCTCGGATCTTAAGAGTAAAGCAAACAAGTAAGCAGGAACCACAAGAAACACAAAGAAACCGAATAGATCTTAGCAATGGCTCAGCCACCCGCTAATAGTACGAATCTATTCTCCAGAAACCAGATCCAAGGGAGCAACGTTGAATCCACCAGTGATTCACCTCACAAACCAGATATCAACCCCAACCGACTCCACTATGCCAGATCTGAAACCTCTCGAACACAAACTCACAGAAATCCCTCACACATAATACCCTAGTTTCACCAACACCTCAGCAACCGAAGTAGTTGCCTTCTCCAACACTCACACAAGATCAATCACTCAAATAACCGCGAAAGATCACAGGGAAACAACCGGAGACTCATCGGTGAAGAAGAAGAAGAGAAGGGAGGATTTCAACAGTCGAGATAAAGAGTAGAGAGAAGAGAGTGTTTTTGAATGTCAAGCGGCAGAGAGGAGAGACAGGGGTAAATATCACCCGGGCATTGGGCTAGGGCAGCCACCGGCACAATATTCTATCTTGGCCTCATTTAATCACAGCCCAAATAATAGTCCACAACCCAAATATCCAACAAATACTCTGATTTCACAAAGTTTAGTTCAGAAAGCACTCCCTTCAACCACCCAACTTCTTTCATTGCCTTTGTAATGACAATATATTCTGATTCAATAGTGGACAGAGCAACTATGTGCTGCAGCTGAGACTTCCAGCTAATACAGGATCTACAAACAGTAAACATATAGGAAGTGGTGGACTTCCTCTTGTCCATATCATTAGCATAATTGGAATCAACAAAACCAATTAGTGTCACACCATCATCACATTTAGAATAGCGCAATATCAGGCCTAGTACTTACCATCAGATACATTACTGATCCAATTGCATTTGCATAGGGAATTTTCTTCATGGCATCAATATCATGTTTAGTTGTAGGGCACAGATCTTTACTCAACATAAAATGAGCAGCTAAAAGCACAGAGGCATGTTTAGCATCAAACATGTTAATTTTTTTTAGAATTTTGTACACACAAGGTTCATGATACAAAACAAGCATACATTCTTTTCTATTCCTAAAAATATTTATTCCTAATATTTTCTAAGCATCACCAAGGTCCTTCATATCAAAATTCTCACTTAAAGCAGTTTACACAGCATTTATGGTTTTCAAATAGGGACCCATTATAAGCATGTCATCAAAATACAATAGTAAGAAGACAAGCACAAAATCAAGATTCTTCACATATAAGCATGCATCAAAAGTACATCTCACAAAGCCCAACTTATGCATACAATTATTAAACTTGATATTTCACTGTCCGGGAGACTGTTTTAAACCATACAGAGCTTTTTTCAACAAACACACATGATTGGGAAATTTAGGATCAACAAAGCCTTCAGGCTGTTTCATGTAAATTGGTTTATCCAAGTCACCATGCAAGAAAGCAGTTTTAACATCTATTTGTTTCAATTCCTAGTCAAAGTGAGCACATAAGGTAAGCATTAACCGCACAGTAGTAAATTTAACAACACGAGCAAAAATTTCAGTATAATCTACCCCCTCTTGTTGAGTAATCCTTTTGCCACAAGTCTGGCCTTGTACCTAAGACCCTTCACCTCACTTTTCAACTTATAAAGCCACCTGCAATCAACCACGGATGCACCAGGAGGCAAAGGTACAAGGATCCAAGTAAGATTAATATTAAGAGAATGCATCTCCTCCGACATAGTTTTATGCCACTGATTCCAGAATTTAGACTTAACAGCCTGCTTATAAGACTGAGTTTCATCCCCATCAGATTCATACACATTGAAAGCCAAGTTAATCAAGGCAACCAGTCTCACATAACCATCATATCTAGAAGGTTTCCGAACATTAAGCCTTCTAGGCCTATCCCTAGATAAGACATAGTCACTTAAGTTGGGAGCATCAATAGCATTTTGGATACCAGTGGGGCTATTTAACACATTCTGGGCAGGAATAGGAGGATTTGTTCTCACAGGACTATCACGCATATCACAAGAATTATCAATATTATCAGGCAAAGGCACATTGTTGACATCATTAGCATGTAGATTTCCCTCATTGGGTGTCTCATCAGGAGTATAGACTGTATTAGAGTTTCAAAAAGGATGCTCCACCTCACTTAGAACATCCACTGAATGCTCCACATCAGTGGGCTGTTCTGTGGACTCAACCTCACTAAGAGGATCATTGTCCACAATATCTGGAGCATGGTTATTAGTCACTTTTAAGCAAGGGAATTCATCTTCATTAAAAACCACATCCCTGCTAATAATGACCCTAAACCCAGGCTCATCTCTCAACCAGACCCTATACCCTTTGACACCCTCAGGATATCCCAGAAAAACACCCTTTCTAGATCTAGGTTCAAGTTTATCAGTTTTGGTATGCACAAAAGCAGAACAACCAAACACCCTTAGATGAGAAAGATTCAGAGATTTTTCAGTAAAAACATGTTCAGGGCACTGCCCTAACAAAGGCACAGAGGGAGATCTATTAACCAAGTAAGTAGCAGTCAACAAAGCTTCACCCCAAAATTTTTTAGATAAACCAGATTTTGCTAGCATGCATCTCACTTTATCAAGTAAAGTCCTATTCATTCTTTCAGCAACCCCATTTTGCTGTGGGGTATAAGGTACAGTTTTATGTCTTTTAATTCCAAACCAGCACACATATCATCCATCTGTTTATTATAGAATTCCAAGCCATTATCAGTTCTTATAACCTTAATTTTCTTTCCAGTCTGAGTTTCAATCATAGTTTTCCAAGCAACAAGTTTTGCAAATACTTCATACTTATGTTTCATAAGAAAGCACCAAACTTTTCTTAAAAAGTCATCAATAATTGAAAGAAAATACACATAGCCAGAATGAGAAGACAAAGAAGCATGGCCTCATACATCCATATGCAAGTATTCAAGAACATTTTTATTGATATTAACAGGTACAGGAGTAGGAAAGGTAACCCTATGTTGTTTACCCAGCACACAAGTGTCACAGAAAGACAAACTACCATGAACATCAGCTTCAGAAAAGATAGCATGCTTTTTCAGAATATTCAGGCCTTTTTCACTCATGTGACCAAGCCTATTATACCACAACATAGTTTTATCAGTTTTAACAACATTGGCACATACTTTTTCACATGTAAGAGGCACAACAGTACAGACATACAAACCACATTTTCTTTTGGCTTTAAAGAGACACATAGAACATTTGCAGATTTTCATGCAACCTTCCCCCATTTACCCCCAATGCCAAAATTCTCAAGGGCAGTACAAGACATCAAATTATAACATAGATCATGAACATATCTCACATCCTTCAGGTTCAACACATAGCCATTATCAAACTTTAAACACACAGTGCCAATTCCAAGAATTTCACACTTCTTGTCATCAGCCATTGACACATAAGTATAAGTTGCAAGCTTGATATCACTGAACACTTCCTTGAAGGGACTAACATGATATGTACATCCAGAATCACACAACCAATCATTTGAAGTAAAGAGGCACATAGGAGAAGCATTTATATACATCAAATCATGCACCATATAAACAAATTCATTATCAGCATCATAGTTGGCCACATTCACACTATTTTCATGCTGAGTGTTATTATTGGGAGGTTTATTCTTTTTAGGCTTAGTACAATCTCTTCTATAGTGCTCAGCTTCTCTACAATTAAAACACTTTCTAAAAGATTTAGGGTCATTGCTATTGGACCTAGATCTGTACTTTTTCTTGAAATTAGAGTTGGTATTAAATCCACCATTTGATTCATTCCCCCCCTTTTGACTTAGGTCTTCCCCTAACATTTAAAGCCTTATTAAAAGCATTTTTATCAACAACCATTTCCCTTAATTCAAGTTCTTTAGATTTTAAGGAGCTAATAATCAAGTCCAGAGGGGCAGAGTCCCTGCCATACTTAATGGCAGCTTTCACATCACTATAAGAATCAGGTATGACATTCATTAGAGCAATACTAGTGTATTCATCAATTGTTTTATCACCAGATCTTTTAATATCCTGCACAAGCTTCTGAAATCTATCCACATTATCATCAATATCCATGGACAAGTTAAGCTTAAATTTGAATAATTTTTCAAGCAAATACATCCTTGAAGACATAGAAGTTTCAGTAAACAAAGTATCAAGATGTTTCCACATTTCAGAAGCAGATTCAATATGATCAATTTTCCTAATCACAGAATCAGACAAATTGAGAACAATAGTAGCTCTAGCCAACTCATTCATTTCATCCAGTTTTTCTTGAGAAGTGTCATCAGGTAAAGAAGCATCAGTAGCTTTAAACACTTTTTGTTGAATAAGAATGCATTTCAGATTCTGTTTCCAAATCACAAAATTATTTTTGCCATTAAAAGGAACCAAACCAACAGGTTGAGACATCTTTAAAAAAACACTTTTGCAAGAACACAGGAAGCAAGACAGAAACACACAACCTTGCAAACTTTTAGGCGCAGTGACATACACAGCAAGACCAGGCACACTTTCACAACAAATCAGACCTCAAATCCCTGACTGACACGAGCACACTGGCTAAGGCTACCCCAATTCGCAATCACTCACTTCTGGAGGGTGCAGGGGGTCACTTAGGCAGTATAAATTCTTGGTGGTCAAGTAATGAGGGATCAGAAATCACAGAGCACCAAGAAACAACGGAAGCAATAAGCACAAGCTTCTGAAATCTATCCACATTATCATCAATATCCATGGACAAGTTAAGCTTAAATTTGAATAATTTTTCAAGCAAATACATCCTTGAAGACATAGAAGTTTCAGTAAACAAAGTATCAAGATGTTTCCACATTTCAGAAGCAGATTCAATATGATCAATTTTCCTAATCACAGAATCAGACAAATTGAGAACAATAGTAGCTCTAGCCAACTCATTCATTTCATCCAGTTTTTCTTGAGAAGTGTCATCAGGTAAAGAAGCATCAGTAGCTTTAAACACTTTTTGTTGAATAAGAATGCATTTCAGATTCTGTTTCCAAATCACAAAATTATTTTTGCCATTAAAAGGAACCAAACCAACAGGTTGAGACATCTTTAAAAAAACACTTTTGCAAGAACACAGGAAGCAAGACAGAAACACACAACCTTGCAAACTTTTAGGCGCAGTGACATACACAGCAAGACCAGGCACACTTTCACAACAAATCAGACCTCAAATCCCTGACTGACACGAGCACACTGGCTAAGGCTACCCCAATTCGCAATCACTCACTTCTGGAGGGTGCAGGGGGTCACTTAGGCAGTATAAATTCTTGGTGGTCAAGTAATGAGGGATCAGAAATCACAGAGCACCAAGAAACAACGGAAGCAATAAGCACAAAGAAAGCAAGAAAAGACATAAGTCTTTGCCAAAGACTGTCTACCAGCAAGCAATATCCCAAGCCTATATTTGGCACTAAACAGAAAAAAAGAATCAGGAGATTCAGCTAATTTACCAGAGCGAACCCTCACTCGAAGGAGAATTCCACTTGCCCACCTCCTTAATGCGACTCGGCGTGCCGGACTAGTCCCCCCGTGGCTCTGATACCATTATAGGGATCAGACTAGTCCGGCTTCACTATTACCAAGACCTCTTTGTTCTTATACAAAAGAGCTCAGCCAAACTCTCACCCACACGGCTGATTTACAAAGGATCTAGCTATTACAATAACTAGCTATTACACAAGAATCCTAGCCCTCCTTGACCGGAAGCTACTGGACCCCAAGGAACCCTGCACACTTAACACACACGTTAGCAAAACAACAAGGATCCTCTCGGATCTTAAGAGTAAAGCAAACAAGTAAGCAGGAACCACAAGAAATACAAAGAAACCGAACAGATCTTAGCAATGGCTCAGCCACCCGCTAATAGTACGAATCTATTCTCCATAAACTAGATCCAAGGGAGCAACGTTGAATCCACCAGTGATTCACCTCACAAACCAGATATCAACCCCAACCGACTCCACTATGCCTGATCTGAAACCTCTCGAACACAAACTCACAGAAATCCCTCACACAGAAAACCCTAGTTTCACCAACACCCCAGCAACTGAAGTAGTTGCCTTCTCCAACACTCACACAAGATCAATCACTCAAATAACCGTGAAAGATCATGATGCACTATTTATTAGCACTAAAAATACCTGCAAGCATACAAGGTAGATCTAGTATAGCTAAAGGTCAGTACCGGATATCGAACACAGGGAATAAGATTGCAACTGACTACCATATACTAAGCGTCATATACTATCTAGAGACATGTGATTTTTGGGTTGATTAATTAAACTAGACCGAAAGAAATAAACAAAAAAATGGAAAACATAAAAAGAAATAATACAAAACAGGCTTAAGAATGTAGAATTTTAGGATCCAAACACACAATCGACTTCCTTGAATTACGGTCTCCAGAGCTATTAAGTCGATCACAATTATAGATTAAACCCCCTCCCGAGGTGAGAAACCTGTAGATTAGGTGATAGGATTGAAGTCCCCTTCTAACCCTTAAACCCCTAACTCCTAAAAGCATATAAGATCAAAGACCTCACTCAAAACCTCAACTCTCCCGAGTTCTACTGAATTAAGGTGTGAATTATCCATTTTTCCAAGTCAATTATTTCGTCTCCCGAGTACTCTAATCAACTCTAACATGTATTCAAGAGGTAGCTAATCAATTGAACATAGAAAGCACCAGATAAATCAAATAACTGCAAGAGCTAACAAGGAAAATCAATCGAATGTCTATACCAAAAATTCTACAAAAGATGTTCTACTCATAGACAAGTAAAAACTACAATTAAAGTACGAGGCATGAAAGAAATTGATAAAACCCAAGGTTGAATCTTCAATCTTCAGTCTTCTCTTGCCTGGATCTGCAAAGCTCCGCTCCAATGGAAGATGGATGAATTATGTGTGGATTATGGAATGGAAAGAGGTGTAGAGATGGAGAAGGATTGGAGGCTCTGAGATAAAGATTATGAATTAGGTTCAGAGGTATTTATAGGCTGGAAAAAGGTTTATTTTTGATAAATTTCGTGCCCTACAAGAAATAGGAGAGATTTGGCTTCACAATATAATAATTTCTTTTCTTCCGTGAATTTCCGCCTAATTTCCGCCAGATTTTGACTGCACTGCGCGATGTTTGTAAAATGGCCATAACTTTCTCCACAAAACTCCGATTTAGATGTTTAAGGTATCCACACGAAGGTCTTTCGAAGACGAAGAGACTGGTATCTAGTAGGCACTGATTGGACTTCAAAATCGCTTCCAGAATGGGCTTGAACAGAGGCTGCTGCACTTTGGCCTTTTTTCCACCTTTTTCTATCTTTTTCTATCATTTATCAACAAACACGTCAAAAATACCAAATGTATAACATATGCAATTTAAGAACATAATTTGCATGATTGACATTTAAAACTAGTCAAATCTAGTCCTTAAAAACATGCAAAATCTGTGCTTGTCAGATCACAGGGAAACAACCGGAGACTCATCGGTGAAGAAGAAGAGAAGAGAGGATTTCAACAGTCGAGAGAGAGATTAGAGAGAAGATAGAGTGTTTTTGAATGTCAAGCGGCAGAGAGACGAGAGACAGGGGTGTATATCACCCGGGCATTGGGCTAGGGCAGCCACCGGCCCAATATTCTATCTGGGCCTTATTTAATCACAGCCCAAATAATAGTCCACATCCCAAATATCCAACAAATACTACTAATTCTGTACTTAGAGAACCAACCTCGAAAACACATGTTCATAATTACTTTTTAGAATCTCATTAACATTCAGCCAAATTAAGACTTAGTATCATTTTTTTTTGATCGAGCTTATTGCTAAAATATTTTTATCAAAGATTCGTTGACATAGACTCAAATCCATCGTCTGCAGCAGCCATTAGAATGTAAACCCTTTTAGTTAATTATTTTTTATTTGTATATTTCAATTGCTAATTACCTGATCACGTTTCATGTGTTGGTCACGGTAACATGTCTTCATTAAAAATTTAGTACTAAAAAATAATTTGCTCTAGGCAATATATGTACTTCCTAGCTAGGTTTCTTGAGAGAGTTATTTTATCTCTAAAATTGTGACGAGTAAAAATAGCCCTTCAACTATCAAAAGTGCTTCAACAAAATTTTATCAAGAAGTAAAGATAAAATAATCTACAAAATTATGTGGTTTTAAAACTTAAATTCTATAACCATAGCTTATATGCCAAATTATGAGTTATCCTACATAGATACATAAAAACACTGGTTAATTTGAAAAAAAATGCAAAAAAATACCTCTTGAATTGTGATCATTCACTATATATATATATATAGTGGTATCGAATCAATAGACAAAAATAATGAAAATTGGATTCATGTAAACTCGAAAATGCCAATCATATTTAATTAAATTAACTTCTTTTACCACATACTCAAAATATAAAATTCAAGCTGCCCTTTTGTATGACAGAGTTTTCGCAATATTGAAGTTTTATTAAATAAAGCGATAGAATATTTCCTGGTATTATCTGTTTCACACTTATTTATAGAAATATACGAGCAATATGAAAAAAAAAATTAAAAAATTTCATCAACTCTAACAAACCCTAATTTTTATTTCTGGTGCGAATGCAGAGTGCATGTGGCCACTTGAGCAGCTTTACTTCAGCAATATATTTTTTATATACTTATTTATTTCCACTAGATTTAATTTCAGAATCGCATCTCAAAAATTGATAGTATAATACAAAACTCAAAAGTCTTCCAGCCATTTTCTATTGATTGTGCACATGATCCCAGATTGATCTTCCTTTTTCTAATAGTACTAGTATTATTTAATTTGCTGCTCAACAATTATTAAATTTGTAAATATCCTCAAGATTCGTAGCTTCCACGAATTTCAGTTGTTAGAATATAGGTACTTCATAGGATACCTAATCCTTATATTGTAAAAAGCCGACAAATGTTGAAAGAGCACTGTAAAATCTAGCACGATGATGGTACTTCATAGGATACCTAATCCTTATATTGTAAAAAGCCGACAAATGTTGAAAGAGCACTGTAAAATCTAGCATGATGATGCCTTAAGAGTTAGATATATCCCATCCATTCTCGTTTTGTTAAATTGTTTGGATTTTGGAGTTCGTTTGATACAACAAATACCAAGATAATAAGCTCAAGATAAGGAACAAGGATCGGAGTCCGGTCGTCAACGAACAAGATATGATTTTTAAGTCTCTTGTTAAGTTATTCATAATCTTTTTTGGGACGATCTAAGGTAAATTATACATTTCTTTTTTGATAAAAGAAAATACCTTCAATCTTTATTACTTTATTGTTTATGCTACTGTATTATCTCCACTTGACTAATTAAACATCACTTTCTCATTAACAAGGGATAGAAGTAGTATTTACTTAGTTATTTTTAGGCTAGTTAAGTCATATTTTAAGCTAATTATTGTCGGAAGAAGAACAACACTGAATCATCAAATCCCAAAAATCTAAGAACTGACGAAATGATAAAAATCCTTATCTCTGTCAATCCGAAGAATAATAATGAATTCACAAATTCAACACAAAATATCCAAGGATGAACCAAATAGTGAGTTAGAAAGAACGGACCATGGGCAGACCGAGATTATACAGTTGAATCTCACATCAAATATGTTATTTTACTTTATTCTCTCTCAATTTAATTGATAAAATGACTGTATCAAATCTGATGAGGAAAATAAAACATCTAACTTTATCGAGACGGAAGGAATATTAAATTCAATAAGTACTACCCATTAAATTAACGAAGCATTTCCTAGAGTAAGAAAGTACTACTTACCAATCAAAACTATTCATTATATTTTGTTTATTCTTATGAAATCCCTATATTAAATGGTGGGTCTGGAATTCGAAACTCGGAAAATTCAATCCTCGACGATGGATGAGTGAGAAAAGCCAAAAAAATAAAAAAGAAAAAAGAAAAGGTAGATGATGAATACAAGGCTGGATATTACATCATTATCACTGATACCCCCTTGGAATGAGGGCTCCATTTCGAGAAAAAATCCAATCACTGCCCATCCATCCAATCCTGACCATTTTTCGTACCTTTACTGAAAGCTGCCTCTCAATTATTTCTTTTATTTTTTCTATAAATATCCCTTTTAATTTCCAATCTACCATACTGATTAAATTTACAAAGTTTAGTACACATGATAAATCTTCCAATTAATTAGTGTATTTGTTTTACTAGTGAAATCAAGAAGTATACTTACAAGTTTTAGTCTAAAAAATCTACAAACAATATAAGCTTCAAAGTGATGAATTAGAGTGGGAATGCTTGCAAAGAGAGAGAGAGAGAGAGAGAGAGAGAGAGAGAGAGAGAGAGAGAGAGAGAGAGAGAGAGAGAGAGAGAGAGAGAGAGAGAGAGAATTATAAAGTCCAAATTGATTAGGTAGTATTTCGTTTGAAAAAATTGCAATTTGTATTGAATTGGAAGTTGATTTTATGAGTGACAGAGATGAATGAATGTTATATATGAAGCTTTGCCGTCAGCAGAAGTAAGAAAATGATTTATGCAATGTCTCCTTCACGAGAATTAACATTTTTCCAACTTTCATTGTTTTCTTCCTCTTCTCATCTGTTTGTCATCTTCCTCCCCTCGAAACCTGTGCTTGATTCTCTCTCTCAAATAAAACGAATCTATCACACTTTCAAAATCAATTGCTCAAAAAATGAATAATACAAATAAAAGTATAAAACTATATCAAGAACATTTTACTCATAAATTCCACCCGGAAAGTGTCGCAACCGTGCGATATTAACTTTTACTACTAATTTGTACAACAAATTAAAACAAAGATATTTGGGGGAAAAAATCGATGATCATCTCAACAAAATATTCAATTCCTTCATCTCCATAGGCCAATTCAAACCAAGGGTGCAGATTTAATCAAATCATTTTCAAGATTTAATTAATTACATTAAACTGGTGTTGCTCTATCCATGGCCAAAATCCAGGTTGATCATCCATCCCAACAAACATATTACACAACCCCTCTTCCTTAACCGGGTGCTGCATTTCCGGCCTCGACGCGGCCTGGGGAAAGAGCTGCCTCCCCCCTAAGATTGGGCTCTCGATCTTCCTCTCCGAGCTGTTCTCGCTCCGGTTGCTGTACGAGCCCTCCGTTTCCTTGTTCAGATTGATGGATTCCGTCGCCTCCCTCTTCTTTAAGGCCACTATCTGAATATAGCGCATTCGAACTCACATTAGTATGATATTATCTGAAATTGCACTTATATATTGCTTGCATATTTTTTAATTTTCCGATGTGAACATGACCAAAATTGAATAGTACTACTTAAAATTAATAAAACAAAAAAACAAAGAATTTTACCTGAGCATGAAGCTTGTGATTGTGCGTGTGAAGGGCTTCATTCTCAGCTTTAATTGCTTCAAATTGTCTTTTCAAAATTTCGTAATCTTTTTCCAGCTGCTTTGTTTTCCATCTGGCTCTCCTGTTCTGGAACCAGATGGCGATCTGGCGCGGCTGGAGCCCGAGGGCTCGAGCCAGCTGCATTTTGCGTTCGGGCTCGAGCTTGTTCCCGAGCTCGAAATTCTTCTCTAGGGTTTTCACCTGCTCCATGTTAAGCCGCCGCTTCTTCTCCCCCATCTGTGACCCATCGTCGGAGAACTCATCCTCTCTGACGTTGTTGTCGCTCGAAAACGCCATCGTTTGAGGCCTCTTGGCTAGCAGTGAACCCACTCCTGCAACGTTACATTTTCCCCCTCTTTATACACATATCAATTTTGTTGAAAAGTTAAAGAAAAATGCTAAATTTTTTTCTTTTCCTTTTCCTAAAGTAGGAATACAAATTTTCAATATTCCTCGATAGTTTCGAAAGTTGTCAAAAGTCCTTAGTTGGTGCTTCTCTTTTCGTCCAATTTCACACACACACAATTATAGAGAGAGAAATTGTACCATGAAAGTCTTGAGGTGGGAGAATTGGAGCTAAAGAAGTTGAAGGATGGGTGTGTTCATCTTGATGAGGGATTTGAAGCATGAAGTTGGAGTGAAAAAAGTCCATTTCACCACTACGAATCGTGAGCTATACCGGTTGTACCATCTGCATTCCGAGTTGTACTCAAATGTTGATCATGATCTTGATGATGATCCAACCGCCGCCATTCTCCAAGCATTAATTCATTTCTATCTAATGGATGTATGCTTATATATGTGTGAAATCAGCTTCAAGAATTGGGTTTTTCCTTTTCTATTGCAGTGTATGTGAAAGAGAGAGAGAGGGATAACAAGAGAGAGAGTATTTCAATTTTGAGAAGTGGGGTTTTGATTTATATTAAGCTATTTTCGATTATATTTTGAGATAGATCAATTGGCGAATAGTAGTGAACTTGAAAGAGAGAAAAATACAGCGATCATTTTTTTAAAATAAGAAGAAAAATTAAATTGCGTATTTTAAATAGGGTGTGAAGTGGGCTGCATATTTTTTACAGTTGGCATTGAAATTAGCAGTGGTTTGATTCCTTGCTAAAGAGTTCATGTAGTACATGGTTTTTAAAAGGAAGTTGGTCAGTTACAAGATGGGAAAAATAAGAAAATGATTTAATTTTTGAAAAAGTAATCTTTTTTCTTTTTCTTTCTTCTTGTTGGCTGTCTGTTTTACATTATATAGATATAGATCGAGGGTTCTTACTTCTTAGGATACTGGAAGAGTGCAGATGTAAACATATTTCAAATATAAGAGTTCTCTTTTGAAAAAAAAAATGAAAGTCTACTCCCTCAATCATTAAAATAGTTTCATTTTATTTTTTAGAGTCTCACAAATTAGTCCACTTTCTATTTTTACAAAAATCTTTTTATAACACATTACGTTATTAATAAGGTGGATCACATTATTCATTAATATTATTTTAATATTTTTTACTGTTTCTCTCTCATACTTTTATCAATTTTGCATAAAAACATGTCGTCTATAAAGTTTCTATTTTAAGAAACGGAAGGAGTACAATCTAGCTAGCAATCAGTGGTCATATGTCATTTCGTGCCTAAGGTTTATAGAAAGAAAATTTTGAGTCAAATATTACGTCCAAGGTCTAGTAATTAAGACCCTTCACTATTATTAAACATGCAAATTCAAATTAACTATTTAAAAATGTTCAGTTGGAAGATACTCCACTTATTACGTAGAAGTTAGAACATAGATATTTGGGCTACAATCTCTCCCAACCGACGAATAAAACTTATTCTAATTTTATATATATTTGGATTGATGTTATTTATTTAGTTTATTGTAAAGGCATGCTAGTAATTCCCCTATGAAAAACTCCAAAAAATAGTTTATTTTAGTCTCAGCCATATGATAACCCTACTATATATGCTGTTCCTTGGTTGTCCTGCTACCGTCCAACTGTCCATTTCCCATTACAGTACTCGACTCTTTTTTCTAGTTACTTCTTTCAAATTCTTCTTCGCTACCCTTATTTTATAATTAAATAAATGCTACCACATTTTGAAATTGATCCCCAATAATAATGTGCTTCTCACAGTTTCGTAGGTTCACAAAAATTAGTACAAACTTTTTATTTATATCACTTCTTATGTATGCCCTGCAAGAGCTACATGGTGGGTGGGGATCCATGATGTTCACATATTATTGAAATTTTCTAGAGATATTTTAGTAATTTGATGTTAAAATACAAATTTTAAAAATTTATTATTTAATCAGTTAAATTTAATCCTTTAACTATTTTATTTCTAAATCTTTGTTATTTTGTTTGCTTTAAGATTAATATCAAGAAACTATAATAAAAATAAGTTTTTTGGAGATTAGTTAACTTTTGTTAAGTTAAATTTAGTTTTTATATATATTTCAGAAAGGAATTTGTTGAGAAAGTTGTGAAATGTTTTTTTGGGCCTCCAACGTGACATGCCTAGCTTCATCACTATATGTGTGTATTTATGGAGTAGTTATTATGACCAAGAGTTGGTAATGTACATCGACTTCTAGCTCGTCTATCATGTTTAATTTGGTCTCTTGTTTTATTCATCAATATATATAAATATATATATATATTTTTTAAAATATATTTATATTAATTTTCAAGAATTAGAAAATTGAAATCTTATCACTTCCCTAATGCACCAAAAAAATGTTGAGTGGACCCTATTGTCTAGAGCACTCGGCCCAATCAATATATTATGAATTTTTTTTAATCAAATGTCACCAGTTTTAATCATATTAACAATTTTTAGTCTATTAGCCATATCTATAGTGTATCTCATAGTATGATATTTGCATCGTGTTTCACAGTGTTAATTTCTCAGTCACAGAAAAATATAAGAAGCGAGGTACCCACCGGAAAGCTAACTTCGAACCCAAATTAAGGAAATGTTTGGTAGTGAAATTTCATAATTTAATTTGCTTCTTTCCACTTTATAATTTCAAATTTGAAATGACTTAGAAATCTAATAAATAAATACTCCATCCATCCCCAGAAAATAGAAACTTTTGGGAACAGTACAAACTTTATACGAGATTGGTAAGTAAGGATAGAGAAAAAAACAGTTACCATAATGTTTATAATTAGTGAAATCTACAACATTAGTTCTGTAACTTGTGGTGCAAAAATTTATTTTTTTAAAAAAAAATCGACAAATTTTAGTGAACAAACCAAAATTATAAAAGTGTAGTAGTACAATGTTTTGAGGCAGAAAAAGACAAATTTGTACGATAAAATTAGGTAATACTTTCACGTGGGTGGAGAAGAAAATCAGACTAAGTTTTGATAATTGATAGCAAGATCATCAAAATAAGTATTTTCAAACTCGCGAGTCATAAGAAAAATGATTGATTACATGATTACCCTAAAAAGCGATAAATTTGAGATCAAACACATTAACAAATCACAAGTATGTGGATTCAACCAAAACCAATTTTATATTAATATTTCACTCGTAAAACTTAGAGATCGACATGAAATTCTATATTAATAAAAAAGGGATATGAAAAAGATTTCCATAATCACCTCACAATCTCGATTAGGTCAATATGATCTGGACAAATTTCTCCATTAGATCATTCTTAATTTCTTATTGGGCGAAATTAAAGACGGCACACGTACTAATAATTTCATAATTTTCTACTTATGGCAATTTTTACTAATCTAAACCCCTACCCTAAGATATAGCTTACCTACAAACTTTGCACGATTTACAAGATTATGGAAACCTATCTTTTCTTTGTTTTGGAAGCGCTTTAATCAATCAATTTTGTCATTTTCCCCTAATTATGTTCCTAAGTTTTATGTTATAATCAAATCTATAAGCACAATTCCCGATTTATTTGTATCGTCAAATACAAAATTGCATTATTTATAGCACAAGAATAGTGACATTCAAATAATAGTGAAATGACGTACATACTATATGACATAATTAAATGTAGATGTATAACTACATAAGTTGCAATATATATGAGCGGAGTTTATTTGAAGCACATACACCATCATATTCACATAATAGAGGTATATATGATTGTATATTCATTATGTGAAGCATTTAAGCTAACTCTTAATATGCATGGTTAAAAGAAGTGAATCTACATGAATGTCATCCTCTTTAGGAAATATTAACATATATGAGGAAGTTATGTTGTACCACATGTTTAATATTCCTCTTAGTGATCGCTTTCATATTTTACAACATGACCATACATGATACATGTATGTAAATAGGACCCAAATCGAGAGATAATGGTTGAGAGAGTCCCACTTGTTGTAATATTTAAAGGGCCAAGGAGTTGGATTATTTTTGCATCATGCTTAACTTTATTAGTTGGAATCTTGAACCCTTCTAAATTCTAATTCTAATTGGAGCATCGTGTTCTCTCTCTCTCTCTCACATACACACACACACACACAAATGCTCAACTCAAGCATGTAAAAATGTGTATGATTGGTTTATGATGGTAATATAATTTGAAAAGATTATATTGTGATTAAACTAACAAGAGATGGATCTTCTCCTTCACATGCCGTATACTTAATTTCATTTTGAAATTTTAAACAAAATAGAAAAAGAAGAATATTTCTGGAACTTGTAGACCATGTGGGCTTCCATGCTTGACGTCACTCTTCCCCCTAAACTTTAAACTTGAAAGTGATTTGTTAACCACTGGATATTACTCATAATAGAGTATTATTATTATTATTATTTTCCCTTTTTCGTTTCTAATTTTAGGAAAATTGTTTTCTTTATTCATTAGGCTAAATGTTACATAGCTATTTGCACCTGTAGAAATTTATAATAAATCAAGACAATTTTTAACAGAAAATTTATCTCTGAAAAACCAATGTGAAAGACCCGAATCCAACATGGATTTTCTTATAGGAGTATATTTTTTTAAAATACGTGAATATATATAGTATAAGTTTCCAATAGTGCTTCAAAACAATGTAATCGTGAGCAAATGTAGTGCTTACAAATTCTAGAAGAATTGCAAGCAAAATCGTGAGCAAAATGCAAAATATTGGCTGCAATTTCAAGTACATTTGCGAGTAATTATTCTTGTGCTCGCAATATAGCAAGCAGATAGGGCTTGCAAACGTATGCTTTCTTTTTTCATAGAAATTTGCGAGATAATTTGCAAGCACCTATGAGTTGAGCTCGCAAATATTTTAAATCCCCCGCCAATTATTTGGGCTGACATCCTAAGTCTCTGCATTTCAAACCCCAATTATTTTGCCTCAAATTCTTTTTCCCATTTCTCCAATTTCCAAATTCTCTCTTCGTTATTTCTCCATTTCTCAAATTCTCGTTCTGTGCCGCCGGTGTCCTGCTCTGCCACCGGTCGCCCTTGCTCCGCCGCTGGCTTCCTGCTCCGCCAGCAACAGCTTTCAGCTATCCTTCGGTGAGGTCTCTCTCTTGCTGAATTATTTAGCTGCTTATCGCTCTAATTTATATTGATTCTTCAAGTTTCTTCAAATTCAATTCCAATTTCAGTAGCAAGGTTTGCTGGATTTTCTCCAATTCGCCCGATCACATTTCTCTGATTTTCTCTGGATTTTCTTCGAATTCATAAACACGTGCTGAGGTAATTGAGCTGCACGAAGAAGTGCATTCATAAACTGCTTTCAATGTGTTTTATTTGATTGATATTCAGCAAACTGCTTGTAACCTCGCCAATGCCAGCATCACTGGATGCCCTAGTAAGCTGTAATTGCAAAAAAACTTACATTCTTAATGGTCACATAGTTGTTTCCGGTGTTGGCTGTAAATTTCAATTCATTTCACTTCATTACCATTAGACCATCCACTGCGCTGTCTCTATACCGTCCCTTAACTACTATTTGAGGACCCCACTGTCCTTTTTTCCTCCATCCCTTAACTAAGGGACGGAACCTGCAACGCTCTGTCCCTTAACCGTCCCTTATTCCGTCCCTTAATTACTATTCATTCAATTTCATTTTTTATTTTTTTTACAACCCAATTAAATTTAAACAAACACAATTCATTAAAATTAAAACAACATTACAACTTAAACTTAAAAAAAAAAGAAAAAAAGACATAATTAAAATTCAAAAAAAATAAAAAAATGACATAATTTAATCTTCTCCGCCAAAGTTTTCCCAAATGTGTTCAATTAGATCCTCTTGTAGTTGGGTGTGGGCGCTAGAGTCGCGTGTCCTTGCCCGAATAGCCAACCGTTCTTGTATAGACGGATGCGCTACACTTCGCGGCAGACTACTTGCGGTTGAGCTTCCGGGAGATTCGGGGTCGAACCAATTTCCCGCATCGGGTCCTTCGTCTCGGACAATCATGTTGTGCAAGATTATGCACGTATACATGATGTCGACCATTCTCTCCATGAACCAGGAACGAGCCGGGGCTTTGATGATGTTGAAGCGCGCTTGGAGAACCCCAAACGCCCTCTCCACATCCTTGCGCGCAGCCTCCTGCTTCTGCGCAAAAAGAGCCTGCTTTGGGTTCGCTGGCCTGCCGCACGTCTTCACGAAGGTCGGCCACTTCGGGTAGATGCCGTCGGGGAGATAGTACCCCATTTTATACAGCCGTTTGTTGGCGACGAAGTTGATGGCCGACGCTTTACCATCCAAAACTTCGGTAAAGAGATCGGACTGGTGGAGCACATTTACGTTGTTGTTCGAGCCAGGGACCCCGAAGTACGCGTGCCAGATCCAAAGCCGGTAGTCGGCAACGGCCTCGAGTACAACGGTTGGGTGGGTGCCTTTGTGGCCGCTCGTGTAGGACCCCCTCCAAGCCACCGGGCAATTCTTCCATTGCCAGTGCATGCAATCGACACTGCCAAGCATCCCGGGGAATCCGTGCACTTGTTCGTGCAGGTTGAGGAGGAACTGACAATCGTCCGTGCTTGGCCTCCGGAGAAATTCGTCACTGAAGGCTGCTCGGACGCCTCTGCAGAAGTTGAGCAAGCACATGCGCCCAGTGGTGTCTCCGATGTGGAGGTATTTGTCGAATATGTCGGCCGTTTGTCCAGTCGCAAGCTGACGGATGACTGCAGTACATTTCTGCAGCGTCGTGTGGCTGGGACGGCCGACCGCGTCGAACCCTTCTTGGAAGAACTCTTCCCGGGCCGCCAAAGTATTCGCTATGTGGAGAAATAGCGGTTTACTCATTCGGAAACGGTGACGGAAGTAGGTATCTCCCCAAATCGGGTTATCGCAGAAGTAGTCGCGTACTAACCGTGCGGCGGCTTCCTCCCGGTTCCGATTGATGTACTTCCGGGAGCGTCGTGGGGGTGGCGCGGCTTCCTCCGCCTCTCGTCGTCGATCTTCTTCAAGTGATTGTTCCATTAATTGACGCATTTGCTCAAAAGGATCCATTTGTTTGAGTTGATTTAAGATGAAAATTTGAGTGATAGAGAGAATTTGAGAGGAATAGATGTGTGTTTGTGTGTGAAATGAGTATGAAATAGGATTATTTATAGAGTAAATAAATAAATAAAATTAAAAAAAAAAAGAAAATAAAAAATTAACTGTAACATTACCGTTTGAAAAATTTTTTTTATTAAAATTTGATTTTTTTTAAAAATAGAATTTTTTAAAAAAAAATTGAATTATTGCGTCATCCGTGACGACGCCCACTCGCGGGCCAGTGAGTGGGCGTCACGCATGCATCGGGGGCGTGCCACGTCGCCCGGGCGCGTGACGGGCCGGCGCGTCCCTTGTCTCGCGGATGCGGGCTATGGGACGGGACGGGACGAGGGTTGCAACGCGTCCCGCGGCGGAACCGTCCCTCCGGGACGGAACGCGAGCCGTGATGAATCCGCGAATTTTTGATGGTGATGAATGCTGAAAGATGCAGATCACGACACAGAGAATTTACGTGGTTCGATTTACTGAGGTAAATCTACGTCCACGGGAAGAAAAGAGGGCAGAGTTGTATTGCTTGATCTGTTTTCTACAGCTTACAATACAGACTTGCTATTTTATATTTGATCTCTAGAAAGCGAGAGAGTCTAACCCTATCTATCTGATCTAGGTTCTATTTATACAAAGGACCAAGATCGTGGCATGCAGCACCATTTACTAGGTAGTGGATGTCGTGGAGATCGTGGCGATCTTGCATGGGTCCACTATCCTGCATGAGTTAATGACTGCTTGACACCACTAAATAGATCGTGGGTGTAGTGGAGGTGGAAATCCTGCATGAGTCCTCTGTCTCCTAGTTCGGTCGAATACTGAGACCGAACTGCTGAATTATTGCCGAGCAGCTTTTGCCGATCTGAGAGTAGAGCTTGATGCCGACCTGAGAGCAGAGTTTGATTGGTTGGCTTTTACCGAGCTGTAGGCTGGGGCCGAACTCTTTGGTCGTGCCGAACTGAACTCTGATACTCTTTAGTCATGCCGAACTGATACTCTTTCTTGGGCTTTAGGCTGATGGGCTTTACTGCTGTTGGGCTTGTTTAGTACGTACTCCATCACTACCCCCCCCGAAAAGCGAAGTGAATCACTTCGGCATTCTAGATAAAGGTACGGGGTAAGTTGATGTTTGTCCTCGGTCTTATGAAGTGAACTCTTCTTTGACCGGACTTGGTTTGTGTCCTAATTTGGCGAGTTGTATCGCTCGGATCGGACTTTCCGTTGTCCTAATTTGGGGATCGGACTTTCCCTTGTCCTAATTCGGCGAGTTTTATCGCGTGGATCGGACTTTCCCTTGTCCTAATTCAGGCAAGTTTTATCGCGTGAATTCGGACTTTTGTTGCAGTTCGTTTCAGACGAAGTGCTTGATTCTTAAGCTGAATTGTGGTCTTGTATCATCTTTAGAAGCTTGGACTTCACAATCGTTGGCTTATTGCAGTTCGTTTCAGACGAAGTGCTTGTTTAAGCTGAATTGTGGTCTTGTATCCTCTTTAGAAGCTTTGACTCACAATCGTTGGCTTATTGCAGCTCGTTTTAGACGAACTGCTTGTTTAAGCTGAATTGTGGTCTTGTATCCTCTTTAGAAGCTTTGACTCACAATCGTTGGCTTATATATGTTCTAAGAAGGGGATCAGCCTTCGAAGAACAAGATACCTCAGTAACATTTGTAAGAGACGACACGCACAGAGACAGACAAAACACATAGACAAAACGCACAGAGACAAACAAAGACCAAGCAAACCAAATAAAGCACATTGACCGAACAGGACTCAAGACTGACTGACCGGACTGTCTCTTACAAATGGAACTTCTTGAGGTTGGAAATGTGCCATGTTCGGGGTACCTGTTCTCCTGACATGTGAGCCAATTTGTAAGACCCTTTGCCGAGGACTTTTGACACCCGATACGGACCTTCCCATGTGGGTTCGAGCTTGCCCAGCTTTTCTGCTCGGCTTACTTCGTTGTTTCTCAAAATGAGATCTCCCACTTGAAATTGCAGCTTCTTCACCCTTTGGTTGTAATACCGGGCTACTTGCTCCTTGTACTTGGCTGCTTTTATGCATGCCAATTCTCTTCTTTCTTCGGCAAGATCTAGCTCGGCTCTCAGTCCGTCGTCATTCATTTCTGCTGAGAAATTTAGAGTTCGGGGACTGGGTATGCCGATCTCCACCGGAATCACGGCTTCAGTGCCGTACACAAGACTGTACGGAGTTTCACCGTTGGAGGTTGTGGGTGTAGTTCGGTAGGACCATAGGACTTGAGGGAGATTTTCTACCCATTGTCCTTTGGCTTGTTCTAACCGAGCTTTTAACCCTTTTACCAGGATACGATTTGTTACCTCCGTTTGTCCGTTTGCTTGTGGATGAGAGACCGAAGTGAACCGCTGTTGAATATTCAGCTCTTGGCACCAATTCTTGAACGTCTTGTCGGTGAACTGAGTCCCGTTATCCGAGATGAGGATGTGGGGTATGCCAAATCGGCACACTATGTTCTTCCAGACGAAGTCCAATGCCTTTGAGCTCGTTATCGCAGCTAATGGTTCAGCTTCCACCCACTTCGTAAAGTAGTCCACGGCAACGATAAGGAATTTCATTTGCCGAGGAGCTTGAGGAAATGGTCCCACTATGTCTATGCCCCATTGCATGAAAGGCCAAGGGCTTTGCATAGTGTATAGATCGGTCTGCGGCATCCTTGGGACATTTGCATGAATTTGGCACTTCGTACACTTCTTGAAGAGCTGCACTGCCTCTTGTACCATGGTTGGCCAATAATATCCCCATCTCAGAACTTTTTTAGCTAAAGCTCTGGCTCCGATGTGGCTACCGCACGATCCTTCATGAACTTCTCTGAGGATGTAGTCCGTCTCTTCTGGTCCTACGCACCGCAATAACGGCTGGAGGTAAGACTTTCTAAAGAGGACTCCTTCATGAAGTTCGTACCGAAGTGCTCGGCACGTGATCTTCCGAGCTTCTCTCTTATCCTCGGGCAATTGTCCTTGATCCAGATACTGCAAGATCGGCGTCATCCAGTTCGGCGAGCTGGATACTGAATGTACCTCGGCTTCATCAATGCTTCGATGCATTAATTCTTCCGCCTTTGAGCTCGGATCTGAGGCCAACTTACTTAAGGTATCTGCTCGGCTATTTTCCGCTCTGGGAATGCGGATTATCCGAAAATAGGAGAAACTTCGGCTGATGCTTTGCGCTTTGTCCAAATACTTCTTCATTCTCTCGTCACGAGCTTCACTTGTACCCAACATGTGATTCACTATGACTTGTGAATCACAATGGACTTTGAGAGATTTGACGAGCAGACTTTGCGCTAACTGGAGTCCGGCCAGGAGGGCTTCGTACTCGGCTTCATTATTAGTAGTGGGGAATAGGAACCGAAGTGAGTAGGTTACCTCGTGTCCGTCGGGAGCGACAAGTAAAATACCAGCTCCACTTCCCATCTTGTTTGAAGCTCCATCTACGAATCCGCTCCAGCAGTCCGGCGGCTCTACTTCGGATTCCAAGGGTTGTGCTAGTTCGGCATTGGCAGAATTTTTCTGTTCGGCAATGACAGGGATTGCTTGATCGAACTTGGCCTCTGCAAGAAAATCTGCCAAGGCTTGTCCCTTGATGGCTTTCCGAGGTAGGTACTCGATTGAGTGTTCTCCCAGCTCTATGGCCCATTTGGCGATTCTGCCTGATGCTTCTGGCTTGGTCAAAACTTGCCGAAGAGGCAGATCGGTTAAGACGCATACCTTGTAAGCATAGAAGTATGGCCGCAGTCTCCTTGCTGCATTTACTAACGCCAGAGCAATTTTTTCCAGAGGTTGATACCTTGTTTCTGGACCTCTTAATGCTCGGCTCGTAAAGTAGATGGGAAACTGCTTTAGGCCTTCTTCTCGTACAAGCACCGCGCTGATGGTTTGATCCGATGCCGCTAAGTATAAGAATATTACTTCGGCTTCGGTTGGAGCAGAGAGAATAGGAAGCTTGGCTAGATAACTTTTGAGCTCGTCAAAGGCCTTTTTCTGCTCGGCTCCCCACTCGAACTTTGGTGCCTTTTTTAACACTTTGAAGAACGGCAGTTGCTTTTCGGCTGCTTGGGAAAGGAATCTATTCAATGCGGCTAGACATCCAGTTAGTCTTTGCACATCGTGTATGGACTTCGGCATCGCCATGTTCTGAATAACTTGAACTTTTGAGGGATTTGCCTTGAGTCCGTCCTTTGAAACCCAACAACCCAGAAATTTTCCCGAATCTACCAAAAAGGTACATTTTTGGGGGTTGAGTTTGAGGTTGGCTTTTCGGAGCACGTCGAGAGTGGATTTGAGGTTGTCTTCGTACTCCGAAGTGCTTTTGCTTTTGACGACTATGTCGTCGACATACACTTCAACATGTTTTCCGATTAGGTGCCGAAAAAGCTTGTCTACCATCCTTTGATAAGTGGCTCCGGCATTCTTTAAACCGAATGGCATCTTTTTATAAGCGAAAATGCCGAAATCGGTAATGAAAGCTGTTTTCGGAGCGTCACTCTCATCCATCAACACTTGGTGATATCCTTTGTATAAATCAAGAAAACAGAAAATTTCGAAGCCGATCAAAGCTTCTACTTTTTTATCTATATTCGGAAGGGGATAGCAATCTTTAGGACAGTGCTTGTTTAGATCGGTAAAGTCTATGCACATCCGCCACCCTCCTCCTTTTTTCTTGATCATCACAGGATTGGCCACCCAAGAAGGATATTTCACCTCGAATAGTACATCCGCTTTTAGTAATTGGCGGACTTCGTCATGGATGACTTGGCTTCTTTCTGCCGCAAAGAGTCTTTGCTTCTGTTTTACTGGCCGGATTGAAGGATCAATATTTAACCGATGAGTGATTACCTCGGGGGGCACTCCGGTCATGTCCAACGGAGACCATGCAAAGACATCTTTGTACTCCTTGAGGAGCTGAATGGTCTTTTCCCGGAGTAGAGGCGTTCCTGCGAAGCCGATCTTGACCGTTCTGGATGGATCATCTTCGTATAACTGAACGGTCATTGAGTTCGGCTCTGAAGTGACTTCGGTCATCTCGCTTGCCTTTGACTCCGGTTGCTGTGATTGCTATGCTTGATGGTGCCGAACTGATTGCTCGGCACTTTTAAGCGCAATCTGCAGACATTCTTTTGCTCTCTTTTGATCACCTCGGATGACCGCTATCCCACCTTTAGTGGGGATCTTGATGGTGAGGTGATAAGTAGAGCAAACGGCCCGAACTGTGTTGAGCCAGTCTCTCCCCAGGATGATGTTGTACGGGGACCGAGCTTTCACCACAAAGAACTCGATCATCGTATTGGAGCTTGTAGGCGCTTTTCCCACCGTGATCGGAAGGCTGATAATACCTTCAGGGCGGGTGTCCTCCTGGGCGAAACTTTTCAGAGGAAGTGGAGCCGGACTGAGCCGAGCTGGATCCACTTCCATTTTATCGAAACATTCTTTAAAAAGAATGCTGACTGACGCTCCTGTATCCACAAATACTCTGTGGATCAGTTTGTTTGCCACTCCGGCTTGAATGACAATAGCGTCTTGGTGAGGAGAGATGGCTGGGACGGGATCGGCATCTGAAAATGTAATCGCTTCGTCTTTCTTCAGCCTTTTATGTGTTGGCTCCTCTTGATTGGAACCTCTGCGTTCTGCTTTTAGGGACGACTTAGTCTTCCCGGCAGGGAGAGCATCAATAGTTAGGATTACTCCATCATATTGCGGCTCGTCGTCGTCTTCGGGATCCTCATGCCTTTTCGGATCCTGAGGATTGCAGTTCGCACCTCTCTGCCTTTTGTTCTTTTTCGGCTGCTTGCTTTGGTATTTTTTTAACGTTCCTGTTTTCACAAGAACATCAATACCTGCAGCCAAATTTCGGCACTCCTCGGTATCGTGACCGTGGGTTTGATGGAAGGAGCAATATTGATCCTGAGGTCGCCGCGCGGCTGATTTCGTCATCCGCTTTGGTTTTTCGAACATATCGGAATGTAGTTCGAAAATTTCCGCTCTTGACTTGTTTAATGGTACGAACTGAGCGGGCGGCTTCTCAGGATTGAGACGTGGCCCCAATCTGCCTTGTACCGGTGCCCTTTGAATTCTTTCAAAAGGAGTTCGGCGAGGAAGCCTCTGATCGCTATGACCGGGCTTCTTTTCGTCTCCTCTAGATGAGCTGTCTAAAGACCGTTTTCGACGGTCTGCCTCATCGGCACGGGAGAATTGGTCCGCAATGTCCCACATTTCTTGAGCTGTTTGCGGACCGCACTCCACGAGCTTTCTGTAGAGAGCTCCGGGCAGGATTCCATTTTGGAATGCCGAAATGACAAGTAGATCGTTGAGATCATCTACTTGTAGGCATTCCTTGTGGAATCTCGTCATGAAGTCGCTGATCTTTTCGTCGCGACCTTGACGTATAGAAAGCAGCTGAGCCGAAGTGATCCGGGCTTCCGCTTTCTGAAAGAACCTCCTGTGGAAAGCATCCATTAGATCTCGGTAGGATCTAATGCTGCCTTGAGGAAGGCTGTCGAACCACCTTCTGGCGTTCCCGATGAGCAGCTCGGGGAACAGCTTGCACATATGGACCTCATTGAGACCCTGGTTCGCCATATTATACTGATAGCGTCCCAGGAAGTCATGAGGATCCACCAACCCGTCATAAGTCATTGACGGTGTCCGGTAGTTCCGCGGCAAAGGAGTTCGGGTGATATCGTCCGAGAACGGAGTCTTTAATGCTCCGTACATGGCGAACCCGACATCTCTTCGGTGCGGAGGAGATGGAGTTCTCCTGTGGTTCCGGTACCGAGGAGGAACAGGAACATGTCGGGGTTGAGGATTCTTTCTCCTGGAAGACACGTCACTACTGCGGTAGTGACTTTCATGTCTGGATGGGGAGGGAGAATCCGCCGTTGTCTTCTCCGGCTGTTGGCTCTTCTGCAGGAAGGTTAAGAACTCCTCCTGCTTCTCGGCCAAGAACAGCTTGACAGCTTCATTTAAATCGGGCTGCTGGGAAGACTCGGTGCGATGACTCCTGGAGTGGCTTGTTCCTTCTTCGTGAGAACCGGAGGTAGATGTCTCCCGAGGCCGTTTTTCAGACCTGCGAGCTGGACTAGCTTCCTCACGGTTATCACGAACGGTATTACGGGTAGTATGTGATCTGGTATGCATTTTTTTGGGGTGGAAAAAGGGTCAAAAATTCGCTTTATCACAAATTTGGTTCTCTGTTTCCCACAGACGGCGCCAGTGATGAATCCGCGAATTTTTGATGGTGATGAATGCTGAAAGATGCAGATCACGACACAGAGAATTTACGTGGTTCGATTTACTGAGGTAAATCTACGTCCACGGGAAGAAAAGAGGGCAGAGTTGTATTGCTTGATCTGTTTTCTACAGCTTACAATACAGACTTGCTATTTTATATTTGATCTCTAGAAAGCGAGAGAGTCTAACCCTATCTATCTGATCTAGGTTCTATTTATACAAAGGACCAAGATCGTGGCATGCAGCACCATTTACTAGGTAGTGGATGTCGTGGAGATCGTGGCGATCTTGCATGGGTCCACTATCCTGCATGAGTTAATGACTGCTTGACACCACTAAATAGATCGTGGGTGTAGTGGAGGTGGAAATCCTGCATGAGTCCTCTGTCTCCTAGTTCGGTCGAATACTGAGACCGAACTGCTGAATTATTGCCGAGCAGCTTTTGCCGATCTGAGAGTAGAGCTTGATGCCGACCTGAGAGCAGAGTTTGATTGGTTGGCTTTTACCGAGCTGTAGGCTGGGGCCGAACTCTTTGGTCGTGCCGAACTGAACTCTGATACTCTTTAGTCATGCCGAACTGATACTCTTTCTTGGGCTTTAGGCTGATGGGCTTTACTGCTGTTGGGCTTGTTTAGTACGTACTCCATCACGCCGCGCGCGGGACGCGTAGTGGATGCTCTTATGTATGTATGTGTGTTCTAATGCAGTGAGTGTGTATGTGTTTTCTTTTTCTTTTTTTATCTTTCGGATACTCTATTATTGAGTAGAAAATTATGCTTATGTGATATGTGTTTTCTAGGTGTTTGTTGCTGGTGTTCTGGATCTTCTTTGATATTTCTAGGTTTTAAGCATTTTAGAGTTTATTTTGTTGTTAGGCTTGACAAGCTAAGTAAATGAGTAGATTTTTCTTAAGATAATAGCAGATTTTTTCGCTGCAATAGAATGTGGATGAAATTAGAGCAAGAAGGCTTAATTGGATAAAGAAAGTTTAAGTCAGCACTATTTCTATTGTTAAAAAAAGTTAAGTAGATCAGCCTTTAATAAACCTCGGGATTATAATTGAGACAGCAAGTGTGTGTTTGGTGTTCTCCTCTTTTTTTCTTGATTCGATCATACTAATATGACATGAATGAAAAGTGAAAAAAAAGGAGAATAAGGGAACAATAAGTTGCTATTTTGGTATATTGTGCAACATGAAAGTAGTTTTGTGCTATGTTATTGGTTTTATCTCGCTGTAGTTATATTGAAATACAAAAATATAGAGCACATTCTTGTTGTTATTTTGGTGTATATCGCATATGTTTCTCATTAAACATAGTGCTAGAATTAGTTTTCCAAACATTAGTAGAGAAAAAGAAACAGAAAATGAAGGAAGGGCTAGATATAGTAATAGAGTATATGTTACTGGTATGAATAATTCATACTATTCACTACTTTATTGTAGATTTACGTTCATGATGATTGTTCTTCTCCATATTGCCTTAAAAGGACTGGCACCAAATAAAATTCTTCTCGTATAGTTTTACCACATGTCTTGATTTGAACATTTGACTGCATATGAACTGTTGTAGTATGGATCCTTGGTTATGCCTTTTCTGTTGTAATATCACTTGTTGATGTTGGCTTTGAGGTTTTGCTTCCATTATTTCATGTTTTACGGTTGCTAAGTGTTTGATCTTCTTTGTTTTGCAGCTTGCTTTTTGGAGTCATTTTTCGCACTGCAGGTAAACATAGAAATCTTTTTAGTATTCATGCTTTAACATCCTTGGTTCATGGAAACACATGTTATTTTGGATTCTATATTTTGTTTAGGGCTAAATTAGTTGAGACCTACATCTGATATTTATGTTTGATGCAATATTGATCTCTATAGATGTATAGCAAATGTTTTCTCCCTTAACTCTGTCCACATACTATCTAACTAGTGCGGACAAGCTAGAGTTAGACGATACATAATTCATATATCAGAACACTTTACTCTTCTACACAATCTTTTAATTCTACATTGGATATTTCATTACTCAAATGTTCCTACTTGTATCTCAGGTCATGCTAAAGTTTCAGATTATTACATTTAATAGTGATATACTAATTTTTATGCAATTGTTAACTGCTGATACTTGGAAAAATAGGCTGCCGAGAGAGGAGTCTCCGCGATAGATTGTGTGTATGACTCGTTCCATAATATACACACGTTCAAGGATGGGTGGTATACATATAAGAGAACTGCAAACGTTGATGTAAGCAAGTTATATTGCATCAACTCATGTATTTGTTTGTTGATGTAAATATTTTCTTATCAAATGAAATACGAGAGGATTTGCGCTTAGAATAACGACAAGAAATACATCAATGCGCATCTGAAGTATTTTCTTGATCCTAAACTTAGGTTATGTTAATACGGCAGCAAATCAAAGAATTGCGGGAGCTGGTAAAGGTCCTTAGTCAAAAAGTTCAAGAGATGAGAAGAAGTGAAAAGATTTAGCTTGTGTTAGGTTTTGGCATTTATATTTTCTATTCTAGCTTCACGGTTTCTAAGTTGTGAAACCGTGGCTTGATAGTTATCATTTTGGAAGATTCAAATCATTCGTTTGGTTGTAAAAAAATAGTTATTTTTTATTTTATGTAAAATTTGAATTTTTTTTTATTCTTTTGATTAATTTCATATATTTTTAAAAAAATAAACACTATTATTAATTTGAAAAAAATAATACTGATAAATAAAAAAATTATAGAATTTTTTGAAAAAAAATATCAATTTGCGAGCACAACTGTGCTTGCAAATAAGCCAGAAAATGGGTTTAATTTCGAGCACATTGCGAGCACAAGAGATGTTCTAGGATATTTGCGAGCAAAAAAGGTGCTTGCAAAGTAATAATTCGACCACCAGATTTTGAAAGCCATTTTGCGAGCACCGGTCAATGTGCTCGCAAGTTTTTAGCATGTGCTTGCTAAAGTGCTTGCAATTTTTGCAATGAGCCGAATGGGTAACACCATTCGTGCTCGCAAAGTGCTTGCAAAATGACGTTTTGCAAGCATATTTGGTTATTTGCAAGCATTTTGGTGCTTGCAAAATACCTTTTTTTTTAGTGTCATGGGCCAGTTTGGTGTACGAAATGTAAACATCGTAATTTATTGAACTTAATAAATTGGGCTGAGACATAGCAGCTGTATACCCAACACGAAACAACTCTATTTGTGAAACCAAGTTTTCGTCAAAGCAAAATTAAATGTATAAGACAAAATAAATAGCGATAAATGTGGATTAAACGAGAAATAAGTAACATAATATTTCCTAATACATAGTATACTTCTTTTATATTATAAGACATCTTATTTAAAAATTACAAGTATTATTTAATTTGTTTTAAATTTACATTTAAACTCCAAATCTCACTAATAATTTGTATTGCGTGTTATATAGATTTATCGTTGTAGCTCTTTAATATTTTCGATAGCCTTCCAAAAAGTAATAAACGACAGCTTTACATTGTAATTAGGTGTACAAAAATTAACAACTACTACAATAGTGCATCATATAGAGTGAAATATTTGTCTATATTATGACCATATATGTTCTCCAGTAAAAATGAAGTGAATGTTATCTAGTCAAACCGACTGTGTATGTCTTAGTCAGTGTAATTGCGACTCTGTATGTCTCTTTCAAAAATGAATATGAAATTTATCACAGATCACTTTACTCCTCATTCACTTATTTATACCTCACATGAACTATATTACAAATTAGTATTATAATGAACAAGGTTACTTCCCAAAACCACACTGAAAACTATATACTACTATATATAACATGATTTCCCAAAATTCTTTCCACATTGAAATTGTGATAGTATATGGAGTACAGTATTATTTTCTAATTTTTGAAAAGATTATAATAGTTCATTTTTATTGTCATCTAATTTAAGATTATAAGATTATAATGCAAAACGGGACATTTAATCGTGGACGGGTGGAGTAACAATTTTCACAACATCACATACTACGTCATATCATGAAAAATAGTCTTGATAATATGTCATAAGTTTTAATGCAGAATTAGTAAAATAAAAGAAATAGAGAGAGGAAAAAATGATTGAAGTGCCATTATTAAAAAAAAGAGAGAAAAAGAGATCCACATTATAAGAAAGAAAGATAAATTATAAATAGATAGTGATTAATTTTAATGAATGATTCAATATACAAAAACATGAATATATTTTAGTAGTAACCAAACTGAAAACAAAATACATCCAAAAAGGCATAACCATCCACAAGTTTGGAAGTGAACAAAACAAGGGGTTTGGATCCTCACAGCAGGGTGTTCTATACCATACAACACAATATATAATTCATAAATAATTAAAATATTAATTTTTTTAATTAAATATTGTGCTATGTGGAATAACACACTCTGCTTTGGCTTTGGCTTTGGCTTTGCGGCTTTGGCTTTGAGCATAGTAGGGAAATCCAAATCTCAAAATGAGACCTAGCACTAGGCTAAGAGGTGCGACTCACATTAAAATTAAATATATCTAGAAGTCTATAACACATAAGCAAATGAGACGTTCATCACATTAGCAAGCTCCTAAGAAGAAGAAGTTAACCTAAGAAGAAGAAGAAGAAGAAGAAATGGGGTTTAAATGGTGGAGGGAAATATGACAAGTGCATGGGAGGAGTTTACTGAAAAATACAATAAAATTTTACAGCTCGGTCCTTTCTGTTGCAGATAATTTGATGGTTGTATATATCTACGCCAAATTCTCCAAAGAGATAACTTCACATTTATAAAAGTCATTATATACTTGAGGCGAAATTGAAAAGTGACTGACAATGTACTAGATTTAAATCAATTAATTAGCTAATTAATTACACTAAATTTTGGGATTACGGAGTCTCGCTAGTCTGCTCTGTACACAACATATATGTAGGTGCTGTGTGTGTTAAGATATCACTTCAATGAATATTTCCTAAGATATGCGATTTATATAATATTTAATTCCCGAAAACGAAACATAAATTAACTAATACTATGCGTTAAGATATAGTCCTACTTCAATGAATATAGCACTACAACTATTTTTGAAAGTTATTGAAAAGATCACATAAACAATTAGAATAGTGGCACCATGCGCAATTGCGCATGGCTAGCATTCGAATACGTCCAAATTCGATATTTGGGGATCAGGGTTCGCCATCTCTAATTAACCAACACACATTCAATGAGGATTAAAAAAATTTACCAACAAACTTTATAGTAATACTCCATCCGTCCCACTTTAGGAGTCCCGGTTGATCAATTTCAGGCGTCCCGTTTTAGGAGTCCCGGTTGGGATAAACTAATAAAAAATGCCTACAAAGTAAATTAAAAAGTGTTAAAAGTGGGTCCCAACATCCACTACAACATTTATTTATTACACACTCAAACACTTTCTTAAAACATGTGCCCGACTCATAAACCGGGACAGAGGGAGTAGTATATAGTATGTATTTGGCTTTTAGGTAGCACTCCTTCCTTTCCAAGATAATTGAATCTTTCTATTTTTAGTAAAAAGTAACTATCTTTTTTACTTTATTCTCTCTTACTTTATTCATCATTCATTTGACATACTATTCTTAAACTCCACGGCGAAAAGAAATGTCTCTATTAACAAGGAACGAAGGGGGTTGGTAATTAATCAAAAAGGGTGAATATTGTTTGTTAGCATGAATGTCAGCTAGAGAGTGAAAATAGTCTTGAGTCACGTTGAAGACGCGCCCAAAACATCCGTCGTGAGACTGCTGCTTAGAATGGGTCGGGTTTCATCGCTGCCATTTCTTATGTCCAGCCTAGTTTCAATCATGACCTGATTTCTCCATTGATACGCTGAGATTTTGCATTGTTTTAAGGCCATTATTTGGTACGTTTTGAGTGTCATTATTTAAATATTTTATCAATTTTGATATTTTGACGTTTTTGTGAGAAATGTGCAAAATAAAGTTGAGAAAATGACATTAAAAAGTCAAAATCTAAAAACTGTAGAAGAAGCGCAACTCAGCAGCTCGCTGGACCTTGGCCACTGAAACATGTCCAGAGAGCTTGGAAACTTTTCACTATAATACTATTATAAATTGAAAATATTTTATTGGAAACTTTTCACTATAATACTATTATAAATTGAAAATATTTTGTAGAAAATGGTAGTGAAATGTAATAAAAAAATAACATCAATATCATTACAAATACTAGTATAATTTTATTATGATGATATACAAATAGTTTATACTATATCACTAGCGTTTTATTATGAATATTTTATCAATAACATTAAACCAATCCATAATAATATATCTCCATTTGTATTAATTTAGAATTAACGGGTTTCATTATTCATTGATGTCCTTTTTATTTGTTCCTATGAGATTTGTTGTGCACACAAAATAAATAAATAGAAAATAAGACACTTTGTACTATCGAAAAAGAAAACCTAATTAAAATACTTAATCGTGGAAGGGGAAGTAAATATTTGTATGCACCTAAAACTATTTATTATTGTTAATATTTTTAATCACTTATTTATAAAAAAGATAAATTCTTACTATTATTTATTTAATATATTAATATTGTTGTGTATTATAATCGTAATCACAAATATAATTCAAATTACATTAATTGTAGTGTATTGTAATTGTAATTTTACTAATATTTACTTCAAAATAAATTTATAAAATAAGAATGGCACAATTGGAGACAGTAGAAAATAAATAAAAATAAGAAGGAAAATACACGAAAGTCTTCTACGAAAATTATAAATAGCACGCATAATTTGCATATATATTTGCTCTACCTAGAAGGCTAGAAACAACAATGGCGAAGGTACTTTGTCGAAAACTTCTTGTGTTCTTTTTTGGTAGAGATTAAATAATTACTCTCTTTCTTTTTTTCATGTAACAGACGCTTGAACTACATTTGTATGGGAAGAAATATTTTCTAGGTTGGAAAAAATCACCATCTCAGAGTTATTTAAAAGATTTAGCCAAGGATGTAATTGCACATAGTTTTCCAGGTAATTAAATTATATAATAATCAGTTTCACTATTTACTAGTACTAATATAGTAGTGACTAGCACGATCTTTAATTGTAACGAAAAATGATATTTCTCGTAACATTAGTAAAAGTTACATATTGATACACAAATATCCTATACTCTTTATTTGATTTTTATTTGGGTAAATTGCTACATTAATTACTAACACTTTTTCAACACTAAAATGCTACATAAATTACAAAGATTGTAATTTTTGCAATCATCATCTTAAGTCTCTTTCTTTAAAGGATACATGTTTATGTGATTGGTGAAGCGTTTAAAATCGGCGGTCGGATCACATATTTTGTCGAAAATGAGACTGATAAGAATAGTTTAGATAATTGCACACTACTTCTCGTACTACATAATTTATAATTCAATTTTTAAAAGGGTTGGGCCAACTAGAATTTAACCTATCTTTTATAATTTGCAGGGGTTGAGTCAGTGACGGATGGGAAGTATCTCAAGATTGTAGGAGAATTTGATCCTGTTGAGCTCGTGACACAAATAAGGATCAAAATCAAAGACGTGGGCTATGCTGAAATATCGACTTTAAGTTGAATTAGACATTGCCTATTTTCATGAATTAGTACAACACTAGAGACTGGTATATGTAATTTGAGTATTAATGCACCGCAAGTTCTCAACAATCATTTACATGGAATTTTTCTTTTTGGATAAAGGGTTGATTCTATACTTTGTTTGGATCATTTATTCAAAAATGTTTTTACTGTTTAGATATATATCAATTAATATTCATTATTTTATTTTAGGAATAAAATGTTCAATAAAAATGCACCTTCTTTATTTACATGAAAATTATGTATAATGACAATTTTAAAGCAAATAAAAAAATAAACCGAAGAATGCTACTAAAATTATTGTATGAGTAGGAGATTTGGTAATTGGTATTATCTTGGTGTATGATTAATGATTGGTAGGCATTAGCAAGATTATTGATATATTCAAGCCCTTTGTGTTTATATAATGAAAAGATTGGGATTTGAGTCCATACAATTTTAATTTTCCAAAATAGGCCATCAACTGAAAATCACATAAACTAACGGCTAACAAAAATATAAATTAAAGATAAGCCAGCAGATTGTACAGCTAAAACAAGTGAATCGGTAAAGACGACGACTGCATTGAAATTTTATTCAAAACATATATATACTCCAATGGAAATTAATCAGTGTAGAAAACCAAAAGCTTAACTCAAGGAAGGGGACAGCATAATATTAATACTCACCTGCTTCCAATTGCATCCTACCTAATCGGTACAGGAGCTTTTCATGAAACGCACAACAATGCTCTGGATCGGATTTAGCCAAAAATGGATTATTTGGTCGGAGCAGCGAAATGAACAAGCAACAATCGAAGAATCAATCATCGAACAACGGATTGCATACCACGAACCAAAAATCAACCCGTTCTTACCTATTTCCAATTCGACGATGCAGATGGTGCGGGAGTAATTTTTGTCAAGAATTTGTTCTCGAAGAAGTGATCATAATGGGGTTGGGTCTTGCTAGGAATTTATCTCTCGCCTATAACTTGTCATGGCTGAGAGGAAAGGAAGCCAACTGCGCTACTGACTTGTTTAGCATTTTTCTTAATATAGTACAGATAATATATAGTACTCCCTCTCTCTCATACTAGACGTTTCCTTTTTAGTTTGTCCCACAAAAGATGTCACATTTTCTTTTTTGGAAAAAGTTCTCTCTCACATTGATATAAATATATTATTTTCTCTTTTCACTTAACACACAAAACAACACCTCCTAAAATCTCGTGTCAATCCCCAAGTGTGACATCTACTCTGGGATGGGGGAGTACTATATAGTCATTTGTAAAATAGTTGGGGGTTCCATGGGTCTCCCATGATCCTGTTTAGGTCCGCCACTGCGTATACCTGCTCCTCCGAGGTACTTTGTGTTTGTAAACGAAAAGATCGTGAAACCGAATGGATTAACACGGGTCATCATGTTTACTGAGAGGGCGAACAATGGTTTGTGGGCTTCAACATGTCGTAAGACCATCTCCAACCATTTACACTAAACTCAAACCCATTTTTCCAGTCCTGTCACATCAAACAGTAATTCTACTTCAACCATTTACACCAAATTCAAAACCCAAAAGAATATTCCATATTCACCTACTTTTTTTACTTTTTCAATCTTAACTACATATTTATTTAAATTACACATTCATCCCACAACACTTTGTCAATAATTTTCCAAATATAATTAAATAATTTGATACAATTATATATATATATATATATATATATATATATATATTAAATATATTATGCATTCAATAAAATATACCCTAGCTTTAAATTATAATACATCAAACGTACTATAATAACATTCAAACATAAATTAAAATACATTCAAAGACATCATGATTATATAAAACATAGGACACCACAGAAAAAGTAGCTAAAATTCAAAACTGCGTATTTGAGAAATTTTCCCACAAATGATCAACTAATGCATTTCGAAGTTCTAGATGTGTATTTTTATTTCTTATTGCGGCATACCGAGTCAAAGTAAAATACGCTCAATTAAAAGTGTAAAGATATCCATGTGTTGAAGTATGATAGAACATTCAAATGCATCTCAATTAACCCAATACCCCAATTAACTTTGAAGCCCAATTAAAAAGGTAATTTTATGACTAAAAAACAGGCGCCCACTTCCATCTGTCTTCTTCGATGCGATTTCTTCCCCAATTTCTGCAACTCCATTGTTCAAGCAACTTATGGCCTTTTCTCCACATACAGGTAATCATCTTCAAGGAGAAATGAATAGGAAGAGTGTAATTGCAATTTAAAAATAAAAAAATAAAAAGCAGATTTGCGTTTTGCTACAGTCTACTCCATCTTTGGGTTGATACAGTTCAAAAACGCAAAAAAAAGTACAATTTGGGATGAGTTTTGGAGTATGATTGGAGCTAATTTCAACTGCAAAGATGGGTTATGGAGTATGGTTGGAGATGCCCTAACAAGGGTACCAATCATACCCATGCATGCTCTGGTCATTTGGCCTTTATGGCTAGTACGATACTCTGTTTCATGTTAATAGATCCATTTTATTATTTTAGAAAGTTCTAAGTTAATTGAGTCATTTTTATTTTTAAAATCACGTGACCAACTAAGAAATGTGTCATCTTAGCCGGGACGGAGGGAGTAACTATTTTTGGAAAATTCAAGTTAATAGAGTCATTTCTATTTTTGGCAAAGAGTAACCAATTTTCATACTTTACTCTCTCCACTCAACCCACAAAATAAAGTTGCATAAAATCTCATGCCACTCAAGAAATGGGTCAACTTCCTTGAAATGGAGGGAGTAGTACTTCATGGATATTCCTAAGATAAGCGCATAGTAATAGATTAATAATTGTCGTGTGTTATAATTGTAATCACAAATATAATTTAATTTACTATAATTGTAGTGTTTTGTAATTGTAATTTGACTTATAAATTTATCATTACTTTAAAATATATTTCTTATATTTTATGACACTTTCAAATTGAAAATATATAACATGGATTCTGACAATGCAGTTGGACTCTTATGTCAATCCAAATGATAGGATAGATAAATACTTAATATTTATTTAACAATATATTGATAATTGTCGTGTAATTGTAATCACATATATAATTTAAATTACAATAATTGTAGTGTACTTCAAAATAAATTTATAAAATAAGATTGGCATAATTAGAAACAGTAGAATTAAATACTAAAAATAAGAAGGAAAATACTAAGAGCATCCACAACCGTGCTCTTGCCAGCGGCACGGTTGTGGGCCCGGGCGGTTCTATTCATGCCTGCTCTCTGGCAAGAGCACAACACCCACAGCTGTGCTCTTCCGCAAGAACGAGCACAATTAATATAAAATTCAATTAAACAAAAACATTTCCATAATATTAAAATCCATTTAAAAACCACAATAAATATTACAAATTACAAATAAAATTAAAAATACATAATTAAAATCCTAAAAATTAAAAATTACATAATTAAACTCCTAATAAGACTACGCATCCGGCGGGATCAACCCCAATTGTTTTTGGAGACCTTTTATCATGGTCTTGTGTGTTTCAAGTTGCGTGGGGGTCATAGATGACCTATCGGCCATATTGAGTTGGCTTAAGAGCATCCACAGCGAGTTCTTCGGGGGTGGAGGTGGCACATAGGGAGCGGGAGCGGCTTCGGGAGTGGCTTCGGGAGTCGAGCCGCGACGACGGTTGGCTGCCGCCTTCTTCCTTCCTTGGGAGCGGCGCGGACGGCGGTGGCGACGGACGCCACCGCTGCGCATGCTCTAAATGAATTAAATACTAAAAATAAGAAGGAAAATACTAAATGAATAGGAAGAGTGTAATTGCAATTTAAAAATAAAAAATAAAAAGCAGATTTGCGTTTTGCTACAGTCTACCCCATCTTTGGGTTGACACTGTTCAAAAACGCAAAAAAAAAGTACAATTTGGGATGAGTTTTGGAGTATGATTGGAGCTAATTTCAACTGCAAAGATGGGTTATGGAGTATGGTTGGAGATGCCCTAACAAGGGTACCAATCATACCCATGCATAGTCTGGTCATTTGGCCTTTATGGCTAGTGCGATACTCTGTTTCATGTTAATAGAGCCATTTTATTATTTTAGAAAGTTCTAAGTTAATTGAGTCATTTTTATTTTTAAAATCCCGTGACCAACTAAGAAATGTGTCATCTTAGCCGGGACGGAGGGAGTAACTATTTTTGGAAAATTCAAGTTAATAGAGTCATTTCTATTTTTGGCAAAAAGTAACCAATTTTCATACATTACTCTCTCCACTCAACCCACAAAATAAAGTTGCATAAAATCTCATGCCACCCAAGAAATGGGTCATCTTCCTTGGAACGGAGGGAGTAGTACTTCATGGATATTCCTAAGATAAGCGCATAGTAATAGATTAATAATTGTCGTGTGTTATAATTGTAATCACAAATATAATTTAATTTACTATAATTGTAGTGTTTTGTAATTGTAATTTGACTTATAAATTTATCATAACTTTAAAATATATTTCTTATATTTTCTGACACTTTCAAATAGAAAATATACAACATGGATTCTGGCAATGCAGTTATGTCAATCCAAATGATAAGATAGATAAATACTTAATATTTATTTAACGATATATTGATAATTGTCGTGTAATTGTAATCACATATATAACTCAAATTACAATAATTGTAGTGTACTTCAAAATATATTTATAAAATAAGATTGGCATAATTAGAAACAGTAGAATTAAATACTAAAAATAAGAAGGAAAATACACGAAAGTGTTTTAGGAAAATTATAAATAGCACCCATACTTCGCATATATATTTGCTCTACCTAGAAACAACAATGCTGCTGACTGTACGTTGTCGAAATTTTCTTTTGTTCTACTTAGGTAGAGATTAAATAACACTGTCTTTTTCTTTCATGTAACAGACGCTTAAACTACGTGTGATATTGACTCAGAAGAAATCTATACTCCCTTGCACAGAACCACCATCTGCGAGTAATTTAAAAGATTCAGCCCACGTTACTGCATCTCAATTTCCAGGTTCATTACTTACTAATAGTCATTAGCACGATCATTAATTTTAATGAGAAATGATATTTCTCGTAACATTAGTAAATGATAGTACTAGTATTCTTACACAAATATATCCTATTCGATTTTATTTGGGCAAATTGCTACATAAATTACTAACACTTTCCAAAACTGAAATGCTACATAAATCATGAAGAAGTTTGTAATTTTTGCAATTATCGTCTTAAGTCTCTTTCCTAAGGTGATAGTACATGTTTATGTGGTACTGGTCGGTGAAGTGTTTAAAATTGATTGTTGGATAGTATATTTTGCCGGAAATGAGATGGATGAGAACAGTTGAGAAAATGCGTACTCCTACATAATGTATAATTTAATTTTTTAATAATGTTGGGCAAACTTGAATTTAACCATCTTTCGTGACTTGTAGGGGTTGACTATGTGGACAGTAAACTGGAAATCAAAAAAAATGGACCGTCCTTTCTATACCTGACGCTCCAAGGAAAGTTCGATGCTACTAAGCTCGTGGAAAAAATAAGAAATAAAATGGGCAATGCTGAAATAGTGACTTTAAATACGTATTAAACCTCACATATATTTATTAATATCTATATCTATTACTACATGATGATATATGTAATTTGAGTATTAATGCACCGCAAGTCTGCAACATTCATCTGTATTTTGCATGGAATATTACTTGGAAATCTTTTTAGATAAATGGTTGATTTTGCAGTATGTTTGGATCGTTTATTATAAAATATATTTACCATATAAACAATTATTAATCAATCTTCATCATTTCATTTATAAGAATAAACTGTCCAGCAAAAAATTTTAGTGATCGCGATTGATGGGGTACGTACTAAACAAGCCCAATAGCAGTGACGGCCCATCAGCCCAAGGAAGAGTATCAGTTCGGCATTACCAAAGAGTTCGGCCCCAGCCGCATTACCAAAGAGTTCGGCCCCAGCCTACAGCTCGGTAAAAGCCAACCAATCAGTTCGGCATTACCAAAGAGTTCGGCCCCAGCCTACAGCTCGGTAAAAGCCGACCAATCAAGCTCTACTCCCAGATCGGCAAAAGCTGCTCGGCAATAGTTCAGAAGTTCGGTCTCAGTATTCGACCGAACTGGGAGATAGTGGACTCATGCAGAACCTCCACGACCTCCACTACACGATCTATTTAGTGGTGTCAACTCATGCAGGGTCTCATGCAGGATAGCGGACCAAACAAAGAGATAGTGGACCCATGCAGGATCTCATGACCTCCACGACATCCACTACCTAGTTAGTGGTGATGCAAGCCACGACCTAGTTAGTGGTGATGCAAGCCACGATCTTAGTTCAATGTATAAATAGAACTTAGATCAGATAGAGGAGGGGTCTAGACATCAAATATCGTATAGCAAGTCTGTATTTGTAAGCTGGTAAACCAGATCAAGCAATACAATCTTGCCCTCCTTTCTTCCCGTGGACGTAGATTTACCTCAGTAAATCGAACCACGTAATTCCTTGTGTCGTGATCTATATTTTTCACCCGCATTTGTTACCATCAAAAATTCGCCCAACCATCACTGGCGCCGTCTGTGGGAAACAGAGAACCAAATTTGTGATAAAGCGAATTTTTGACCCTTTTTCCACCAAAAAAAAAAAATGCATACCAGATCACGTAACACCCATAATACCGTCATGATAACCATGAGGAAGCTAGTCCAGCCCGCAGGTCTGGAAAACAGCCTCGGGAGAAATCTACTTCCAGTTCTCACGGAGAAGGAACAAGCCGCTCAAAGACTCATCGCACCGAGTCTTCCCAGCAGCCTGATTTGAACGAGGCTGTCAAGTTGTTTTTGGCCGAGAAGCAGGAAGAGTTCTTAATTTTCCTGCAAAAGAGCCAAAAGCCGGAGACGAAAACGGTGGATTCTCCCTCCTCATCCAGACATGAAAGTCACTACCGCAGTAGTGCTGTGTCTTCCAGGAAGAAGAATCCTCAACCCCGACATGTTCCTGTTCCTCCTCGGTACCGGAATCACAGGAGAACTCCATCTCCTCCATACCGAAGAGATGTCGGGTTCGCCATGTACGGAGCATTGAAGACTCCGTTCTCGGACGATATCACCCGAACTCCCTTGCCACAGAACTACCGAACTCCGTCGATGACTTATGACGGGTTAGAGAATCCTCATGACTTCCTGGGACGCTATCAGTATAACATGGCGAACCAGGGTCTCAATGAGGTCCATATGTGCAAGCTGTTTCCCGAGCTGCTTATCGGGAACGCAAGAAGGTGGTTCGATAGCCTCCCCCAAGGCAGCATTAGATCTTACCGAGATCTAATGGATGCTTTCCACAGGAGGTTCTTTCAGAAAGCGGAAGCCCGAATCACTTCGGCTCAGCTGCTTTCTATACGTCAAAGTCGCGACGAAAAGATCAGCGACTTTATGACGAGATTCCACAAGGAATGCCTACAAGTAGATGATCTCAATGATCTACTTGTCATTTCGGCATTCCAAAATGGAATCCTGCCCGGAGCTCTCTACAGAAAGCTCGTGGAATGCAGTCCGCAAACAGCTCAAGAGATGTGGGACATTGCGGACCAGTTCTCCCGTGCCGATGAGGCAGACCGTCGCAAACGGTCTTTAGACAGCTCATCCCGAGGAGACAGGAGGAAGCCCGATCATAGCGATCAGGGACATCCTCGCCGAACTCCTTTTGGCGATCAGGGACATCCTCGTCGAACTCCTTTTGAAAGGATTCAAAGGACTCCGGTGCAAGACCGATTGGGGCCACGTCTCAATCCCGAGAAGCCGCCCGCTCAGTTCGTACCATTGAACAAGTTGAGAGCGGAAATTTTCGAACTGCATTCCGATATGTTCGAAAAACCAAAGCGGATGACGAAATCGGCCGCGCGTCGACCTCAGGATCAATATTGCTCTTTCCATCAAGACCACGGTCACGATACCGAGGAGTGCCGACATTTGGCTGCAGGTATTGATGCTCTTGTGAAAGCAGGGACGTTAAAAAAATACCAAAGCAAGCAGCCGAAAAAGAACAAAAAGCAGAGAGGTGCAAACTGCGCTCCTCAGGATCTGAAAAAGCAACAGGACCCCGAAGACGATGACGAGCTGCAATATGATGGAGTAATCCTGACTATTGATGCTCTCCCTGCCGGGAAGACTAAATCGTCCCTGAAGTCAGAGCGCAGAGGCTTCAATCGAGAGGAGCCAACGCATAAAAGGCTGAAGCAGGACGAAGTGATTACATTTTCAGATGCAGATCCCGTCCCGGCCATCTCTCCTCATCAAGACGCTATTGTCATCCAAGCCGGAGTGGCAAACAAACTGATCCACAGAGTGTTTGTGGATACCGGAGCGTCAGTCAGCATTCTTTTTAAAGAATGTTTCGATAAATTAGAAGTGGATCCAGCTCGGCTCAGTCCGGCTCCACTTCCTCTGAAAAGTTTCGCCCAGGAGGACACCCGCCCTGAAGGTATTATCAGCCTTCCGATCACGGTGGGAAAAGCGCCTACAAGCTCCAGTACGATGATCGAGTTCTTTGTGGTAAAAGCTCGGTCCCCGTACAACATCATCTTGGGAAGAGACTGGCTCAACGCAGTTCGGGCCGTTTGCTCTACTTATCACCTCACCATCAAGATTCCCACTAAAGGTGGGATAGCGGTCATCCGAGGTGATCAAAAGATAGCAAAAGAGTGTCTGCAGATTGCGCTTAAAAGTGCCGAGCAATCAGATCGACATCATCAAGCATAGCAATCACAGCAGCCGGAGTCAGAGGCAAGCGAAATGACCAAAGTCACACCAGAGTCGAACTCAATGACCGTTCAGTTATACGAAGATGATCCATCCAGAACGGTCAAGATCGGTTTCGCGGGAACGCCCCTACTCCGGGAAAAGACCATCCAGCTCCTCAAGGAGTACAAAGATGTCTTTGCATGGTCTCCGTTGGACATGACCGGAGTGCCCCCTGAGGTAATCACTCATCGATTAAATATTGATCCTTCAGTCCGGCCTATAAAACAGAAGCAAAGACTCTTTGCGGCAGAAAGAAATCAAGTCATCCATGACGAAGTCCGCCAATTACTGAAAGCGGATGTATTATTCGAGGTGAAATATCCTTCTTGGGTGGCCAATCCTGTGATGATCAAGAAAAAAGAAGGAGGATGGCGGATGTGCATAGATTTTACCGATCTAAACAAGCACTGTCCTAAAGATTGCTATCCCCTTCCGAACATAGATAAAAAAGTAGAAGCTTTGATCGGCTTCGAAATTTTCTGTTTTCTTGATTTATACAAAGGCTACCACCAAGTTTTAATGGATGAGAATGATGCTTCAAAAACGGCTTTCATTACTGACTTCGGCATCTTTGCTTATAAAAAGATGCCATTCGGTTTAAAGAATGCCGGAGCCACATATCAAAGGATGGTAGATAAGCTCTTTCGGCATTTGATCGGAAAAGAGGTTGAAGTGTATGTTGACGACATAGTCGTCAAAAGCAGAAGCACTTCGGAGTACGAAGACAACCTCAAATCCACCCTCGACGTGCTCAAAAAAGCCAACCTCAAACTCAATCCCCAAAAATGTACCTTTTTGGTAGATTCGGGAAAGTTTCTGGGTTGTTGGGTTTCAAGGGACGGACTCAAGGCAAATCCCTCAAAAGTTCAAATTGTTCAGAACATGGCGATGCCGAAGTCCATACATGATGTGCAAAGACTAACTGGATGTCTAGCCGCACTGAATAGATTCCTTTCCCAAGCAGCCGAAAAGCAACTACCATTCTTCAAAGTGTTGAAAAAGGCACCAAAGTTTGAGTGGGGAGCCGAGCAGAAAAAAGCTTTTGACGAGCTCAAAAGTTATTTAGCCAAGCTTCCAATTCTCTCTGCTCCAACAGATGCCGAAGTGATATTCTTATACTTAGCGGCATCAGATCAAACCATTAGCGCGGTGCTTGTACGAGAAGAAGGCCTAAAGCAGCTTCCCATCTACTTTACAAGCCGAGCATTAAGAGGTCCAGAAACAAGGTATCAACCTCTGGAAAAAATTGCTCTGGCGTTAGTAAATGCAGCAAGGAGACTGCGGCCATACTTCTATGCTCACAAGGTATGCGTCTTAACCGATCTGCCACTTCGGCAAGTTTTGACCAAGCCAGAAGCATCAGGCAGAATCGCCAAATGGGCCATAGAGTTGGGAGAACACTCAATAGAATATCTACCTCGGAAAGCCATCAAGGGACAAGCCTTGGCAGATTTTCTTGCAGAAGCAAAGTTCGATCAAGCAATCCCTGTTATTGCCGAACAGAAAAATCCTGCCAATGACGAACTAACACAGCCCCAAGAATCCGAAGTAGAACCGCCGGACTGCTGGAGTGGATTCGTAGATGGAGCTTCGAATAAGACGGGAAGTGGAGCTGGTATTCTACTTATCGCTCCCGACGGACACGAGGTAACTTATTCACTTCGGTTCTTATTCCCAACTACTAATAACGAAGCCGAATACGAAGCCCTCCTTGCCGGACTTCAATTAGCGCAAAGTCTATTTGTCAAATCTCTCAAAATCCATTGTGATTCACAAGTCATAGTGAATCACATGCTGGGTACAAGTGAAGCCCGAGATGAGAGGATGAAAAAATACTTGGACAAAGCGCAAAGCATTAGCCGAAGTTTTTCTTATTTTCGGATAATCCGCATTCCCAGAGCGGAAAACAGCCGAGCAGATACTTTAAGTAAGTTGGCCTCATATCCGAGCTCAAAGGTGGAGGAATTACTACACCGAAGCATTGATGAAGCTGAGGTACATTCAGTAACCAGCTCGCCGAACTGGATGACGCCGATCTTACAGTATCTAGATCAAGGACAACTGCCCGAGGATAAGAGAGAAGCTCGGAAAATCACATGCCGAGCACTTCGGTATGAACTTCATGAAGGAGTCCTATACAGAAAGTCCTACCTTCAACCGTTATTGCGATGTGTAGGACCAGAAGAGACGGACTACATCCTTAGAGAAATTCATGAAGGATCTTGCGGTAGCCACATCGGAGCTAGAGCTTTAGCTAAAAAAGTTCTGAGATGGGGATATTATTGGCTAACTTTGGTACAAGAAGCAGTGCAGCTCGTCAAGACATGTACGAAGTGCCAAATTCATGCAAATATCCCAAGGATGCCGCAGACCGATCTATGTGCTATGCAAAGCCCTTGGCCTTTTATGCAATGGGGCATAGACATAGTAGGACCACTACCACAAGCTCCTCGGCAAATGAAATTCCTTATCGTTGCCGTGGATTACTTCACGAAGTGGGTGGAGGCTGAACCATTAGCTACGATAACGAGCTCGAAGGCATTGGATTTCGTCTGGAAGAACATAGTGTGCCGATTTGGCATACCCCACATCCTCATTTCGGATAATGGGACTCAGTTCACCGACAAGACATTCAAGAATTGGTGCCAAGAGCTGAATATTCAACAGCGGTTCACTTCGGTCTCCCACCCACAAGCAAACGGACAAACGGAGGTAACAAACCGTATCTTGGTGAAAGGGTTAAAAGCTCGGTTAGAACAAGCCAAAGGACAATGGGTAGAAAATCTCCCTCAAGTCCTATGGTCCTACCGAACTACACCCAAAACCTCCAACGGTGAAACTCCGTACAGTCTGGTGTACGGCACTGAAGCCGTGATTCCGGTTGAGATCGGCGTACCCAGTCCCCGAACTCTAAATTTCTCCTCAGAAATGAATGATGACGGACTAAGAGCCGAACTAGATCTGGCCGAAGAAAGAAGAGAATTGGCCTGCATAAAAGCAGCCAAGTACAAGGAGCAAGTAGCCCGGTATTATAACCAAAGGGTGAAAAAGCTGCAATTTCAAGTGGGAGATCTCGTCTTGAGAAACAATGAAGTAAGCCGAGCAGAAAAGCTGGGCAAACTCGAACCCACATGGGAAGGTCCATATCGGGTGTCAGAAGTCCTCGGCAAAGGGTCTTACAAATTGACTCACATGTCAGGAGAACAAGTACCCCGAACATGGTACATTTCTAACCTCAAGAAGTTCCATTTGTAAGAGACAGTCCGGTCAGTCAGTCTTGTGTCTAGTTCGGTCCTAGGGGTATGTGCTTTCTTTGTTTTTTACTTGTTTTTCATGTTTGTCTATGTGCGTTTTGTTCGTCTATGTGCGTTTTGTCTGTCTATATGCGTGTCGTCTCTTACAAATGTTACTGAGGTATCTTGTTCTTCGAAGGCTGATCCCCTTTTTAGAACATATATAAGCCAACGATTGTGAGTCCAAGCTTCTAAGGAGGATACAAGACCACAATTCAGCTTAAGAAACAAGCAGTTCGTCTGAAACGAACTGCAACAAAGGGAAAGTCCGATCCACGCGATAAAACTCGCCGAATTAGGACAAGGGAAAGTCCGATCCCCAAATTAGGACAAGGGAAAGTCCGATCCGAGCGATAAAACTCGCCAAATTAGGACACAAGCTTAGTCCGGTCAAAGAAATTTACTTCATAAGACCAAAGACGAGTCCGGTCAAAGAAGTTTACTTCATAAGACCAAAGACGAGTCCGGTCAAAGAAGTTTATTTCATAAGACCGAGGACCAAGTCCGGTCAAAGAAGTTTACTTCATAAGACCAAAGACGAGTCCGGTCAAAGGAGCTTACTTCATAAGACCGAGGACGAGTCCGGTCAAAGAAGTTTACTTCATAAGACCGAGGACGAGCACGATGAAATCTTTTCGCTGAGCTGTAAATACGCAGTGATAGAAGCGAAATGAAGATTTCATTTATTAAAACTTGTTCGGCATACAACTCCGCTGCCCTACGAGAAGGCGTTACGCTATTACAAAGGACTATTCTACTGTCCCTGGTTGCTAAAGTTGAGCCATCTATTCACAAAATCCTCGTGAAGCCGAGTTCGGGCGTTCTCGGCAGCTGAAGAATAAGCAGGTCGACGAGGTGCTCTAATCGACCTACCGCCTCTTCCCTGAGCCCGGGAAGCTCTAGCACCTCGGCGGTGAAGAGTCTCTTCACGAAGCATTTGTTGATCTTGCTCACTCATAATCACAGCTCCTCTACGAACTTCAGTCCGTCCTTGTCTTGACGTTTCCGGTTGCTCCTGAATCCGTTCTCGTCTTGACGTTTCCGGCTGTTCCTGAGTTCGTTGCTGACTTGGAGTAGGGTTTTGAGCAAGTGAATCAGGGGTTTGAGCTGGAGTGCGACCATCTGTTGGCAGGAAATGCCTAAGGAATCTCTCGATTGAGGGACGCCGGGAAAGAATGATGTCGTACCGAGAAGCCCAGCGCCGCAATGATTTCACGACTTGTTGGCAAGCCGAGCTCTCCAGCGCATTGTTCCTCCGGAGTACGTGATATTCCTCCCACAGTTCGTCAACTCGTTCCTGAACTTCAGAGATGGTCATTCCCCCGCGCCTACAGATGAAATCCTCATACGCAGTCCTCTCAGCGACGGCAGTGTTCAGCTCGGCCTCCAGATCTTTCTTTTCGGACTCTAAGTCCTTATTGTCGGCCTCCAGCTTCACTAAACAAGCCAAGAGTTCGTCATTCTTCATCTGGTCAGCTATGGCTTTTTTCTCAGCTTCGTCTAAAGCGGAAGAGTACAGCTGCTTCCAGTGAAGTACCTCCAGCTCCTTAAGAGTTAAGAATACAAAGCAGCCTATGTCAGTTCGGCATTTCAGTTTGCTGAGCAGGTAGTAAACCACAACAGGAGTAAAAGAGAGTACGAAAAGCTATACGAAGACACAAGTGCAGAAAGAAGAATTTTTTCATTCATAAGAAAAAATTTTTACACAAGGCGGGCTTCAAGGCCATTTTACAAGAAGGAAGAAACTAAACTAAGAGAAGGGAGACGAAATCATACTCCGCCAGCTTTGTCTCCGGCTCCTCGGTGAAGTTCAGCTTCCTTCTCCTTGTCTGCCTCAGCTTCAGCCTCGGCCTCCTTGCTCCCCCCAGCCTGCTCGGTGCCCCCATCACCGATCAGCAGCACCTCTTGCTCGGCCTGCCTGTCTCCGGTCTGCAGATCAAGCTGCTCGCTCTCACCCTCTCCGTGGAAAATTGGAGCGGGTGAAACTGGCCCTAAGGAGGCAAAGATAGCCTCCATATTCTCGTCCCGGTCAGCTCGGCAACTACGAACTCGGTCAGCAGAAAGCAGGACCGAGGACGAAGCAAGCTCCTCAAGGAGCGGCAGACTCTGGAGACGAGCTGCTATCTCTCGGCCGTACAGCGGCAGAACGACTTCGGGCCCCTGCTCGGCATTATCGGTCATCAGTTTCAGCAGATCACCGACAAAGGCCGAAAATTGATTGCTCAGAAAGAGTTTCTCCGCGAAAGCACGGAGAACCTCCCCTTGGGCAACCACGGCGGCAGCATCCCTCCGTTTCGTCTGCTCTCGCTGGATGACGAGCTGATTTTTGGCAAACTGGGCTTCATCCTGGGCCGAGATCCTAGCAGCTCTGGCCTTCTCAAAGTCTGCCTTAGCCTGTTCGGCCTGGTGACGAGCAGCCGCCAACTTCCTCTGCATCTCAGCATAATCGTTGGACGCTTTGGAGAGTTCAACGGCGACGAGCTTGGAGAGCATATCGTTCCTCTGAAAATGGAAAAAGGAAAAAGTCAACCGAGGGGCCACAAAAAATACAGGAAAAAAGCAAGGCCAGAAAATCAAGAAAAGAATTCACCTCGGCGAAGTCCGTGGGCCATAAAAATGGCTCACAGATATGTTCCGAAGGAGGCGCCAAGACCACGTCTTTCTCTGGCGCTCTTGGGGGCTTCTGGGTCTTCCCCTTCCCCCTTTGCCGAAGTGGACTCCGGCTTTTTTGGATCCGAAGAAGAGGTCTTTTGCCTCTTCGGATTCTTCTCGGCATCAGGCGCCGAGCTGGTAGCCTTCTGTTTCTCCGGCTCCTTAAGCTCGGAGGATTTGCGGCTAATCTTATTTAGCAAGTTCACTGCCAAAAAGCAAGAAAACAAGGTTAGTTTTCGTCGTCAAAGCAGTAATGCATAAAAAAGAATTCCTCACCCTCAGTCTCTTCGTCCGAAGACGAGGAGTCGAACACGAAGTCGCCCTTGACGAGCTCAGACTCCAGGTACTGCTTCCTAATCATAGGAATCTTATTGAGCTCGCCCTCGAGCTCGTCCAACGGTTCTAACCGAGGATGAGGAATCACGGACTTCGGCCCTCTCCAGGGAAAGCCCGGAGCCGCTGTCCTATTATAAAAAAAGAAGCGATGTTGCCACTTTGGCCACTTGGTTTTGCAGAAGGCCCTAAAAGGCTGTAAAGGGATCAAGTAAAACCAAGATCCTTTTCTCTTAAACTGGAAAAAATTAAGGATTGCCCTCAGAGACAGATCCTTATCTAGCCTACGCAGTTCGGCAGCAAAGGCCGATAAGTGCCTCCAAGAATTCGGAGTCACCTGACCTAAAGGGAGTTGAAAAAAATCTAGCAGCTCTACAAAGGCAGGGGGAAGAGGGAAACGAAGCCCGCATTCCAAGCCGGCTTCATAAACGGTGGCGTAACCCTCCGGCGGCGAGTCAGCCCTATGAAGGTCGTCGGGAATCGCAACCTTCCCCCCAGGAAAAAAATATTTTTCGTGTAAGGATATCACAGTATCCTTACTCAAGATGCTGTGAAAATACTCTACGGTCTTCTCCCCGGATTCTTTCCGGCTAGAAGACCCCTTACCCCCTTTCCTACCGCTACCTGACTCAGAAGAAGAAGAAGAAGACATGGTTCTTACTCTTTCAAAGTCTGAAGAAATTCTGAAGAAATTCTTGAAAGTGGAAGGAAATTTTTGCGCAAAAGAGAGAGAAGGCAGAAGAAGCAATAGCAAAAGTGTTCAAATGATGAAGAAAGGACGTATTTATCAGATTCGGCGAAGATTTCAAAATCATCGCACCGTTTCGAATCCCACCTTTTCAGGATTCAACGGCCGGATTTTACTGTCGCATTTAATGCAGTCACGCGCAAGGCACGTCCCCTGACGTCAGCCTCCCCCGTACCTTTATCCAGAATGCCGAAGTGACTCGCTTCGCCGAAGTGATTCACTTCGCTTTTCGGGGGGGGTAGTGATGGGGTACGTACTAAACAAGCCCAATAGCAGTGACGGCCCATCAGCCCAAGGAAGAGTATCAGTTCGGCATTACCAAAGAGTTCGGCCCCAGCCGCATTACCAAAGAGTTCGGCCCCAGCCTACAGCTCGGTAAAAGCCAACCAATCAGTTCGGCATTACCAAAGAGTTCGGCCCCAGCCTACAGCTCGGTAAAAGCCGACCAATCAAGCTCTACTCCCAGATCGGCAAAAGCTGCTCGGCAATAGTTCAGAAGTTCGGTCTCAGTATTCGACCGAACTGGGAGATAGTGGACTCATGCAGAACCTCCACGACCTCCACTACACGATCTATTTAGTGGTGTCAACTCATGCAGGGTCTCATGCAGGATAGCGGACCAAACAAAGAGATAGTGGACCCATGCAGGATCTCATGACCTCCACGACATCCACTACCTAGTTAGTGGTGATGCAAGCCACGACCTAGTTAGTGGTGATGCAAGCCACGATCTTAGTTCAATGTATAAATAGAACTTAGATCAGATAGAGGAGGGGTCTAGACATCAAATATCGTATAGCAAGTCTGTATTTGTAAGCTGGTAAACCAGATCAAGCAATACAATCTTGCCCTCCTTTCTTCCCGTGGACGTAGATTTACCTCAGTAAATCGAACCACGTAATTCCTTGTGTCGTGATCTATATTTTTCACCCGCATTTGTTACCATCAAAAATTCGCCCAACCATCAGCGATATTAATGTTGCGGCCAAAAGTACATATTCCTTGTTTACATGACAATTATGTACTACTAGTTCAACCCCGTGCGCGGTGCGCGATGCGCGGCTGACGAAATTTACGGTAATCAAAGAGTACAAAATCATGTATTATTAATGACTATGAACTTTAGTATTATTATATAGCATTGTATTGTTGCATACTCCCTCTGTTTCATATTAAGAATCCAAATTAAGTCTTACACGGGTTTTAAGAAATGTAACGAAAAGTTGATAAAAAAAATTGTAGAATTTGAGACTCATTTTTGTACATTAGTTTAATAATAAAATGTGAGTGGAATGAGGTTAGCGAAATGTGATGCCTATTAGTACTATTTATGGAAAGAGTGAACTGGGACTTATAGTGTAGGAACTAAAATGGAAAACTGGAACTCGAGAGGGAGTATTTGAATAGGTTTATATTACTTCCATTCCTTATAATTTCGTTACATAAGATATAGATTGACTTTTTGGATTACACTGCATGAATGGTTTTTTCATTCCATCCACCGTGATTTACATGAAATGAATGTATTAGCTACAAAAAATCATTTTTAGTTGAGAGAATTCACAGTAAATTTTCAATATCGGCATAATGATCGGAGAATAAAAAGTGTAAATTCACAGAGAATTCACAGTGCATTCTTTCTTCTAATTAAATCGCTATTATCGAATACCATCCGTTTAAATTCATACATAAAAAAATATTCAGACTTAAAAAAATCAAAATTAGGAAATTTCAATACATGATCAGTAATATACTATTATATCATAAAATTTGAAAAATATTTTTTAAACAACGATTGTTATAGAAGTACAAAAATATTACTATCAATATCTTTACAGAGTAGTAATAATTTTACTATACAAATGGTTATATCTATCAATTTCTATAACAACAATTTAATTAAAGTATACCATAATAAATTACTAAAAACTGATAAAAAAATCCATAATATGATTTGGGAGAATTATACAACCTAAATTTGTTAAAAGTTCCTTGTTATTATTGAATACACATCAATTTCAGTTAGACATAAAATAATTTGAAATTTTAATTATAATAATAGTATTTATATTATTGTAAAATCTGTAAAAATCATTAAAAAATGACGAAGTAAATAACAATAAACAAACATAAAAGAACCATAAATTGCAACAATTAAAATAAAATAATCTTCAAAAGGATTAAAATTTTAGAAATTAGAGAATCATTCTCATCATACATGTCAATGTTAGTTCTTGAGTAGTGAAGGGAGAATGTCAATGTTCCTCCCATTGAGAAGTGTATCTCATTTTCTGCAACATATTTCTACACACGGTACACATAAACATAATTTTGTGAAGAATTTTTACATTTGCATGACTTACATAGCTCATCCTTCTCTAGCAGCAGGTGGTACCTATTCGACGTCTTAGTCATATAAAACCATTTCTCATCTATTTACTCGGAATTTAACCTTTTCATCTTGTCGATATGCTTGAAGTTGGCTGAGGCTCCATTTCAACCAAGTAGCTTGTTCATCTCAGTAAGTGCATGTTTAATAGAATTTGTGTGTGCTCTAACTTATTTGTCCTTCACCCACCTTCTTCGTGTACTTTTGCTAACATCAAGCTTCAAAGTCATTGTGTGTATTGAAGATCTTTGCAGTGCATCTCTCTATGAGTTGTGTGTTGCCCAATAATCCAATGACATCTTTTACCAGTTCTTTCTGTCTCATCCAAAAAATAAAATAAAAATATTTGTGTATCAACAAACCTTTTGTTTTCCACAAGTAAGGAAAAAACGGTTATCTACTTATGCAAGTATAGAACAAATACTAAATGAATCACTATATAATTATGCTTCGGTATTTCTAAATTAGAATATAAAATTGCAATTAGAATTTCGAGGAAGAGATTAATTTCTACTAATCTTAAAATATTGAGTGATGGATTCTTCCAGCTTGATAAGTGCCGACATTAGGCACGTGACAGCCCGTGAACAACAAACCTTGTTGTTCTCATTTTTTTTCATCTTTCAAAGAAATCAAATACTCCCCCTCATTAAATATGAAACATTTGAGAATCGGCACGAAATTTTATATAGTACTCCTATTGTTTTGTGAGTTAATGAGACAATAAAAAGAAAAATGGTTTCATTTTTAATAGAACAAAAGGGAGTACTAGTATATAATTCATGCTTTCTGCATGAGCCATATTAGGTTTGACGACCCTAAACTAACAACCTCTTCTTGTCACTTTTTTTAAGTTTTTAAATTGGACAGAACATAGATCGTAGTTTTTCAACCACTTTCGAGATTAAGACCTGAATTCATCACGTAATATTTTGAATCATTTTTTTGTTATTATTAGATTATTACATTTAGGGGAAACATTAGACGAAATTCAAATATTTCTATACTTGAATATCATGCTATTTTCGCTTTCTAAACCCTGTATTAGGATATGATCACCAAATTATTGCATATGGTTGTTGCCTATTCTTGTCCGTGACACATACATGCATTATTTTATGAACAATAATCCACCTACAGCCCATGTAGATTTTTTGTGTGTTAGTTATAGGCATTTTCTAAGTGATGGACCCCCTCGATTAATCCTCATAAGCCAAAAACATCATGTGAATGGGAATGAGAATTTGTTTATTATTATTCTATTATCTAGTAAATTAGTTAAATAATATGCATTCTGTGTATAATAGATTTAGTTTTCGTGAATAAGACGACGTTAACATTTATCCGAATTAGCAATTGTTATACTGAACATGAAAACGTTGGTAACACAAATTATAATTTTTATGGAAATAAAAAAATCCATCATATATATGAAGAAATATTACTTTTAGGTCATGTTTGGTTGTCAGGATTCTGCCTGGGAAAGTAATCTGATTCCTTAAATTTTAAATTATTGTGTTTGTTTCGATTTTTAATCAGACTGGGAAAGTAATCTAAATCCCAAGAACAAGGAAAGTTAGTACAACTTTTCAGGATTCTGAATCCTAACTTTTTTTAGGTATTCTTTTTCCCAGTTTTAGGATTCTTACATATTTAATTATTATTATTATTATTATTATTATTATTATTATTATTATTATTATTATTTAATTACAATGTTTTAAAAATAATTTTAAATTACAAATCATACTTAATTTCAGAATAATAAATAACTATAATTAAAATGATCATAATTATAACTTTGTATTATAATATTTATATATAATTTTTATTATCATAATAATAATTAATAACTTATTAAATAATTAAAATATAATTATATAATATAAATTATATTGTAATAAATACTAATTATTATTTTATAAATTAATAATTAATAAAATCATAGTAAAATTCTAAATTATAAAATTTATTTAATTATAATATCCTTAAATATTATAATAGTAATAATAATAATAATTATTATTATTATTATCATTTATGATTATAATACTCCATGTAACTATAATTATACTTGTATTATTATATATTGTGATGGATGATTCATATTTAAACTATCCATCATAATAATAAATATATAATAATATAATTGTCATCATTTGTAATTAATAATTTATTAAAAAAAATTATTATTCTTTTTATAAATAAAATAATTATAAATCTATCTTTAGTTCGGTGTTTAAATGAAATACAAAATTTAAAATCTTGGTATTCTCCAAACACAGGAAAGTAAAGTTATTAGGAATCATATTCTAGAGATTCATTTTCCTATGAATCATATTTCTTGCCAACTTTACTTTCTCGCTAACCAAACATGGCCTTAGAGAAATGTTTTAAATTTTATTGGGGGTTCCCTGTGAAGAGATATAGTTTTAGAGTTTCAACTTAATTTCAATTGTCAACTTCTTTTCAAAAAAATTTAATACAACATCATTTTGTATTTTTGTTGATACTATATGTTACAACAAATTCTTTTATAGATAGATTTTTTAACAAACAAATAATGGTGAGCATGGACAAAATTATGAGAGTGGTACTCATGAATGATACTCATAAAATACATAACATAACCTTTTTCAATATATTATATAGTACTTCTTTATATTATATGACATCCTATTTAAAAATTAATAGTATTATTTAATTTGTTTAAAATTATACAATTTTGACATCCAAATCTAACATTTATTTGTATTTGTTATGTGTTAGTTTTATCGCTATAGCTCTTTAATTTTCTAGAATTGTGCATCTATATGAATGCTTGAATTGATAGTACAACTGTCTTCTAAAATGTAAGAAACGCCTGCACCTTTTCATTACAATTAAGATGTACAACAACAAATAGAATAGTGCATCATGTTTGAGTGCAATATTTGTCACTATTATGAGCATGTCTATCCTCTTCCAGAAAAAATGAATTGAACGTTATCCAGTCAAAACGAGTGTGTATGTCTCATTCAAGAATGATTATTGAAATTTAACATTTATCACTCTATTCCTCATTCACTTCTTCTACCTCACGTGAACTATTATTACAACGAGATATATCTATAGACACTAGACATATACGACTCAAATAAAAACAGACACAAATGAGATATCCATAAATTAATAGCACCACAAACCCTAGAAGACAACCAATAAAGCGCAACGTACAATACATCTAAGCAGTAGTATCACATTAGCAAGCTCCTAATAATGGCGGCTTGAGCGCTGTCAGCGTCCGTGGATTGAAGAAGCCCCGACAATCGATGGCTGAGATCATCCACCTCTTGGTGCAGATTCCTGATGTATTTGCACGTCTCCTGCAACACCTTCGACGCCGATGCCTGCACTCCGGAATGTTCCGTTCACCTTCAATTTCAAAACGAAATGCAAAAAAGAAAAAAGTTAACCTTTTGGGAACGGCGGCTGCGGATTTCAGGGATGAGTTGTTGTAATTTGGAGACGAGATCGGCGATCTGATCGTCGGTTATACGAGAAGCTCCCGACTGCCTCGACCGCTGCCTTCTGCTAGACATTGTGGTGGTGCAAAGTGGTGTGTGTGAGAATGGAGTGTTGAATTGTTGGAATGTGTGTGTGTGTGTGTGTGTGTGTGTGTGTGTGGTAGAGAAAAGAGAAGGGAGGGAAATGGGGCTTAAATGGTGGAGGGAAAGATGAGTGTTGAGAGACAAGTTATGGAGAGAAATATTTGGAGAGTGGATATTGCAACATTAAAAGTGATTGTGTTGGACTCCTTCAAGACAACTGCATGCTGCCTCTACTCCTTATTCACACCCATCTCAAATTAATGTCCATCTCAACTTTTCGTCTTCTTTTTTAATTGTCGTATTTCCGAATTAATATTGTGACAAAATGATGTCTCAGTTTTTACTTTGATCAGCCTTGCTAATGTCGGTGCAGATTCTTTACAAGTATTTCGATTTTTGATGGGCGAAAAGAGTGAAATTTCTCATTTCCTTGATAAATTATGTGAGCGAGAGTGAGAGGTAGAGAGGATTTTGAGCCTATTGTGTGCACAATAGTATTTTTTACTTTTTCTGATTTTTATGGGATAAAAAGAGTGAAATTTCTCATTTTACACAAATTTTGAAGGTTGGGAACATTTTTCGGAGATGAAATGAGCATGAACAAATTGACAAGAGCATAAATATTTAAAGAATTAAAACCATCCAAGTTAGTCATGTCGACAATTTTGTTGTACATTCGATTGTGTGAGAGAGAGAGAGAATTTTGGGGTGGATATGCACATACCTTGAGTCCAAGTGTGTTTCCCTAATTGGCAAACTAGGGTTAAGAATTGAAGTGGTTAGCGATTTTTGGTTGTTTACCAGCCAACTTCATGGGCCTATTTGTGTCGGTCAAAGCATGAACTCCCATGTTATCTTATTACTACTAAACATACATGTGTTTCTGAAAATATAAAAATTTATTAAAAAAATTTCAATATTTGTTTAATCGAGGCACATTAGTTACAATTAATGCGCATCTCCTGTCTAAGTTAAGAAGAAAGTATGATATCTCTTCAAGAGTTGTAAACAATGTGCATCTCATTCATAAATAATGAAGTCTAGCTACCAATGAATTTTTCAAATGAAGAAGTCAAGCATGATTATCCATTCGAGAATGTTTAAAAAGGGTGGAGTCATCGGATTGAAGCTCCACATTTTCATACCCTTATTTAATATTCAAATGATACGGCTTAATTACTTTTTTATTTATAAAGTTTATACACAACATTGATTGAATATACTAGATGAAAGTAGAACCCTCTTGAAAATCTTCACATTTATAATAATATAATTAATTTAGCATAGTTTCACATTAATTACATGCTGCTGTGTCAATATATTATTTCGACAAGTATTATGTGCCACATAGGATTTATAGTCTAGTAAAAATCAATAAATTAGAACTCGATCCTTAAAAGGTTTCGGCTGCAGATAAGTATAAATTGATGTAATGCTTTGATGGTCCAAAGTGAATTGTGGTACATATCGAGGCTGAAATGCTCCTAGCTATCAGATAAGTTCAACTTCATAAACAATTTCTAACGTCTATTTTTAATCTCATATTTTATTCTTACGTTAATGTTTTTTTAACTTAATCGAGACAAATAGTTAATAATCAGTGAAAATAAGATACCTAGCTATTGATTCGGTTGCGGGTTATATGTCATTGTCAAGTTGGTCATCGGGTCGGGAATATATATGATTGTATCTGCATGAGGAATCATCAATTGGGATGCAAAACTTATTTTTGAGCGATCGCTTGAGAAATGCATATATATGTTCGAGCTGGATATACTGTAGTATTTTCTTCGTGACTTTGCCCTCTCACGTAACAAAAAAAATCCTACTAGCTATTTTTTACCTGTTTTGAGGAAAGCCTCTTAATTAGTATATTTAATTTAATTAGACTTAGAGTAAGACAAAATTTGGGATTGTTGAATACTGAGACGCTACTTTTGAATAATGTTAGTGTCGGCTGTGTAACACAACATATATGTAGTGTGTTAGTTCAATGAATATTGCCTAAGATACGCGATATGATGTATACATGATTTTTATTTCTCAAAAAGCATAACAAATTAATTAATAATGATGCCACTTGGACTATTTTAGAAAGTGATTGTTAAGATCACATAAACAATTGAATACATGATGCATGGCTAGTACTGCATTCGAATACATCCAATTTCGATATTTTGAGATCAGGATCTTCGTTACTAATTTAATTCGAATTAACAAAATAACCAACAAACTTTATAAGCAAAATATTTTTGCTTTGGAATTACTTTCTTGGTGAAATAAGTATTTAATCAACTTAATTATCAAAGGGTTAATTTTGTTTGTTAGCATGAATGTCGGCTAGAATCTAGAGAGAGAAAATAGTGGAGGTGGTGTGGTGGCGGATGGCTGCACGTGACGGGGGATTAGTTTGTTGCAGTTTTCTCCGGCGAGATTCCCGGTGGAGTAACTGCGTCGGAATTTGCGGTGGTTTTCAATCATGTTTAAATTAAATTTCTATAGTAATAAATCCTGATCTATTTCAAAACTATACTTTGTTGAAAATGGTTGGCAAAATTGAAGAAAAAGATTTATTGAATTAAAGGTGAGTTTAATTCAGATATTAATGATCATGTATTTTAATAAAACTGCAACTATTTCATTTTCAAGATTGACGAATCGTTTATAAAATTTCTGAAAAATTGGAGTTTGAGTGCAAGGAGAAGATAAAAATACTAAATCTCAGTCATACATGAGTAAATACATGTCAATTTATACAGTACGAGAAAGTAATCATAATTTGATAATGTAGAATATTGTTACATCTGTGTGACTGAGTTTATACAGTATGAATATTAATCATAATTTAATACTACTGTATTTAATTTAGCTGTTAATTTATTAAGTAGAGTATTAACTAATGCATCAATGTTCTTTGTCTTGGTTACTCTGAGATTTGGTGTGCGCACAAAATAAATAAATAAGAGAAAATGGCATGCTTTTGATTCTTGTAGCTAGATTTTCACGTGTAAACGTTTCTGTATTCTATGTAGTCCGATATTCCGACTTGAATTAAATGTGAACTAGTCACGCCCAAAAAAAAATTAAAATACAAGTATATAAATTATATATTCGTACTGTAGTAATAATATATAATTACACGTCATAGTTTTATAGTCATCGGCGGATCCAGGTGGGGTCGCGCGGGGTCGGCCGACCCCACCGGCGGTCCACCGAACACTGCCGGAAAACATCATCTTCGACCTTTGACCTGGTGCAGTTCCGTCTCCGACCCCACGGCCAGCTTCAACTCTACCCGAAGCCTTCCGCCTTTTCCAAAAACTAAGAGGAGAAAGGAACAATACTAATAAGAATAGAGTAGAGATAGATAAGGGGAGGGGTTGCAGAAGAAGCTGATGTATTCTCAACGAAGAAGATGAACAGAGAGGTTAATATTGATTTTTAGGCTGAGGAGTGGTTAATACTCCTATTGATTGTTGGGTTAGAAAATCTATAAGTAAAAAATCTAATTGATTGCCTCTGGTCACTCGCCGTTAATACTGCTTTTTCATTTAATTCGCCTGCCAATAATTTTCTAAGCCATGTAGTATTAACTTTTTTTCTCCTTAATTTTCCCACAAATTTACATAAATTCCTAATTTATTTAAGTTTATTAGTTAAAAAAATCGGTCAATACTGTCCTTTTTAAATAATTTTATCTTTATTACAAGAGTTACAACTTTCTTTATAAATAAAAATTCTATATTTCTACCCAATTATTATTTTGATTAAATAGAAAGTTATAGTAGGAGACTAAGATTAAGATTTTTGAGGGGCATAGGCTTTGCACAAAAAAAATTGGTGCGTTATTGATATTCTTTTAATCATGTTTTATTATTTTTTTACTTTTATTTTATTTATTTGACCTAATTTTTATGAATATAATAATTATATACTTATGTTTTTTTATTATTGATTTTAATTACCATCCATATTAAATTAATGGATAAATTTATTTTAAAAATATCTTGAGTTTGTATCTGTTCTCATGAGTTTTATCTGTTCTTCTGGTGCTAATGTTGAACACAATCAACGACTGGAAGATATGTTTGAATTATTTCCAATGATAAAATTTCGGCCAGCTTCAAATTATGAATATTCGTAAAAGTTAAAAATATGAACTCGTAAAAGTCCACTATCGTGATAAAACAAAGATAATTTTATTTGTAATGTATTTTTATAATATATATAATATTATTATATTAATTATCTCGTCCGACCCCACGATTTTTAAATCCTGGATCCGCCCATGTTTATAGTAGTATACTATTAATATTAAAATATTGGGTGTAATAATACAACATGTATCAACAAAATAACTAGACCACCAAGATATATATGAGGGATTATATTTTAAATACTATAGTAATTTTGCACATACTATTATATATTGTCAAATTATCGTTTTTCATATTTTAGTTCTAATTCTATAAACACTAGGGAATATAATATCATCAAAAAAATACTAAATTAATGAAGTTTCATCCTATCATCAAAAAAGGTTTCTAGAAATAATTCAAAACTTGACATGAACTAGTACTCCTTATAGACAAAAGGATGCTACGTAAATCTGGACCCATTTCAAATTACGATTTGATATTTCATTTGGCTGCTGCCTTTTCTTGTCGCGTGACAAATTACAAATACCCCTCCCTCCATGTAGATTTTTTTGTCAAGGTAATATGGACCCCCTCGATTAATCCTCTATTAATGTTTTTTTGGTGCAACAATATCTTTCTGAAAAGATGTACTAATATGAGTGCAAAATTTAATAAAAATTGCACAATCAGATAGATGTTGCATAATTTTATCATTATTGAAAAGTATAAACACTAATAAAAACCAGAACTTTTCAAGCAAACTTGGAGTTGATTTGATGAACAACAGATTGCTCAACTTGAAAAGCCCCCTCGATGATCTCTGTGGCCCGTGGAGTGTTCAATGCTGGAAATTAAATGCAAGAACATTGCCCTGTAACACACTTGACTCAAACGCATTATAAACTTGTCGCATACTCAACTCAAATGCATCGTTATCAAAAGCATTGAACGGAAAAGGTTTCATCACGGTAAATCTAGACATCACATTAAGAGCATTTTTGTGATCATATTTTAAAAGAGTATTGCTACACATACCTGATGTTTGGGATGAACCCGTCCCACTCCCGGTCCCGACTCCATGTTGAAAGTTGAGTTGAGTTTGGGTTGGAGCGATACCAAACTCGACCGGATGCGCTTTCTCCATATGACGGGTAAATGTACCATATCCTCCACCCTTTCGGAATATGTATACGTTTTCGCAATAGTTGTGATACACATTATAAGTGTCCGGATCGGTACTATCTTGTACCTTCTTGAAATGTTTCACCATGATGTTTGAGGTTAAAGACCTTTCAATTGGTTTAGGAGGTTGAGGAAGGTGTCCACGACCACGACGACTCCTTGGTGGTGGTGGGGGTGGCATTTCTTGAACCTCTTCCTCCTCCCCCTCCTCCTCGGCATCATCATCATTGTCGTCATCAAGATTCACAGGGGTTGGAATTTGTTGAGAATAGGCACCGCGACCGAGAGCACCACTACCTGTACCAACATAAGCATCGCCTTGGGATTGAGAGCGAGAGAGAGCAATAGCATTGGGCATATCTTGCTCTCCTTGAATCTACAAAATAATATTTGTATTGTAAATATCCAATAGAATTATGAACAATAATGTAATGTAATTCATAATTAATTATATTAGTAGATAATAATTATTAACCTGCCACGCATCCATGTTCCTTTGAGAAATCTCATCAATAACGGATCTTCGACTTGGCCTCTTGAACTTTCTCTTTCCCTTATCAACACGACCTTCTCGGGATGAAGACATCTTGATAGTAACAGATTATATAGTAGAAAACTAGAAATATGGAATAATATATATTTTTTTTGTTTTAGCAATTGAGAAAGACAACTTATAGAACTACGGGAACAAGTATAAGTGTATAACAATGCGTAATAAGAGTAGCACTTGAATAATTCAAATGTAAGCACAATAGCACAAATGAGAAATGAGAGACAAAGAGGGAGAATTGGGAGATTGAAGAGAGAAACTCTTGTTAACACAAGAATGGGGTGAATGTAAGTGAGGATAGAATGGGGTATTTATAGATAAAAATGAGGGAAAATTGATGAATTTGAATTTAAAATCAGAATTAAAAAAGAAATTGAATTTCGGACCAAACTGGCGGTTTTGGTGTAAAACCGCCGGAACCGCCAGTTTCACCGCCAAAACCGCCGGTTTGGTCAACAAACCGGCTGCAAAACCTGCAACGTGTCAGCCTCGTGTTCCGCACCGCCACCGAAAACCGCCAATTTCACGGTTAACCGTCGGAACCGGCAGACAAAACCTCCTGAAAAAACTGCCCCCGCTGACACCTCGGTTACCGCACCGGAACCGTGAAGGTGACGGTTCCGGTTCAAAAAATCTTGAACCGGAACCGGACCTTGGTACCAAATGCGACGGTTCCGGTTCGAGAAAATTGACACGGTTCGGGTTCGACGGTTAACCGTCGGAATCGGAACCGGTGGGCATCTCTAGGTGAGCATGTCAACTAGTTTAGTCAAATCATCACCTCTTCCAATAAATAATAAATCAAGACTGAACAAATCAGTGTCATAGCAAGTAAAAGCAGCAGCAACATCAGGAGCCCATTATCAGCCCCTATTGTTGTTGCTACTTGTACTTGCTATGAGACTAATTCGTTCAGTCTTGATTCAGTATTTATTGGAAGATGCAGTGATGTGACTAAACTAGTTGACATGCTCACCCAAACCCACCCACAGGAGGAGGAAGAAGAACCGACTTTCATAATCCATGTTCTGCTGGGAATGGGGGGTATGGGGAAAACTGCGTTGGCTAGGGAAGTCTTTAATGATGAAAGGGTAGAGGCTCAATTCGAATCACTTATTTAGGTTCATGTTTCTCAAACTTTTGTCCAAATTTGTCTTTTCAAGAAAATCATTTCAACACTAACCCCTTCATATACCGGTCATGGAGTTCAAAATAGGGAATCTATCCTAAAAAAGCTTCAAGAAGCTCTCAAGGATCAAAATTATCTTCTTGTTCTTGACGGCGTTTGGAGTGGAGATGTTCAGGAATGGGAAGGCTTTATGAACTCCATGTCAGTAGTTACTTCTACTATAGGAAATGGCATTACCATCACTACTATGAGTCAAAAGGTTGCTTCAACAGTTAAACCATTTCATATTCATAAGTTACATGGCTTATCAGATGACTGGTCCATAATCAAAGCAAAAGGTTTTGATGGAAATGGAGAAGTTCCACCAGAATTTGAGAGGATTGGAAGTGTTGAGAGTTGGGATTTAGGTAGGTTGGAGCAATTAATGCTAGATGTGAGTGTGTAGTGGTCAAACGGGAGTAGTGTTTCCATTAATGACACTGTGAATGGCATATTGGAAGGATGACTTAAGATTAATAGGGATGGAAAATCTGCCTCAATCAATTCAACATCTCACTTCTCTAAAATATAGGGATACAACTTACAAGAATTGCCGCAATGCTTTGACAAACTCTCATCTCTAAAATCGTTGTGTCTATGTGACTGCACAAATTGTTTTATTCATGTTTAAACCTTTCACTTCTCATTTGCCTAAAAATCGTTTTCGCCAATCAAACTTGTTTAAGTGTTGCTATGACTGTACTAGTGTGCTTTTCTGATATGCTTGTAAACTTGTGTGTTTGGTTAATCATGCATCAGTTTCCAGAACTTGGAATCAGCAGAGAGATTGCTTATACATTCGGACATACTTGAATAGTTGAATTTGATCAAGCAGTTAGAGTTCAGGATCTAAAATTACTAATAAGAACCCATTTAATTACCCCATAGTAACTGTTAATTAAATCTCAACATTTCCATTTTCCACCTTGTTGCTTGCCAACTTTTCAAGTAGTAGTAGATTGAGGTCAAACTTAAAATTCATCGAGATTTTTTTAAGTCATACATGTGTGTGTATAACTTTGGAAAAAATGTTTTATCGATGCTTATAAATAACTAAAATCAATCATGTTTCAATTATTCATTATTTCTTAAAAAGATATCTACATAACATGTATTATGGGCCTAATGACTCTCTTAAGTGAAAAATATTTGCTTCCCAAAAAATATTTAAAAAATTTCACAAGGGCATCCCATTTTCGAATATTTTGGTATTGCGTAATGGGCTTTGTAATAAACTAACTGATACGAATAATGTTTAAATGGCCCAAATCAAGAATTGAATAGTTTATGACCGAGTCCAATATTGATTACCTTTACAAAATTTCGAAAATTTCTTAAGATTTTTACGAAAATTATGATAATTCCAATTTTAGGTATTAGGGTTAGAAACGGAGAACCACATAATGAGATACAAAGTTGCGAAATTATTAAATAAAAATGGAAAATGCACGTTATAATGTGTTAAAATGATTGGTGTTTAGTGTGTGTTTGCTAATCTCATTAATCTGATTACATATGTCACTATGGATAATAAATTAATATTTTATTAGGCATGATTGAAATTATATTATTGACGTAGTCAGAGAGCGTATGACACGTCGGAGGCCAATAATTCTTCTTGGAAGTTAGAAAAAAGGTGCTGTCAATCACTTGTTTATTCATGATTTAGAGCAGAGCACCCTAAATTATTACTATCATTTTGTACTACCATCCATAAATTACCTAGGAATTTAAATGCTAAAGACGACCAAATTTTTTTCACTACACAATATAAATTCATTTTTTGTTACCCCGTCTACTAAATTACTATCTCTACTTTCATTTTAGACATAGTGGGTAAGTCTATTAGAAATTATTTAAAAGAGGCTGAATTATTTAGGCAGCCTAAAATTAAATGTGATAAATAGCAATTATGCGGCATGCCGAAATGTTCAAGTGTTCCCTATTGATGCACGTGGCACTATATGGTCCATGCGGTTACAATTTATTTATTAGCAAATAGTAATAATTATCATTGACTCAAAGCTGTCATTTATTAAAGAAAATAGTTGCTTTTTATGATTTTTAATTTTTAATTGGATGCATCATCGTTCCATTTTATTACTAGTGTATTTATTTATTCACAATAAATAAAACTGTCAAAAACAATACCGGCTGATTTTGATTAGCTACCCATAGAATTGTTGGCCCCAATCCATCCAAAATTAATGTTTACCCCTTTCCAAGTTGGGCTAGGGTTATGAGGACTCAATTCCATTTCCTAATCATAACAAAGAGTGATTTTTCAAGAAATGGTCTTTGAGTTTTACAAAAGTATATAGTGCTACAAGAATAAGTAGATTTTTTTTTTCGAATATAATGTATAAAATCTAGTTTGAATGAGTGATTTGTGTATGATTTATGATTATCAATAGAGCAGGGCTACTAGTCTAGTATATAAAACATAAATATTGATTCTTATTTTATCCACGAGCAAGTGCCATTTTATAATTAAGAATAATCTTTGTAACTTCTGCTTGAGGAATAAATGCAAAATTATTTATACCGTAGCTTCTTTCAGAAAAGCAGATTTCAGTTAGGGGTCTATACATATTCCCTATACAAAAAAAGATGCTAAAACCCCTTAGAAATGGATAAAAATAAAATCAAGATATATCTGTAACTATGATTTAGGAGTCAGCATTCAGTTTTCAAATTAATTTTTTCCAATTTTGAATCGATACAAAAATCTGAATTTTGAGGGAATATAAATCGAAGAAAACCCAAAATAAAACATTTAATTGTTGTATGTATTAGGATAGAAATATTTGAATAAAAATTTTCCAATGTTATTTGAACATAATGTTGAAAATAAATAAAAGTACACACTCCGTATATTATTATATATACTTCAAATATTTGGATTTTCTCGTTTTTTAAAAACCAACCAATCCGAAAATTTGAATTTAATTGGAAGAAAAATATAATCCGATTCGAAAATTTGAAAAATCGAACCGAACTTAATATTTGGGTTTTATTTGGTTAAATTATTCAGGTGAAAGGTATATTGCTCACTGCGAACATTTATTATATTCTTACCTATATTATACCGATGCCTATTAATAATTAATAATTTATCTACTAATTACTTAAAGACATGTGTCTCTCCGAATCTCTTTCTCTTTTAAGTTTTCTCTATAATTTCAAATTTAATTAAAAAATTTCATATTAAATTATAATTATAAGAACTAGTACTTATTTAACCACATAGCATCGGCATATAAAAGAATATCTAAATATTTTATTTCACTGTGGCAGTGTCTTATGCTTTATAGGCTAATAACGAATATGTATTTTAAATACAATAATTATTTAATTAAATACGACATTTATCTTAAATAGTGTATCCACGCCTTCGATAAATCTGAAAAATAAACTACCTACTCTGCTAAGACAGACGTAGAGAATTGGAAGATTTCCGAAGATGTAACTTAATTATGGAAAAAGACTCGGATAACTAATATGTTATATATTTGATGTAGTAATACTTATTTAATCAATTTTCTCAATAATTGACGTGACATATAACTAATGACAATACAATGATAATTTCCCGAAGGGGAGTTGGAGTTGTAAATAAATGATCAAATTTTAAGATTTGACAGTTGGTTTCATAATCAAATCTTGTAACCTCCAAGTAGAAGAAAAAGTATCTCATTCTCCACTCTTAATCACCATTTATTCTAAATTTCATTTTCTCATCATCTTTATATTACGATTTGTTTATCTTTTCAGGTGGGATAAACTCTGATAAGTTGAGCGAGTCGTATTATTAACCAAATCATAGTTGGAATAAGTTATTGAAATTAATGAACTCATCCATAAATTCCATATTTTGATCGTTTATCATGCATAGGAAAGGATCCATCATATTGCCATAATTGCTAGTACTACTACTCCATAAAATACTCTCTCATACATATAATAAATGTCTCACTTTTTTTAAGTTTGAACTTAGAGCATGTTATATTTCCTTTTTTTAAAAAAAGTTCTCTTTCACGTTATTATAAATATACTAGTAGTATTATTTTTTCTCTATCTACATAATACACAAAACAATATTTCCTTAAATCTCATGCTATTATCCAAGTGTGTCATCTATTATCAAATAAAGAGAATAGTAATTTTTTAGAATTTAAGAAGCAACATTTAATCAAACCGCAAAAGAACATTTGCTCATCCTATTCCAAAGGCCTCCAAGAATAGATTTTTGTGACGAGCAAGACGAATGCAAATGAGTTTGAATATTATTTACAACAAAAAACCAATTTTTTAATGTAGTTAATTTCACAATGAACATAGTTATGATTTTATATGTTTGATATAGTATTTCAAATATTTATATACCTTATATTTTAAACCACGCCCTGAGAAATATATATCACATTGTAGTTGTTCTACCATACTTTAAATAATCACATAACCAGCAAAACATCAACCAAATAGTGATGATTGCATTTTTAATTTATATTTTGGGTGATGATAGTAAATAATGAACCTGGCCTTATATTCCCTAGACCTTAAGTAATCAAGAAAATTAAATGCATTACATGCATCACCCAACTAATTTGTCATATCATATACTATTTCAAACACTAAAAAGATTCCCCACCTTCGATGCTACCCATAATGATTAAGATGAATGAATTTAAGTTGTAAACCGGAATTATTCATCTTTTTTAGATTTTTATTGAAAAATTAAATTAAGTAAATGGAATTCGACCACTCAAGTTTGCAAGAGTACATGAATTTTCACACGAATAAATAACAGTAGTCAGTACAGAAAGAATAAATGAAGCCCTCGATATGGAAATGATTAAAGATAGTTAGATAGTTATTGAATATAAGAGAAAAATTTAAGTGCTTGGTGAAGTCAGAAGTGAGGTCTTTTTCACGAATAAAATATTATTTAAATTAAATTCACCTCACGTTTTTCAATCAAAGGTCGGTTTTTAAAATTTCTTTGGTTTGCCGAAATTCACGGATTTCTTGCTTCCACCCTCTTTAATACTAGTAAGTATGAACAGTGCATAAAGTTGAATGTATACACATGCATTTAAATTTTAATAATAGTAAATTAAGGTTATATACATGCATTTAAATTTTAATACTAGTAAATTAAGGTTATGTACATGCAAGTGTGTTACTCACTCAGTCCCCTATTAATTGTCCTTTTGCCATTTTCATCGTTCCCTCGTTAATTGTTTATTTTCATTTTTTTATTATAAATGGTAAGTATGTCTAACATTATACTAACTCGTTCCATTCACATTTTATTATAAAATTAATATACAAAAATATGACTCATATTTCACTAACTTTTTCAACTCACTTTCCTTTACATTTCTTAAAACTTGTGCCGAAACCAAAGTGGACAATTAATGGGGGACGGATGGAGTATTTAAATTAATGTTGTTTTACTTGGAGAGTATTGTTTAGATAATTAGACAAAGTATAATTTTTATCAAGGTAATAATCTTACAAGTTGAATTATTATTTACTACTTCTAGAGATTAATTGGTGGATTCTTTGATATGGAATTGCGTATTTGTTGTAAAACTACTCTATTATGAGATTCGAGCAAATGGAAACATACAGGTGGGAATGACCTTTTTGATGAGAATACAAAGGTATGGTGGATTTCTTTCAATGTCTAGCATTATTTCAAAGGTGGAATAGTAGTTGAATAGTAATTACTTTTTATAATTAAATGAAAATGCAATGTTTGGACTTTTAATCTGGTCGTTTTGGTTAAGATGGGCTAACACTTGCATCTACCTCATTTCTCTACACATCACAATTGAATAAAAGGAATATGAATCGGACATGACATTGTTAGCTCAAAAAAAGGGATAATCGAAGGTGACATATGCCTAACATTGCAGTTCAAATTTGAAAAACTCATCCATTTCACTTAGTTGGAAATGTAAAGAAAGAGGAAGAAAAAAGAATTAATATCACAATAAATTAACACGTCTCTTCCATTGACCATTTCACTTGAGGCTAATTATTGACTTCTTCTCTTAACTTAAGAATGAATCACCACTACTTGCTCCATCCTATTAAAATGGTTGCGAAATAATATAAAAGTAAATAAAAAGCCAATTACACCTTTGTGTATAACTAAATTATGAATTTAATATTTGCATGTGCATCACTTTTTGCTCTATTAATAAAAGAATCAATTGAAAAAACAGTTGCGTATGAAATCAATATTTCCGTGAATTTCCCAATAAAAATTCACAGAATAATCTTTTTGAAAACAGCTCAAAAGATAAAGGCTGAATTGAATTTTAACTCATTCCTCACAAACATGAAATTTTATGAAATGGATCAATCATTTTTTGTGTACTTCATTCTATTACTACAACTATTATTTACTCCACAATTCTAGTGGCAAAAAGAAAAAAGAACGGCATTTTGTTTTTAACTTGTGGGTCGTTTTTTCTTCTTATTCTTTTGTTTTTTCGGAAAATAAAAATTGGCCTTAAACTTACTTTATATGTTGAGATGGGACCTTTGCCAATTCCCAAACTAACATGGCAACATGTCAACTAAAGAGCCATACATGCCACGTGGTCAAAGTCCCACATCATTTTTTCTAATTACGACATATATATATATATATATATATATATATATATATATATATATATATATATTAATTGGAAATACGGAGTACTTAAATTTATTAAGAATGAAGAACATTTTTTACTAATCCAATTGCAATACATCACCTTGTTGTTGGTTGAATGCGTCCATCCAAGACGAATATCTCAATTTTTAATATAATTAGTTTCACGTCGAATTAATGGATTTTATTTATTTGGTGCAATATTATTGTATTATTACGAATATTTAGTACTATGAGTTTTGTTAATCAAAGTCAATATTCAATTGTAAAATAAATCCTATATGTCAATAGATAAACTATTTTCCGCTACTTTTCCATAGTCGTTGATGATTTAGCGAATTTTTGATGGGAATAAATGCAAGTAATAAATGAAGATCACAACACTGAAAATTACGTGGTTCGATTTACTGAGGTAAATCTACGTCCACGGGAAGAATAGAAGGCAAATTTGTATTGCTTGATCTAGCTTACAGATTACAATACTGATTTGCTATATGAGATTCAGGATCTAGAGAACTTAACCCTGGTCTATCTGATCTAAGTTCTATTTATACATTCGAACTAAGATCGTGGTTTGCAGCCCTGGTAGGGGGGTTGATAACTGCTTAATACCACTAAATAGATCGTGGGTGTAATGGAGGTCGTGGAGATCCTGCATGGGTCCACTATCTCCTTGTTCGGTCGAATACTGAGACCGAACTGCTGAACTTTGCCGATCAGCTTTTGCCGATCTGAGAGTTGAGCTCGATTGGTCGGCTTTTACCGAGCTATAGGCCGTGACCGAACTCTTTGGTTGTGCCGAACTGATACTCTTTCTTGGGTTTTGGGCTGATGGGCCGTCACTGCTATTGGGCTCGCAATTATTGTTTAGTTGTTTAGTTCATATCCCATCACCACCCCCCCCCCGAAAAGCGAAGTGAATCACTTCGGCATTTTGGATAAGTGTAAGGGGGAGGCTGACGTCAGGGGACGTGCTCTGCACGTGTCTGCATTAAATGTGACAGCAAATCCGGCCAGAGAATCCAGAAAAAGTGGGATTTGAAACGGTGCGACGAATTTGAAACGCCTCTGCGAATCTGATAAATATTTCCTTTCTTCATCATTGGAACACTTTTGCGATTATTTCTTCTGCATTCTCTCTCTTTTTCGTAAAATTTTCTTCCGCTTCTTCAAGAATTTCTTCAGAGACTTTCGACCATCAAAGAGTAAGAATCATGTCTTCTTCTTCTGAAACTGTTTCTGAATCAGGTAGTGGTAGGAAGGGGGGTAAGGGATCTTCTGGCCGGAAAAAGTCCGGGGAGAAGACGGTAGAATATTTTCACAGCATTTTGAGTAAGGATACTGTGATATCCTTACACAGAAAATATTTTCTTCCTGGGGGGTTAGTGGTGATTCTCGACGACACTCATAGGGCTAACTCGCCGCCGGAGGGTTATGCCACCGTTTACGAAGCCTGCTTAGAATGCGGGCTTCGTTTCCCTCTTCCCCCCGCCTTTGTAGAGCTTCTTGATTTTTTCCAACTTCCTTTAGGTCAGGTGACTCCAAATTCTTGGAGGCACTTATCGGCCTTTGCTGCCGAGCTGCGTAGACTAGAAAAGGATCTGTCTCTGAGGGCAATCCTTAATTTCTTTCAGTTTAAGAGAAAGGGATCCTGGTTTTACTTGATCCCTTTACAGCCCTTTAGAGCCTTCTGTAAAACCAAATGGCCGATGTGGAAAAATCGCTTCTTTTTTTACAATAGGACAGCGGCTCCGGACTTTTCCTGGAGAGGCCGAAGTCCGTAATTCCTCATCCTCGGGTAGAACCGTTGGACGAGCTCGAGGGCGGGCTCAATAAGATTCCCATGATTAGGAAACAATATTTGGAATCTGAGCTCGTCAAGGGTGACTTCGTGTTCGACTCCTCGTCTTCGGACGAAGAGACTGAGGGTGAGGATTTCTTTTTTATGCTTTACTGCTTTAGCGGCGAAAACTAGCTTTGTTTTCTTGCTTTTTGGCAGTGAACATGCTAAGCAAGCTTGGTCGCAAATCCTCCGAATCAAAGGAGCCGGAGAAACAGAAAACCACCAGCTCGGCGTCTGATGCCGAGAAGAATTCGAAGAGGCAGAAGACCTCTTCGAGTCAGTCTTCGGATCCAAAAAAGCCGGGATCGACCTCGGCAAGGGGGAAGGCGAAGACTCAGAAACCCCCAAAAGCGCCAGAGAGAGACATTGTCCAGGGGGTTATGGATCAGGAGTGGTTACGGCCACTTCGGAACATATCTCTGAGCCCTTTTTATGGCCAAAGGACTTTGTAGAGGTGAATTTTCTTCTTGATTTTCTGGCTTTGCTTCTTTCCTATATTTTTTTTGTGGCCCCTGTGTTGACTTTTTCCTTTTTCCATTTTCAGAGGAACAATATGCTCTGCAAACTCGTCACAGTTGAACTCTCTAAAGCGTCCAGCGATTATGATGAGATGCAGAGGAATTTGAATGCTGCTCGTCACCAGGCCGAACAGGCTCGGGCAGACTTTGAGAGGGCAAGGGCCGCTATGATCTCGGCTCAGGATGAAGCCCAGCGTGCCAAAGACCAGCTCATCATCCAGAGAGAGCGGTCGAAACAGAGGGAGGCGGCTGCCGTGGTTGCTCAGGGGGAGGCTCTCCGTGTTTACACGGAGAAACTCTTTTTGAGCAATCAATTTTCGGCCCTTATCGGTGATCTGCTGAAATTGATGACCGATAATGTTGAGCAGGAACCCGAAGTCGTCTTGCCGCTGTATGGCCGAGAGATTGCAGCGCGTCTCCAGAGTCTGCCGCTCCTTGAGGAGCTTGCGTCTTCATCGGTCCTGCTTTCTGCTGAACGAGTCCGTAATTGCCGTGCTGACCGTGACGAGAACATGGAGGCCATCTTTGCCTCCTTGGGGCCTGTTTCACCCGCTTCAATTTTCAAAGAAGAGGGTGAGCAGGAAAATGAGGCCGGCAAGGAGACCGAGCAGAAGGATCAGCAGACCGGCGACGGGCACGCCGAGCAAGAGGTGCAGCAGATCGGCGATGGGGGCGCCGAGCAGGAGGGAGGGAGGAGGGAGGCCGAGGCTGAGACCGAGGTCGACAAGGAGAAAGAAGCTGAAACCCACAGGGAAGCCGGAGACGAAACTGGCGGAGTATGATTTCGTCTCCCTTCTCTTAGTTTAGTTTCTTTCTTTCTATTTGTAAAATGGCCTTGAAGCCCTCCTTGTGTAAATTTTTTCTTGTGAATGAAAAAAATTCTTCTTTCTGGCCATCTTGTGTCTTCCTTATAGCTTTTCTTAATCTCTTTTACTCCTATTGTGGTTTACTGCCTTCTCGGTAAACTGAAATGCCAAACTGACATAGCTGCTTCGTATTCTTAACTCTAAGGAGCTGGAGGTACTTCACTGGAAGCGGCTATACTCTTTGGCTTTAAATGAAGCTGAGAAAAAAGCTATAGATGACCAGATGAAGTATGATGAACTCTTGGCTCGTTTAGTGGAGCTGGAGTCCAACAATAAGGACTTAGAGTCCATAAAGAAAGATCTGGAGGCCGAGCTGAATACTGTCATCGCTGAGAGGACTGCATATGAAGATTTCATCTGCGGGCGCGGGGGAATGACTATATCTGAAGTTCAGAATCAAGTTGATGAACTGTGGGAGAAGCTTCATGTACTCCGGAAGAACAATGTGCTGGAGAGCTCGGCTTGCCAACAAGTTGTGAAATCATTGCGGCGCTTGGCTTCTCTGTACGACATCATTCTTTCCCGGCGTCCCTCAATCGAGAGATTCCTTAGCCGTTTCCCGCTAACAGATGCTCACACTCCAACTCAAACCTCTAATCCACTTACTCAAAATTCTACTCCAAATCAGCAACGGACTCAGGAGCAACCGGAAACGTCAAGACAAGAACGCCCTGAAGTTCGTAGAGGAGTTGTGAATATGAGTGAGCAAGATCAGCGAATGCTTCGTGAAGAGACTCTTCGCCGCCGAGGTGCTAGAACTTCCAGGACTCAGGGAAGAGGCGGTAGGTCGATCAGAGCATCTCGTCCACCTACTTATTCTTCAACTGCTCGGAACGCCCGAACTCAGCATCATGAGGATTTTTCGGATAGGTGGCTCAACTTTAGCAATCGTAGACAGTAGAATAGTCCTTTGTAATGGTGTAACGCATTCTCGTAGGGCAGCGGAATTGTATGCCCCACAAGACTTAGTAAATGAAATTTTTTCATTTCGCTTCTATCACTGCGTATTTACAGTTCAGCGATTTTTTATTTCATTTATTGTACTCGTCCTCGGTCTTATGAAGTAAACTCTTCTTTGACCGGACTTAGTTAGTGTCCTTATTTGGCGAGTTTTATCGCTTGGATTGGACTTTCCCTAGTTAACCGGAGTGGTTTTCGACTTATTGCAGTTCGTTTCAGACGAATTGCTTGTTTCTTAAGCTGAATTGTGGAATCTTGTATCTTCCTTAGAAGCTTGGACTCACAATTGTCTTTAATACATGATCTAAAAAAAGGGGATCAGCCTTTAAGGAACAATATACCTCAGTAACATTTATAAGAGACAAAACGCACATAGAGAGACAAATAAAAAGGACGAAAAAGATTTTAATCTTTTAAAAAAACGACAAGTATAAAGAACAATAAAAATATGAAAGCACATAACCCTAGGACCGAACTAGACACAAGACTGACCGGACCTTGTCTCTTACAAATAGAACTTCTTGAGGTTGGAAATATGCCATGTTCGGGGTACTTGTTCTCCTGACATGTGAGTTAATTTATAAGACCCTTTTCCCAGGACTTCTGACACCCGATACGGACCTTCCCATGTGGGTTCAAGTTTGCCCAGCTTTTCTGCTCGGCTTACTTCATTGTTTCTCAATACGAGATCTCCCACTTGAAACTGCAGTTTTTTCACCCTTTGGTTATAATACCGGGTTACTTGCTCCTTGTACTTGGCTTCTTTTATGAAGGCCAATTCTCTTCTTTCTTCGGCAAGATCTAGTTCGGCTCTCAGTCCGTCGTCATTCAGTTCTGTTGAGAAATTAAGGGTTCGGGGGCTGGGTATGCCGATCTCAACCGGAATTACGGCTTCAGTGCCGTACACTAGACTGTACGGAGTTTCACCGTTGGAGGTTTTTGGTGTAGTTCGGTAAGACCATAGGACTTGAGGAAGATTTTCTACCCATTGTCCTTTGGCTTGTTCTAACCGAGTTTTTAATCCTTTCACCAAAGTACGGTTTGTTACTTCCGTTTGTCCGTTTGCTTGTGGGTGAGAGACTGAAGTGAACCGCTGTTGAATATTCAACTCTTGGCACCAATTCTTGAATGTTTTGTCAGTAAACTGAGTCCCATTATCTGAAATGAGGATATGGGGTATGCCAAATCGGCAAACTATGTTCTTCCAGACAAAATCTAGTGCCTTTGAGCTTGTTATCGTAGCTAATGGTTCAGCCTCCACCCACTTTGTGAAGTAATCCACGGCAACGATCAAGAATTTCATTTGCCGGGGAGCTTGTGGTAGTGGTCCTACTATGTCTATGCCCCATTGCATAAAAGGCCAAGGGCTTTGCATAGCACATAGATCAGTCTGCGGCGTCGTTGGGATATTTGCATGGATTTGGCATTTCGTACATTTCTTAACTAGCTGTACTGCTTCTTGTACCAAAGTTGGCCAATAATATCCCCATCTCAGAACTTTTTTAGCTAATGCTCTAGCTCCGATGTGGCTACCGCAAGATCCTTCATGAACTTCTCTAAGGATGTAATCCGTCTCTTCTGGTCCTACACATCGCAATAACGGTTGAAGGTAGGACTTTCTATATAGGACTCCTTCATGAAGTTCATACCGACGTGCTCGGCATATGATTTTCCTTGCTTCTCTCTTATCCTCGGGCAGTTGTCCTTGATCTAGATACTTTAATATTGGCGTCATCCAGTTTGGTGAACTGGTTACTGAGTGTACTTCAGCTTCATCAATGCTTCTGTGCGGTAATTCCTCCACCTTTGAGCTCGGATATGAGGCCAACTTACTTAAAGTATCTGCTCGGCTATTTCCCGCTCTGGGAATGCGGATTATCCGAAAATAAGAGAAATTTCGGCTAATACTTCGCGCTTTGTCCAAGTATTTTTTCATCCTTTCACCACGGGCTTCACTTGTACCCAGCATATGATTCACTATGACTTGTGAATCACAATGAATTTTGAGAGATTTGACAAGTAGACGTTGCGCTAACTGAAGTCCGGCAAGAAGGGCTTCGTATTCGGCTTCGTTATTAGTGGTTGGGAATAAGAACCGAAGTGAATAAGTTACTTCGTGTCCGTCGGGAGCGATAAGTAGAATACCAGCTCCACTTCCTGTCTTATTCGAAGCTCCATCTACGAATCCAATCCAACAGTCCGGCGGCTCTACTTCGGGTTTCTGGGGCTGTGTTAGTTCATCATTGGTAGGATTTTTCTGTTCGGCAATAATAGGGATTGCCTGATCGAACTTTGCCTCTACAAGAAAATCTGCCAAGGCTTGTCCCTTGATGGCTTTCCGAGGTAGATATTCTATTGAATGTTCTCCCAACTCTATGGCCCACTTGGCAATTCTGCCTGATGCTTCTGGCTTAGTCAAAACTTGCCGAAGTGGAAGATCGGTTAAGACGCATACTTTGTGAGCATAGAAATATGGCCGCAGTCTCCTTGCTGCATTTACTAACGCCAGAGCAATTTTTTCCAGAGGTTGATACCTTGTTTCGGGACCTCTTAATGCTCGGCTTGTAAAGTAGATAGGACGCTGTTTTAGGCCTTCTTCTCGTACAAGCACCGCGCTAATGGTTTGATCTGATGCTGCTAAATATAAGAATATCACTTCGGCATCTGTTGGAGCAGAGAGAATAGGAAGTTCGGTTAAATAACTTTTGAGTTCGTCCAAAGCCTTTTTCTGTTCGGCTCCCCACTCAAACTTTGGTGCCTTCTTCAAAACATTGAAGAACGGCATTTGCTTTTCGGCTGCTTGGGAAAGGAATCTATTCAGTGCGGCTAGACATCCAGTTAGCATTTGCACATCATGTATGGACTTCGGCATTGCCATGTTCTGAACAACTTGAACCTTTAGGGGATTTGCCTTGAGTCCTTCCTTTGAAACCCAACAACCCAGAAATTTTCCCGAATCTACCAAAAAGGTACATTTTTGGGGATTGAGTTTGAGGTTGGCTTTTTTGAGCACGTCGAGAGTGGATTTGAGATTGTTTTCGTACTCCGAAGTGCTTCTGCTTTTAACAACTATGTCGTCAACATATACTTCAACCTCTTTTCCGATCAGGTGCCGAAATAGCTTATCTACCATCCTTTGATATGTGGCTCCGGCATTCTTTAAACCAAATGGCATCTTTTTATAAGCAAAAATACCGAAGTCAGTAATGAAAGCCGTTTTTTAAGCATCATTCTCATCCATTAAAACTTGGTGGTATCCTTTATACAAATCAAGAAAACAGAAAATTTCGAAGCCTATCAGAGCTTCTACTTTTTTATCTATGTTGGGAAGGGGGGTAGCAATCTTTAGGACAGTGCTTATTTAGATCCGTAAAATCTATGCACATCCGCCATCCTCCTTCTTTTTTCTTGATCATCACAGGATTGGCCACCCAAGAAGGATATTTTACTTCAAATAATACATCCGCTTTCAGTAATTGGCGGACTTCGTCATGGATGACTTGATTTCTTTCTGCCGCAAAGAGTCTTTGCTTCTGTTTTATAGGCCGGACTGAAGGATCAATATTTAACCGATGTGTAATTACCTCGGGAGACACTCCAGTCATGTCCAACGGAGACCACGCAAAGACATCTTTGTACTCTTTGAGGAGCTGGATGGTCTTTTCCCGGAGTAGAGGTGTTCCCGCGAAACCGATCTTGACCGTTCTGGATGGATCATCTTCGTATAACTGAACTTTCATCGAGTTCGGCTCCGGTGTGACTTCGTTCATTTCGCCTGCCTCTGACTCCGGCTGCTGTGATTGCTATGCTTGATGGTGCCGATCTGATTGTTCGGTACTTTTAAGCGCAATCTGCAAACATTCTTTTGCTCTCTTTTGATCACCTCGGATGACTGCTATCCCTCCTTTAGTGGGGATCTTGATTGTGAGGTGATAAGTAGAGCAAATGGCCCGAACTGTGTTGAGCCAGTCTCTTCCCAGTATAATGTTATACGGGGATCGAGCTTTTACCACAAAAAACTCGATCACCGTACTGGAGCTAGTAGGCGCTCTTCCTACCGTAATCGGAAGGCTGATAATACCTTCAGGGCGGGTGTCCTCCTGGGCGAAACTTTTCAGAGGAAGTGGGGCCGGACTGAGCCGAGCTGGATCCACTTCCAGTTTATCAAAACATTCTTTAAAAAGAATGCTAACCGACGCTCCTGTATCCACAAACACTCTGTGGATCAGTTTGTTTGCCACTCCAGCTTGAATGACAATAGCGTCTTGATGAGGAGAAATGGCCGGGACGGGATCTGCATCTGAAAATGTAATTACTTCCTCCTTCTTCAGCCTTTTATGTGTTGGCTCCTCTCGATTGAAGCCTCTGCGCTCTGATTTTAGAGACGATTTAGTCTTCCCGGCTGGGAGAGCGTCAATAGTCTGGATCACTCCATCATATTGCGGCTCGTCATCGTCTTCGGGATCCTGTTGCCTTTTAGGATCCTGAGGAGCGCAGTTCGCACTTCTCTGTTTCTTATTCTTTTTCGGCGGCTTGCTTTGGTATTTTTTTAACGTCCCTGCTTTCACAAGAACATCAATATCTGCTGCCAAATTTCGGCACTCCTCGGTATCGTGACCGTGGTCTTGATGGAAGGAGCAATATTTATCCTGACTTCGGCGCGTGGCCGATTTCGTCATCGGCTTTGGTTTTTCGAACATATCAGAATGCAGTTCGAAAATTTCCGCTCTCGACTTGTTCAATGGTACGAACTGAGCGGGTGGTTTTTCAGGATTGAGACGTGGTCCCAATCTGTCTTGTACCGGTGCCCTTTGAATTCTTTCAAAAGGAGTTCGGCGAGGATGTCCCTGATCGCTATGATCGGGCTTCCTCTTGTCTCCTCTGGAAGAGCTGTCTAAAGACCGTTTTCGACGGTCTGCCTCATCAGCACGAGAAAACTGGTCCGCAATGTCCCACATCTCTTGAGCTGTTTGCGGACTGCATTCAACGAGCTTTCTGTAGAGAGCTCCTGGCAGAATTCCATTTTGGAATGCCGAAATGACAAGTAGATCATTGAGATCATCTACTTGTAGGCATTCCTTGTGGAATCTTGTCATGAAGTCGCTAATCTTTTCATCGCGACCTTGACGTATAGAAAGCAGCTGAGCCGAAGTGATTCGGGTTTCAGCTTTCTGGAAGAACCTCCTATGAAAAGCATCCATTAGATCTCTGTAAGATCTAATGCTGCCTTGAGGGAGGCTATCAAACCACCTTCTTGCGTTCCCGATGAGCAGCTCGGGAAACAGCTTACACATATGAACCTCATTGAGACCTTGGTTCGCCATATTATACTGATAGCGTCCCAGGAAATCATGAGGATCCACTAACCCGTCATAAGTCACTAACGGAGTTCGGTAATTCTGTGGCAACGGAGTTCTGGTGATATCATCCGAAAATGGAGTCTTCAGCGCTCCATACATAGCGAATCCGACATCTCTACGGTATGGTGGAGATGGAGTTCTCCTGTGATTTCGGTAACAAGGAGGAGAAGGAACATATCGGTGGTGAGGATTCTTTCTCCTGGAAGATACGACACTACTGCGGTAGTGACTTTCATGTCTGGAGGGGGAGGGAGAATCCGCCGTTTTCTTCTCCGGCTTCTGGCTCTTTTGCAGGAATGTTAAGAACTCATCCTGCTTCTCAGCCAAGAACAACTTGACAGCCTCATTCAAATCGAGCTGCTGGGGAGGCTCGGTGCGATGACTTTTTGAGTGGTTTGTTCTTTCACCGTGAGAACTGGAGGCAGATTTCTCCAGAGGCTGTTTTCCAGACCTACGGGCTGGAATAGCTTCCTCACGTTCATCACGGACGGAAGTATGGGTATTATGTGATCTGGTACGCATTTTTTGGTGGAAGAGGATCAAAAACTCGCTTTTATCACAGTTTTGGTTTTCTGTGTTCCCACAGACGGCGCCAGTGATGATTTAGCGAATTTTTGATGGGAATAAATGCAAGTAATAAATGAAGATCACAACACTGAAAATTACATGGTTCGATTTACTGAGGTAAATCTACGTCCACGGGAAGAATAGAGGGCAAATTTGTATTGCTTGATCTAGCTTACAGATTACAATACTGATTTGCTATATGAGATTCAGGATCTAGAGAACTTAACCCTGGTCTATCTGATCTAAGTTCTATTTATACATTCGAACTAAGATCGTGGTTTGCAGCCCTGGTAGGGGGGTTGATAACTGCTTAATACCACTAAATAGATCGTGGGTGTAATGGAGGTCGTGGAGATCCTGCATGGGTCCACTATCTCCTTGTTCGGTCGAATACTGAGACCGAACTGCTGAACTTTGCCGATCAGCTTTTGCCGATCTGAGAGTTGAGCTCGATTGGTCGGCTTTTACCGAGCTATAGGCCGTGACCGAACTCTTTGGTTGTGCCGAACTGATACTCTTTCTTGGGTTTTGGGCTGATGGGCCGTCACTGCTATTGGGCTCGCAATTATTGTTTAGTTGTTTAGTTCGTATCCCATCAGTCGTCAATGGAGAGAGGGAGAGTTGCGATACCTTCTTTAGCATCATTTGTTTGGAATTATATTAGATAGTAAAAGTCGTGACGGCAATATAGTGTGTTGTGTGTGTTTTTCGCCTTTTTTTATTTTTAAACGAATATTATATTTTTTTCAATTTATTTTCGAAATAGCGAGTTTAGATTAGTGCGAAAATATGCAATTAGTCCAAAGAGACCTTTCTCGCGTCGCCCTCGCCACGTGGTGGAAGGGGATTGGAGGGGTGGAGCCTCAATATTAATTATTAAGTACTTAGTGCACGCCAGAATCTTATTTGTGTATGTTGAAAATATTAAAATAATAATACATCTAAATTACATAGTGGGGAATTGCTTGGTTTTGAAGATTGTTTTCATCTCATCTCTTTTTTTTCCCCAAATTTTAGTGTATTTTTTTTTCTCTCTCTTGCAAATTTTGGTGGTAATATTCTATCATTTCTATGTCTCCCAAAAAACTTGTCTGTGCACGTGAGCCCTGTTTTAACATTAGCTAGCTTCTCCTACTTTTTACTGCAAAGGTTAAAAATTCGTGGAGTGGAGTAATATTTATGGAGACAAAATTAAAATATGTATACAACTATAATTTCATGAACTTATAGAAGCACGTTTCGATAGTTACTAGGATTCTTCCTATTGATTGATTGCCGTCTTACTATTTTAATGTATCTTCTCATCATACATTTTTGGAATTTTGACCTTTTGATGTAAATTTTGACTAGGTTGAATTAGATTGGGAGGGTAGAATATAGATTATTTAATTAAGATAATGTTAATAGATTTCAGTGACGGTGCAAGTCTTTATTTCTACATACTAGTAGTGTTTTATGTTGAAATAATATTATATTGATGTAAAAAATTGTTCACATTGGATTGGATAAAGCGTCTTACACCATCCACAACGCGTCTCGCGCCGGGCTCGCGTCTCGTCTCGGAGAGACGAGACCCCCGCGAGACGCATTGCAGCGCCCATCTCGTCTCCAGCTCGCGACCGTCGCGTAGCTCGTCTCGGAGAGACACGAGACGAGCTGTCTCGCCACGCGCCAGGGACACGTGGCACGTCCCCATGCGTGCGTGACGCCCACTCGCTGGCCCGCGAGTGGGCGTCGTCACTGATGACGCAATAATTCATTTTTTTTTAAAAAAAATCGATTTTTAATAAAAAAATTTTTTTTTTTCAAACGGTAATATTACCGTTAAATATTTATTTTCATTTTTTAAATTTTTAATTTTTTTACTCTATAAATAATTCTATTTCATACTCATTTCAAACACAAACACACATCTATTCCTCTCAAATCCTCTCTATCACTCCAATTTCCATCTTCAATCAACTCAAACAAATGGATCTTTTTGAGCAAATGCGCCAATTAATGGAACAATCACTCGAAGAAGATCGACGACGAGAGGCGGAGGAAGCCGCACCACCCCCACGACTCTCCCGGAAGTACATCAATCGGAACCGGGAGGAAGCCGCCGCACGGTTAGTACGCGACTACTTCTGCGATAACCCGATTTGGGGAGATACCTATTTCCGTCGCCGTTTCCGCATGCGGAAACCGCTATTTCTCCACATAGCGAATACTTTGGCGGCCAGGGAGGAGTTCTTCCGAGAAGGGTTCGACGCGGTCGGTCGTCCCAGCCACACGACGCTGCAGAAATGTACTGCAGCCATCCGGCAGCTTGCGACTGGACAAACGGCCGACATATTCGACGAATACGTGCACATCGGAGACAGCACTGGGCGCTTGTGCTTGCTCAACTTCTGCAGAGGCGTCCGGGCAGCCTTTAGTGACGAATTTCTCCGGAGGCCAACCACGGAGGATTGTCAGTTCCTCCTCAACCTGCACGAACAAGTGCACGGATTCCCCGGGATGCTTGGCAGTGTCGATTGCATGCACTGGCAATGGAAGAATTGCCCGGTGGCTTGGAGTGGTTCCTACACGAGCGGCCACAAAGGCACCCACCCAACCGTTGTACTCGAGGCCGTTGCCGACTACCGACTTTGGATCTGGCACGCGTACTTCGGGGTCCCTGGCTCGAACAACGACGTAAACGTGCTCCAACAGTCCGACCTCTTTACCGAAGTTTTGGATGGTAAAGCGCCGGCCATCAACTTCGTCGCCAACAACCGGCGGTATAAAATGGGGTACTATCTCGCCGACGGCATCTACCCGAAGTGGCCGACCTTCGTGAAGACGTGCGGCAGGCCAGCGAACCCAAAGCAGGCTCTTTTTGCGCAGAAGCAGGAGGCTGCGCGCAAGGATGTGGAGAGGGCGCTCGGGGTTCTCCAAGCGCGCTTCAACATCATCAAAGCCCCGGCTCGTTCGTGGTTCATGGAGAGCATGGTCGACATCATGTATACGTGCATAATCTTGCACAACATGATTGTCCGAGACGAAGGACCCGATGCCGGAAATTGGTTCGACCCCGAATCCCCCGGAAGCTCAACCGCAAGTAGTCCGCCGCGAAGTGGAGCGCATCCATCTATACAAGAACGGTTGGCTATTCGGGCAAGGACACGCGACTCTAGCGCCCACACCCAACTCCAAGAGGATCTAATTGAGCACATTTGGGAAAACTTTGGCGGAGAAGATTAAATTATGTCATTTTTATTTTTTTAGAATTTTAATTATGTCTTCGTTTTTTTTAATGTTAAGTTGTAATATTGTTTTAATTTTAATAAAGTGTGTTTGTTTAAATTGAATTGGGTTTTAAAAAAAATTATAAATTAAATTGAATGAATAGTAATTAAGAGACGGTATAGAGACGGTTAAGAGACGGAGCGTTGCAGGTTCCGTCTCTTAGTTAAGAGATGGAGGAAAAAAAGACAGTGGGGCCCTCAAATAGTGCTCAAATAGTAGTTAAGAGACGGTTTAAGAGACGGTATAGAGACAGCGTTGTGGATGGCCTTATGTTAAAAGAACAAAAAAGGCCTAATAAATTTAGAATTAAAAAAATATTAGACATTATGATGAAGCAGTGTATCTAATTATATCGAAATGAAAAACATGATAGTGATAATTATACCTATGCGTACAGTTAGAGATCTAAATTTCAAAAAGTTATTGTATGTGTGTAAAAATCAGCACTTTAATTAGATTAATCTCTGGCTTCGGAAATATGTTCAATTAAATTAATCTAATTAGTAATTACTGATATAATGTCAATGTAATGATGCTTTAAAAAAGAGACGTGCTTAACAAATGTCACTTCCGTAGTGCTATAATCACATGATAGTGTAGTAGTATTAGCTAAAGTTAAAGTATAATTAATTATATAGTCGAATATTAAATTATAATTTATATTCAAATGGGACTTAAAGCCGGCTCAGGCGGTAACTCTAACACCTGTTATTCTTATTAATTATTTTACTCTGTGCTTGGTTATGCAAAAGTTAATTAGGGATTAAGAGAGGCGACCATTTATTTAATACAGTATGCCTTAAATGAAAATTAAATAAGAAGACTAATAGTTTTTGTCGGTATCGTATGGTTGATAATAATATTCGTGAAGTTATATATAATAGAAAATTAATTTTTTGGGGGGCACAAATGAATTTTTCAAGAAAAAGTTTCCTTCGGAAGATTTCATACAAAATATTCTAATTAAATAAAAAAATTAAATCCAAATTAATTGAATAATATAAATAATATACTCATATTCTTATGTAGGAGTAGTAGTATATGATAAAATTTGCTTTACTTTTTTATGACATCGAGAAATGGCAACCATTATCGCCGAGTGTATATACAAGGAATTGGAGTAGATACAATTTGGAGACATTAAGACCCATATTAAATTTTAAAATATAATAACATAAGATACTGACTTAAAATTCAAATTAAAAATAAAAATGGTCTCAGTTTATGGAAAATTCAAGGAAAAGTCTGCATGCGTACTGATATATATCTCGCTAATTCATATAGGAAGAGTATGAACATTTGATTCGACACGAGTTTTAATTCATAATTAGAAAAATAAGAAATGATAGAAAGATAAAACTTTTAAAGTATTGTTAGTGGAGAATGAGTCTCATCTCACTAGAGATGAGTTTCCAAATTAGAAAGTTCATAGTATTTTTCAGGGACAACTAAAAAAGAAGTAGTTCATACTTTTAAGGAATAGAGGGTGTATTTAATGCCTTAATTTCTCTTTTTTCATGCATCATACATAATGTAAAGATTGATCCTATAACTAGAACCCAAATCAAAACCAATAGATCAAAAATGAATATGCTCTCAATCACATGTTCAATTTTTAGGACACATAAATTAAGAAAAGTTAAGAATATGTGGAGTAAGGGGTGTCTTATATATCTAACTAATTCTTAAATTACAAACTACAACTAAATGATATCTATTGGATCATTAAATCAAGGCACAAGGGTTATTTGTGTCAATTAACTAAAAGGTAGTTATAATTAACTTTTAAAGAATATCTCAAAACTTTAAATGATTATAACTTTCTCAATTTATGTTATTTTTTTACACAAAATATATCAAATTAAAGATAATTTTATAAGGATTCTAACGAGATCTCACTTGCATATGTCCGATGTCAAAATTTGAATTTTTTGTTTTGAATTTTCGTATTTTTCAAGTATCAGTTTTATGTCAATATAATACATATAAAATGTCAATGTTAAATTGTGTTGACATATTCAATTAATCATATTAATATATTTAATACACTATATTGACATTTTGATCTAAAATCCTAATTTTGGTAGTTTTCTAATCTTTTTAAATTTAAATAATAATAAAATGAATTTACACATGATAATTTATAGACCATTGATCTCTACATATCTTATGGTTTTAAATTAGTTGTAGTTAGCAATTAAAGGTGGAGTTAGCAAGTGGGAGTAATATATAAATATTTGTGAGTAATAAATAATTATTTAAAATTTGTACGTTGACTTGCAGGGTTTGGTAGTCATGACAAATTAAACATTAATTAAAATTTATTAATAATAATATATTAATTCCAAAAAAAAGTATATTTGATTAGAAATCTTCAGATTAATAAAAAACTAAATAATAGTTCTAAAATATAATTAGTTAAACTTTAAAGAGAACCCCTTCTCTTACTGCTCTAAATCGCAAAGTTCAAATTGGAGCAACTATAGTCGTCTGAATTCTGAATAGTCAGGCCACAAAAATAAGTGACAATAGATGCTCCATACTAATTGTGTATTTAATATGACGAAATTCAAGATAGTATAATTTATTTTTTAATGAAAGATTTATAATACGAATTGGTAGGACCAAAATCATAAAAAAAATTAGCTAGAAAAGATTGCTTGGAACCACATTCACAACTATACAAAATCGTTGCTATCTTTTATCGTTTGCTTATAGGTATATAATATTGGATTAAAGTTGGAAAATAGCCGCTTTCACAGTCAGATTATCGTGATATACACAAATAGATCACATATCCAACCATATAGTACTTTTAATAATATTTAAACATCCTATAAAAGTTTACAAATTTATTACCTACTTCTACATCAATGAGCCTATAAAATTTACAAATATACTCCAATGATTCTACATTTTGTCACTCATTAATTAGTGATTGAGAGAGCAAAATGTACATACATCCCTCGTGAAACGAATAATGCGTCTGGATATACACAAACTTTAGTCAATTTATAATTTGGAGAAATTATATTTTTGCTATAATATTGAATTGTATATTTTGTAGTATTAAATAATTTAGATTTGTCATAGGCCATTTCAATTGAGTTGTCACATTTATTCATATAGTATAAAGTTTGGTGGACTTGATTAATGGACATAAATTCGATATAATTATATTTCCATTTATAAATTTTTACTACTCTCTTTTGTACTTTTTTTATTTAGTTGGGTGTGGGCGGTTTGGGGAAGGGGCGCCTAAGGCCACCCGCAACGCGTTACGCGGGTGGCTCGAATCCCGTCCCTTCGTGACGAGACGGGCGCGGGGCGCGTTGCAGCGTTCCGTCTCGTCCCCAGCCCGCCGAGACGCACGGCTCGCCGGCCCGCGAGTAGGTTTCGTCACGCTGACGCAATAAATTATTTTTTTTAATGATTTATTTAATAATAAAAAAAAATTAAAATTCGAAAACGATAATATTACCGTTTTTCAACCGTTTTCCCAATTTTTTTATTATTTTTTTTACTCTATAAATACTCATATTTCATCCTCATTTTACACACAAACACACATCTATTCTTCTCAAATCATCTCTCTTTCCACTCCAATTTTCATCTCAAATCAACTCTTTTATTCTTCCCCTAAAGTTAATCGATCTAATGGATCCATATGAGCAAATGCGTCGAATAATGGAAGAATCACTTAAAGAAGATCCCGGCGGAGGAAGCCGCGCCGCCCCAAAGACGCTCCCGGACTTACATCCATCGTAACCGGGAGGAAGCTGCCGCAAGGTTAGTACGCGACTACTTCTGCGATAACCCGGTTTGGGAAACTAGTTCGACTTTGAAGCCCCCGGAAGCTCTACCGCAAGTAGTCCGCCTCGCAGTGGAGTGCATCCGTCTATACAAGAACGATTGTCTATTCGAGTAAGGATACGCGACTCTACCGCCCACGCCCAACTCCAAGATGATCTAATTGAGCACATTTGGGCAAAATTTGGCAACCGGTAAACGCACATCATCGCCGTTCTTCTGCTTCTTTGAGCTTTAAAGATTTTGAATTTAGTGAGAGTGAGCGGAAGAAATTAAATTATGTATTTTTCATTTTTTAGGATTTTTAATTATGTTTTTTTTAAAAAGAATTTTATGTTGTAAATTTATTTTATTTAATGAAATGTGTTTTTATTAATTGAATTTGTTGGAAATAAAAATAAAAAATGAAAATGAATGAATAGTAATTTAAGAGATGGTTAAGAGATGGAGGGTTGCAGGTTATGTCCCTTAGTTAAGAGATAGAGTAAAAATTACAGTGGAGTCCAAGAATAGTAATTTAAGAGACGGTTTAGGGACGGATAAGAGACAGCGTTGCAGATGACCTAATAATCCAAAGAAAGAATGTGACGCATCAAGCAACCAAACTTTTTAATTGGTTCAATTTCATGACCAAAAAATAATTACAATGGATAATTTTTCTTATGCAATGCAATGCTATGCTACTGTGCTGCAATAATAAAAAATAATATTTTATTTTTCATTGTTATAATTCTTTTTGTTTGTAGTTGTGTCCTTTTCGAGTATTTCACTTATTAATTACCACAATGTGAAATCAGTTCATTAGGAAAAAGGGAGGGAAGGAA